>NC_134863.1:39455800-39761133 GCF_049852395.1 Peromyscus maniculatus bairdii | reverse complement strand
CTCATTCCAAACACCACACACTTCCACCTCAATTTGGTTAGATGTTAAACTTTTTTAACATGAATCAGACATAAAATATTTTGACAAAAAAAAATTTAAATGTTAAAATTAAGATACAAGGTAAATATGTAACATCCATGACATTTCCTTAGGTATTTATTCATGTCATAATCATGTCTGTGTGTAAATTTGTTAATCATGTCAGATTCTTTAGTAACTTCTGACTTTAGAATTGATCTCTAATTTAACATAGTTATACTATAGGCAATAGTCACTCCTTGTAAGATTTTAAAAGCTATTTTGTGGGCTTTAAAAAAAAACTTTGAAAATTTCAAGCCAACAGATTCTGTAACAGGTATTTGTGTACTTTTCAAAAACATTTGACAATTCTTTTTAAAATACTTTAGTTGTAACTGTCATACATGAAGAACTGTAAAATATAAGGTGTATCAGTTCTTCAAAAGTATATCAGTTCTTCAAAATGGCTAGGGGTGGAAGAACAAGTGTGAGACAGCCCTAGAAGATAGAGTATATATAGACAGTGCCTCAGTAGGTTTTATTGATTCTTAATGGCCTTTCTAGTTATTGTTCTATTAGGGATCTAAGAATTAAATATCCCATGGTTGGGCATTTTCAGTAACTCAAGCTCTTTCTAGGTCTGTAATAAGCTATTCTGATTTTTAGAAACTAACCATGCCACCATGTTCTCAGAGTTTGTCTTGTGAGGGAGGGCTGCCATCTGTTGGCTTTGTATCTTTGTCTTTCAAAAGATAGTCTCTCAGGGTTGACAGTTTAGTTATCAGGTAACCATTAATCGTAGCTAGTTTAAATCTGTAAATAAGGTTATTAATAATTGCTCAGTTCTGACTGAGTTGAAATAAGTCTTTCTATTTTTGTTTTTAATTTAAAATCTTGAAGCTTAGTTCATTTAAAATCCATGAAAGATCAATCGTATCACTTAAATAACAATTAATTGTTTTCCTGCTATATAGAATAATCTGCATCATATGTGTTTTTTGGGAGCAGAGATGGTTTTACTCTTATATTTTATGGTTGTTACTTACCTATATAGAAAGAACTTTGCCCATCTTTTAATATTTTTGGTGATTTTATCACTAGAATAAATGAAATTGTATTATGTATATTTTTATAAATTAAATATCTTGTAGGACAAAGAGAAAACAAATATACCTACTGATCTTGACCCTGTAAACATACTATTAGAAGTGAAGAAGCTATTAAATGCCATTGATGCTCTACCCAAAGGTGTGGTCCCTAACGTTGAAAAGTTCATACAAGAAGACTTCTTCCAGACTTTGAAGGTAAAAAGCATCACATCTCTTTAGTTCAGATGTACAGCCATATACAACTTTTAAAGCTCTATGGTATAATCAGAGTCTGAAAATCTCTATCTGATATGTAGAAAAGGTTTTGATGTCACCCTTGACTATGGACTTGTTAACAAAAAATGGAAAAGTCCTCAAAGGAATGTAGGTTTGTAGTAGTAAACTATGAAGTTTAATGTTTATTTTGATTTAACAATAACATAAATGTGAATAGTGTATGTTGCTAAGGTAATTAAAAAAAGTCTTTGTCTCCAACAAGGAAAGGTTATGCATTTTTTTTCACCTCTCTTATTCTCCACAGAAGGAAGTTGCAGCTAATAGCCAGACTGGAGAAGAAATTGTTCCTGCTTTAACATTACATTTTTTGATAACACAACTGGAAACAGCACTTAGAAACATTCAAACTACTAGTTGTACTGTAAGTGTTTTGTATCGAATGTTTGAAATCATGGCCTTGGGTTTTATTTTTCATTGAGAGAAAAGCAGTGTGTGCCTATCTGTATTTTCTTAGATTAAAGGACACTTGAACTACTGGGACTATTCTAGTTTATAGTCATGAACTTCAGAAAATGATTCAGACACAGAAATGGAGCTACATAAAGAGTCCAAAAATGTTAAACAGAAAATAGGATGATTGACACGAAGGTAGGGTAGAGGGCAAGAGTTGAAGAAATGTTGGTCAAACTACACAAAAATTTATTTAGATGTGAGGGAAAATGTTTAAGAGAACTACTACACCTTGTTATGATTATAGTTACTAGCAATGTACTGCATTCCTAAGAATTCTGAGATTATAAATTTTTACCACAATAATTATAACTATGTAATGCCCTTCATGTATGTAGTCATACATGAGCTTGATGTAGTCATTCTACAGTTTATGTGTAACTCAAATATTGTTGTATATATTAAATATATACACATTTTTCAATATGAAGAAAGAAAAAAACCTAATTCCTCTTTTTCCCTACTCATTAGCCTCTTCTGCTGTTATGCTACTCTGTTGTCTCAGCAGGACACTTTTCTTTTATTCATCTACTACTTCTGTCTTTCTGTTCTGCTCACAATGATCCTTGAATCTTAAGAGAAGGGGGTGTAATACAGATGTCGCATTTAGGGCTTAGCTTTCCACGGTCTCTTATTCTTTGCACTTTGGCCAATTATAGATCTTCATGCTAATCAGTGTCTACTGCAAATAGAAGTTCCTTTGATGTAGGTTCAGAGATGCATTAATTTATGGTTATAATGATAGCTCATTAGAAGTCATTTTAATACTATGTCCATTTCAGAGTGAACAGTACTAGGGCCTGTGATCTATCTAGCCACAAGATCTTGGCCTCTGGTGCCAGAGATGGTTTTATCTTGTAGAGCAGGACTTAAATTCAATGGGAGAGTTGTTGGTGACTCACAAGATGTTCTTGTCACCATTGCACCACTAGGTATGTCTTGCTATGTCAGACATTATTGTAATTCATAGAATTCACAGCTAGGAAGCATTAATAATTACTTTTCTCCTCCAGTAGTGTGCATAACACCTTCCAGAACTATGAAAGAAGGTTCTAGGTCAGTACCAGCTTGATATCTTCCTTCTCTGTTACTCAAGTACATGATGTCTTCAACAGTACCATAAAGTTCTGGAGATAACTAATAGCAATGGCAATAGCCTATAATGTATGGGGGTCTACAGGAACTCATTGGCCAACAACATGAAAAGAGATAACTGATTCCTGGTACTAGGTTTTTTATTTGTTAGCCTGTAGTGTCTTGTAGGGGTTTTTGATAACTAGAATGTTACATAATTAAAAAGAGAAAGCATTTTTTTTTTTATTTTTTAAATTACACTCATGATATTCATTAATTACACTCCTGATATTAATCACATTTTGGTATTCATAGATTACATTTACAGTATGTGTATATGTAATATATATATATGTGTGTGTGTACATATATATATATATATATATATATATATATATATATATATATATATAGAGAGAGAGAGAGAGAGAGAGAGAGAGAGAGAGTATATATTTTTTTTTAATTTTAAATGCCAAATGTCATTTATTGAAGGAGGGAGGAGGTCTTAAATACAGGCTTACAGCACAATGGGAGAACCCCAGAGGGCAGAAATTCGCTACTGATGTTTTACAATCTTGCATCTAAGCTGTTAATGCCCATTATTCAGGATACACAGACAAGGAACTTCCCTTTAGCATTCCTATTTAACTTCAGGAGGGTGGAACCTGGCAGGGAATTAGCATAGGGAGGATATCAAGGTCAAGGTCCACAAGCAAGGCAACAGTTACATAATTAAAAAGAGAAAGCATTTTTTAAAAAGCTGCATGTACTAAGTTTTGATTGAATTTACTTTTATCTTTAATCAAATTTTTTTGAGGATAATCGTATCAAATGAGAATAACATGCTTTCTCTATAGTTATTAGCAAATGATGGGTAATTAAATGAAAATTTGCACTATTCTTAGTAATTATTAAATAGATCAAGGACTTCTAATTAGTTTGTTAAACTGAAAAGTAACAAGATGTAAATAACCAATTAACATATTTTTTGTAGGTACAGCAAGTTAATATTGGTTATTATTTGACATTACTATTTTTGTATGGAGTAGCGCTCAGTGAAAGAGGAAAGAAAGAGGTATGTAGCATGTGTTATTTATAAATCTTAAATTATAAATCTTTTTATACTCCTTAGTTTCATTGTAGCAATTGAAAGTGGTGATTTTAAAAATAAACTTTGAAATTGAAGGCATTCTTTAACTATTCTGTCTCATAATCTTATTCTTGTGAAATGAGTTTTATCTCAATTTTTTATTTTGTCAAATTAAACTGAACCAAATGAATAGGAATTAACTAGATATCTTCCTTTTTTTCATTTTTATTTTTCTTGCTTTTTTGCAGCTTTGGTAGCCCAGCCCTTGCTCTTTTCGAAGTTTTATCACACATCTTAAGTTACAAGTATATACTTTGTTTCTCTCCTTAGAAGAAAATTATACCTATTGTCAGGTAGCCATCCATTCCCATTTTAAAAAGCTCAGAAGATTATGCTGTGATTAGAATTTAAAAAAACAAACAAACAACTAATTATATTCTAGTAGTTGTTAGGCATGCTTCTGTTTGGCTGACAATTTTTTGTCATTTTATATCCAAAAATTGTTACAATTTCCCTTTGAAATGATTAAAAATGTAGAGTTAAAGCTTTTGTGTTTGTGAACTATGTTAAATGCTTAGTACCTATAATCATTTTCAGAGATATGAAGATTACAAATAGTAATACATAATCAGATGGTTGGATCATCATTTTTTTTTTAACCTCTGAGCCAACTCTCTAGCCCAAATTATCCTTTCTTAAATGTGTTCTAAATTTTCTAGTTGCAGAATAAATATCTATTGTAAAGTTAAAAGGCATTTTTCACACAGCCAACCACTGTTGTGTCACTACAGGACTGCACAGAAGCTGAAAATAAATTTCTAGTGATGAAGATGATGATCCAAGAACATGAAATTTGTGAAAACTTTATGACGTTAGTTTATTTTGGACGTGGTTTACTTCGATGTGCTCAGAAGAGGTAAGCATTTTATTTATAGGTACATGTTCACTGTTGTCTTTTGTTATTGTAAAATGGAAATAAAATTTCTACTGTATACCATTGATCATAAAATTTATGGTCTCAGAGTGTTCTTTTTTTCCTTTCTAATTTCTGGTAGTTAATTCCATGCACTTGGAAATATTTACACTGGAACTTAACAGGCCATGGCAGTGTGAGGCAGCCCATCATCAACGTTAGTAATATAGGCTTTAGAATCTGACAACCTGGATTCAAATACATTTTTTCTACCACTTACCCTAAGAAACTTAATTTTGCTAAGTCTGATTTTTTTGATATCTAAAATGGAACAAAGATTAACAGCTATATCATAAAAATTTTATGGGGTGAATAACAGTGCCTAGTGTAAAAAAAATTAGTACAGTACATGATAAATGATGATTGTAGTTACTGACATTCTCACTACTGAGTTTTTTAAGTATAAGTGACCTGATACAGAATTGGAAGGAATTTGGACGTGGTTACACATACCTATACTCCCTTCAGTAAGGAGGCAGAAGTAGTAGGATCATAAGTTCCAGGTCAGCCTAGGCCATAGATTGAGACTCTTTCCTAACAACTAAAAACAAACAAATGAAAACAAGCAAGTTGAAAGGTCCAAGTATTGAGCTCTGAGAATACTAAATATTACATATTTTAGGAAGGTGAAATTATACAGAGAAATCTATGCAAATTTTTGTTTACGTCCTTTATGGATATTCATAGCTTTTGTAGCATCAATCATTTATTTGATTTATCTTAAGCATCTATCATAGTCCAAGGATTCTGCTGGTTCCTAGGGATACAGTACTATATAAAACATGGCATAGAACTAAAAGTATTGTGAAAGATGTAGGTTTTAATCAAATGTTCATTCAAAACACCCAGTAATGAAAAAATGGAACATTTTTAGCTGTGGAGGAAAATACAGTGAATAATCCAAGTCCTTATGGGTGCTCCAAAATGGTCTAGAAAATCAACAAAAGTCTAAGGATATAATTGTTGGCTGTGATATAAGGGATGACTAGGAAAGGGATTGCTGCTGGGAAGAATCATTGCAGGCCTAAAACTACCATATAGATGGTAGTTTATTCTAGTTTGGATTTTGTTCCTATCCTCTGGCATGACTCTTGTGGTAGAGAGTCAGAGTCTTCCCACTTCCTGTTCACTGAGTCTGGCTAGAAATGACATCACCAGTGTACCAGGGTCCGTATGATGCTTTGGAGAATGTAAAGATCAAAATGGAAAGATGATTCTCTGATAGTCAAATACTTAACATAGATCAACGCAAAGATGTGTACTGTGACCTTCCCTCAGAAAGGAAACTACTTTTTCTTCTCTGTTTTGATTGTAGTTGAAGAGGATCTATTCTCTACATCATTGACACTAAAAGCCCTTTAAGTAGCAGAATCATTACTTTTCATTTTTAAGTTGTTTTTCTATATTTCAACAGTGTCTCGAACAAGTGCATTTTGTCTTTGAAAATGGTAGGTTACAGAGACTTTCTAGTATTGACACATGATTAAACAAATCAACTTATCAAAATTATAATATTCTATATGACTAATATTGGAATAAAATAGAAATAAACAAGAAAATGTTATAGAATAACTGAAATAGTAGATCTTGAAAGCTAACAAGTAGAAGGACCACAACTATGCATTCTTCCCTGGATTATAGAGGGCATCATTGAGCTTATCAGAGTTATTGGTACCCTTTATATTTCTTAGTACATTAGTCAGTGCCTCTACCAGGAACATTGTGATTGCTTTGTCCAGTACAACTCCAGGAACAGACCTGACTGGGCAGCGGGGGAATTAAAACAAAAAAAAAGACAAACACAGGTTGATAGACCAAAACTGGAATCAGGTGTTCTGGGCTCCTGGCTGGAGAAACCACAAAGCCCTGCAAGCTCAGCATGTTTAGTATATAGAGTTGAACAGAGAGGCAGAGTTACTACATGTAGCTGAACAAGGAGGCAGAGTTACTACATTCATATAATCAATGACAGGGTTTTTATACAGCTGGAACAAGGAGACAGATTTAGCTAATGTCAGTAGGAGCAGTCTCTGTAGTAGAACATGCATTAGGCCATAAATATCCAGAGGGAGAAAACTGTATTGTACATTTTCTGCACACACTTGTCAGCACTCACACTTGTCCTCCAAGGAAGTCTTTGCCATTCTTATGAGCCTGTGGCTATGGGATCTTTGACAGGAACATGACCAAATTCACTTAGGGCGTTCTTCACTGTCAACAAGTGGTAGGTTCTGTGTTCTTACAGAGCAGTACCATTATAACCCTTAGAACCTCCTGATTCTGTTAATACTATGCCAAGAAATTTCTAGCCTTTGTACATCCTTTACTGGTGGCCATATTGTATCAAATTTCTGGAAGCATGTCATTGGCTTCAGATGGCCCTGCAAGAATACCAAATCTTGACTTCTGTGTGAAATGTCCTGTGTCAGTATCCACTTCCTCATTTAGGCTTGTATTTTCCCCTTGGTTTCACATTCTTAGAATCTACTTCTATGTTTCTTCTTTCATATCAGTCATATGCAATTTATAGGTGAATATATATGTTTTCTTCTTCCTGGACTTATTAGACTATTTTCCATCTTGGGCCATTATGTCTGACCCTAGCTGTCCTGGTCCAAGGGCAGTGAGTGGAGAGAGAAAGATCTAAAGAAGATGGTCATCTTCTCTTGCAATGTGCATCTCTGATGATATTTTTTCATGATCTCCAAAGGGAGGCAGGTGTCCTCTAGGAAGGAAGAAGAAATCCTTTCTAGTCAAATTGGTCACTTGCAGTTTCTGAGCACATTCATACTCATACCCTCATTTCGCATATCTGGGTCTACTTATTCATTATCAAAGCCCAGATTTTAGCATAATAGTCCCATTGAGGCTGGGCCTGAGGTCCTATTGTAGTAGTTTTACTTTTTATTATAAAATTCTGGCCTCAAGTTTGTCATAATATTCTGTTAGAATTCTTTAAATTTATCATAGTGTAGTATTCTTCTAACTTTTACAGAGTGTCCTGAGTTGATAATAGCCTGTCAAGGCTGTACATTTATTTTCATTTATAGTTTATCCTCTTATTGGCCCTTATTTTCAGCACAAATTGAGTATAGGAAATAAGAATCAATTTAAATGCTGCCTTAGAGGCCTTCTGGCTTTCAAAGTGCATGCTAAATTAATAGTTGGCTGACCTATACCTGTCATTCTCTTTCTTCAAGGCCTCCAAGACAGTTAACAAAAGCCAACCAACTCTACAACCCCTTTAATTACCATGGCCCCCATACTGTTCAAGCTTGAGCTACTACATAACCTAGTGCCTCCCCTCCTACCTGTATTTCATCCCAGTCTGCCACAGGTGAGAGTCCTAGTATTTGTATTTCTACAGCATGCCAGAGGTTATCACCACCTTTGGGTTTCTGGTTCCCACTTTTATAAACTATATAGTACCTGAGTGTAGTTCAGACTAACCATTCCTTTAAACTGCCTTACAGATATAATGGAGGACTACTGGAATTTCACAAAAGCTTACAAGAAATGGGAGATACGGATGATAATTGGTTTGACGTAGATCCTACAGATGATGAAGATTTACCTACAACTTTCAAAGTAAGAAATTATTAAAAATAGTTTGCTACCTGTGACTATTCAGAATTGTCTTTCACAAGTAACTTTAAAATCAGATATTAATATTCTGTAGAGTACATTCTTTTATTGACAATTAGCTTTTTGTGTAAGAAATAACCTTAATTTTATTGCCTGGTGCAGAATGTGAGCACAATTAGAGAAAAAGAAGAATCACTGTTGTCATTTTCAATTGATAAGTAGACCAGTAGCTGAACTAGCTTAATACTTGTCTTTTAAAAACCCGTGTGTAATAATTAAGTTATTTTTGTTTGTTTTTTTGTAATTACATTTGCTATTATTTTGTTTTTAATTTAATTTACAAAATACTGAACCCCCCTTATCTAAAAAGAAAAAGTTTACTCCTTTTTATTCAAATGGAGAACTTATTCTTGTTCCTTTTTTTGCCTTTCTACACACATGTGCATACACGCTAATAATTTCCTGTATGTTTATTAAAATTGGTATAGTACACCAAGTTTTGCTTTGTGTCTACTAGTATCCTGCTTTAATTTACTTAGTCATCTATTACTAAATACATAGTCCAAACTAAAACTTCAGTTTTTCACTCTTATATTAAATGATCTTTGTATATTTCCATATCATCTTATTAGAATAACATTTATATGGTAGAATCATGAAGCCACTGCTCATTGATTATAAAATTGTTGGTAGATGTTTCTATACTTCCTCTTAGTGTATATTCATTATAAAATGTGAACACTTCCATTTCCCCAAATCTGAATATTGCCTACTTTTCTGGCAGTTTTGTGCAAAGCCATTGAGTTGCTTTGTTTAAAGCAAAAGTAGCTACAAGTTTCTCTTGGTAGATGTTTCAAGAGCAAATCTTATACATAACTTTACTTTAAACCTTTCTGACTAATTAGATTTTAGTTGCCTTTAAGACTAATAGTATCCCTGAAAATAAAGAGGTATATTGCATAGAAGTTCAGAATCAGTATCAATTGTCAAAACTGAAAGGACAACTTTTTATAAACTTCCAATCATAATGAAGTATTTTAATATACCTTTCTGAGTAATAAATAGACTCTACTGATTGCTGTTTTTCTACTGTCAAGATGAGTAAGACTTTAACTGACTTACTAAATAATAATTTTGTATATTTTAAAAGCTTTCAAATTTGTTCCTATATGAAGCAATCTCTAATTGTTTTTGATGTTTTTACTGTTTTCCTCCTTTTAAATATTTTCCTGACTATACAAACTTTTAGTAAAATTTTATTTCATACAAAGAAGTTTGTAGAGACAATTATATTGAAAATATTAAGATTAAAGACTTAAAAATTGAGTTTTTGCTTCATTGTCTGCAACTGTAATTTTTGGTCTCTAGACAGCCTTTTTTCCCCCTTTCTCAAAAACCATACTAGTATTTAAATTTGTTTTGTTTTGTTTTTGGGGACAGGGTTTCTCTGTGTAGGTTTGGCACCTTTCCTGGAACTCACTCTGTAACCCAGGCTGTCCTCAAACTCACAGAGATCCTCCTGCCTCTGCCTTCAGTTTGTGTCACCACTGCCCTGCTGTATTCAATTTTTTTTAGGTATTGTCTTGCCATTCCAGTATAACAGATGTGGTACTAGAGAGCTCTCTTATGGAGATAGCATCTCCTTTAAATATACACGTGCTCTCATGTACACACATGCACACACTTCTCCCATCTTACTGGTTCTTATTCAGTTGGCCTCACCCTGGGGATGGCTTTTATCTTTCTCCCCTCTGTATAAAATTATGTGTCTCAGAACTGAAGTTTTACCCACTCTAGGCTTTCTTCCTTGTTTGCTTGGTGTAACTCCAATACCAGCTTAAGTGCTTCATAGGGAGGTAAATTTTTTGAGACCTTTTAATTCTCAAAATAATACGTTTTTGCCAGGTAGTGGTGGCGCATGCCTTTAATCCCAGCACTAGGGAGGCAGAGGCAGGCAGATCTCTGTGAGTTCAAAGCCAGCCTGGTCTACAGAGCGAGATCTAGGACAGGCACCAAAACTACACAGAGAAACCCTGTTTCGAAAAACAAAAAAACAACAAAAAAAAGTTTTTATAAACATTATATATTCCTTGTCTAGAAATATAATTGTATGTTCAAATTAATTATCAGTCATTAAAAATTTCTACTGGTGCCTGGAGAGATGGCTCAGTGGTTAAGAACACTGGCTCTTCCAGAAGACCCAAGATTTAATTCCCAGACCCAACAGTGGTTTACAACCATCTGTAACTCCAGTCTCGGGATGCAGTGCGCATTTCTGGCCTGCATGGTGTACAGACATACACACAGGCCAAACAGCTTAACACATTAAATTGTTTCCACTCTTATTATCTATCATTTAATCTTATTTTAAAGAAATATGATATGAATCTGATTTTTAACCTTTTACATGTAACCTACTTTACTTTTTCCATTTTCTGTCTAAGAGTTGTTCAGGATAAATTCTCAATTTTTTATTGCTTAGATGCTTATTCCTATTCTTTGCCCATTGGACTAATTCACTAACATTACTGCTTTTATGAGTGTTTTTGTTTGTTGTTAATTTTGGGGATTTTGTTGTTGTTATTTTTGGTATATCTTCTGTCATATTTTTGTAAAATTTATCTTTATATATATTGCTGCTACTCATTAAATAACCTGTAAAGGGTTACTTTTCATATCATATATACTCATAGTATATTACCACTAATAAGTATTATTTGATACAGCATTTTCTCTCTAAAGGATATTAAGGCCCTTGTCTAACTCAGTGAAGATAATGTAATTTGCTTGCATTTAATTCGTTTAAAATGAGAAAATTTATTCTGTGCTATAACTTGGCATTGGAGAAATAGTTCTATATCACACTTCTGCCCACTGTGTCATTAGTTGTCATATTGCACCATTGTAGTGGTTCTGTTGTCATTATATCTTGCTTGGCTCCAGTTCTGAGATATGTATGTATATGGTTCTTGATAAGAACATGCTATGGATTAGAGTATGGAAGAGAAATTTAGCTTCAAACATACGCTTATCTACTTTCTCTCTGTGAGATATCCATTTTTTTTAGTTTAGGGTTTTTTCTATTTATTTACATTGGAATGGGTAAATAACTTGTGTTACTGTTATATATGCATACATGCACACATGTATATATATGTAAGTATGTATGTATGTATGTATGTATGTATGTATACACAAAATTTAAAATGGGATCTGTAGATATGTTACTTAGGGTAAATTATGGATATGTTTCTGGCTTAATTTATAGTAGATAGTTCACAAGTATATGTATTTTTAAATTCTAGGATGTTCTCAATAATTTTATCAAAAGAACTGAAAGTAATATAATGAAACAGACCATTTGCAGTTATCTTGATTGTGAGCGCTCTTGTGAAGCTGACATTTTAAAGAGCACCAACTATAAGGTAACATAATTGTCAATTAACCATTTCATTGTAATATATAAAGTAGTTAAAATTATTTTATCATTATACATGAAAATACTACATAGGCTGTAGGATGTGGCTCTGTGGCAGAGCTCTAATGAGGTAAGTGCAGGTTCCTGGAATTTTGTCCCAGCCCTGGGGGAAAAAAAATTAAAGAACAGTATTTACTTTAATTATAATGGTAATATAGTTAAGTAGTTTGTCTCTGAGAACATGTATTCACAGTCAATATTAATTATATTCTATGAGTCAGTAGAAGAATAGGTTGGTTTTGCTGAAGTTTTTGTAATATTCACTTGCCTCTGAAGTTATGGCTATTTGCCTTTCATTCATACAGTAAAATAATCTATTCTCTATATTTTGACCAGTTGTGGATTTCTGAAATAATCTCTGTTGCAAAAAGAAGCTTCTTTGATGAGTGGTAAGAGCTACACTTATCTGTGGGACTAAGGATAAATATTTAGACTACAGTTAGATATTATATTGGTTAAATTTTAATGGTCAGTTTTCCTTCTGGGCTTGTTACCTCTCCAGCTAGGTTCTAGTACCAAGCATGAGTTCCCTCCTATTGAGTGGACCTTAAATCCAATAGACAGATTTTGGTTACCCCCACAATAATAGTGCCAGTATTGCATCATTGTGGATTTCTATGGTCTAGCCATTGTGGTTCTTAGGGTTTATAGCTGAGTAACACTACAGTTTGCCCTTCTTCCTCGGCAGCTTTTATAGTACATTCTGGTAACTATGAACAACAGTCTTCAGGGAAGAGGCTTCCAAGTCAGTTCTAACTCAGTTGCTCCAAGTTCTATTTCTGAAGTTTGTGGTGTCTGCAGAAGTAGGATTTTACTTTAAAGCTCTGGACAGCAACTAAATCAGTAGCGTATGTTGTTTTAGGAGACTCTTGTTTTCCTCTGACCAGCAACTAGGAGGGAGATTTCTTTCTTCTGCCGGGCTCTGTGGTTTTTGTTAGGTAGGCTTTTGTGGAGAGCACCATCACTGTATGTTACATAACAGCATTTTAAAATAAACGCACACACAAAGACACACACACACACACACACACACACACACACACACACACACGACTATGGGGTGCCTAGCCCCAGCTAATATGTCTGCTGCATAACCTAACACTTAAGACTCAGGTAAAATCACAAAAAAAGGAGATGGAAAGATTATAAGAAGCCCAGAACTCTTGGTGCTATACAATGTCCCCTACACTTGACAGGGAAAATACACTCTTGAAATGTGTACATGTACATACAATAATAAGGAAAAGATGAATTTGGGAGGGGAAAGGGGGCCAAGTGTGATGTTAGATGCAGTGCTTATGACGTTCTCAAAAAATAAGATTATAAAAAGATAAGTTTTTTCCACCTTATAATAAAAAATGGTGGGAATTGAGAATAGTGACATAGCTAAGAGGTGGTCAATTCTCAGGGCTCATGTTACTAAATAAATTATCGGTCTTTGTGAGTCCTTGGGTGAGGAAAGAGTAAAAGTTCTTGTGAGCAGCCTTGATCTTGTCATCTCTGAATCAGTGTGGCTATGAAACCACAAGACAGGGTGAGACTTGTCACTCTGAGTTCAGGTCAGATCCTGCTTCTGAGATAAAGTGGCTAGCGTCTCTGCTGCGGGCTTCTCTGCACAAGTAGAATGGGTGGAGAGATGCAGTATTCACGTCTTGGTGCTGTGGCTAGTCAGTCCTGTGGTTTAGGATAGCTTCAGGGTTCCAACCAAATGAATGTTATGTAGCAGCAGAAGTTCTGATTACAGGTTAGACTGTTGTACTCTAAAGAGAATATTTAAAGGACCTCGTTCCTGGAGAGAGAATAACAGAAGTCTCTATTCTTGGAGAACATTGTAGATTTGGAATTCTTCACCAGGACAGCAGGTCTGAGGTCTTCTGGGTGTTAACAGGGGAATTCAAATAACAGTGGCACAGAAATGAGTTGAGCTGGAGAAAAAGAGGAATGTAAAAGTGGGGTGCATAAATAGCATGTTCTACAAAAAACATTTAAGGGTTTTTGCTATTTTCTTGTACCATAGAATATGGAAAAGTTTACATTGCCTAGTTCAAATCATTGCCCTTCTCCCTCTTTTTACTGTCCTTGTTTTTTCGACTTTATTAATTCTGCAATATCAGAAAATCATTTGGTATCTACAGGCTTTGCTAGTAAATTGAAAATTTGTGTAAAACAGTATTATAATAAAGTATAATCTATAAATTATAGTCTTAAAACTGACTTGATGGTATTTCTATGTTAACATGAATTATATTTCTATATCTATATTTTTTTCAAGGGATTTTTTCAGCTAATGTGCAGTAAAAGTTGCTGTATTTACTTCCATAAAATTTGTTGGAAAAAGTTCAAGAACTTGAAGTACCCAGGAGAAAATGATCAGGTATTGCACTCTCCTTAAAGTTCCACACCACAGCACATCATCCCTTTCCTCTTGTTCTTCGTTGTCTGTCACGTTCACTCTCTCCCCTCCGTTTACTCTCTGTTCTCTATGGTGTTCATCTCCTCGACTCTCTTACTTTATACATACATTCTATTTTAAAGATGAAATAGAAGAAGATTTAGTGTACAGATACGGAGTTATTTCTGTTTAGTCATGCCAGTCATATGATAAATTGGGTTGTTCACTACTAGCATTAAAGTGAAATCCAGAGCCCTTCTCTTTATTAATTACTTGTGCTGTGGTCATGGTTGCTTTGTTACTGTAAGTTCTACAAGTTTTACATTATGTAAACAAGGAAAAATCCTTAAGCAGTTGTGATACAGTAGAAAAGAGAACTGGAGGTGGCAGATTTGGGATTAAATCTACCTTGAACTACTTACTAGTTTTACTGCATTAGACTGGTAACTTCACCACTGTGACTAATATTTCTAAGCTCTAAAATGACTGTGAAGTGTACATATTTTATGGTGTGTGTGTGTGTGTGTGTGTGTGTGTGTGTGTGGTGTATATATGTGTGTGTGGTGGGGGGGGATGACCAAGTAAAAGAACTGGCATGTCATGCTATAAAAATAAAACATACAAGGCATTAAAGGGATACATACATTTTAGTTTATGTGGTTGATGGGGCAGTTGATTTTTTTCCTTATTAGACAGAGAAGTACAGGAAATAGAAGTAAGTTAACCAGAGGAAATTGCAGGGTCAGAGCCAGAGAACTAACAGTTTTTATTACTCTCTTTTCTCTAGAGTCCTTAAGTAGTTTATGGAAATTGCATACTTTTTGTGCTGAGTACCTGTTAAAGTTTCTTTCCACGATTAGCATGTATATTTTAGGCTGTTGTATAGCTCCTTAAAGATTTGAAGTCTAAATAACTAAAGTAAAATGTTATAACATACATACGCATTGATATAAAATACTTTGAACAGCTCATTCTAAACTGGTCATATTTTTCAGTTTGTCATGCAGCATTATCTGCTTCTAACCTTGCTTAAGTTTATATTTTTTTCTTTTTCTATGAACAATTCTAGAGTTTTAGTGGGAAAAAATGTTTGAAAGAAGGATGTGGAGGTGACATGGTAAGGATGCTGCAGTGTGATGTTCCTGGAATTGTCAAAATTTTGGTGAGTGATTTTTCCTGATTGTTTTCTTCCCGCCTTGTTTGTAGTACTATTTTTTTTTTTTTCATAAAATGGATTTGTTAACAATAATAGTAGGATTTTAGCTACATTCTAGTTTTGGTGACTGAGCTCCCTGCCCTTTTTGTTCCTGTTTTACCTGATGTATTAAGTGGTCTATAAGAAAATCTAAACGTGGAAACAGGTAAATATACCACCAATGAACTAGTGGTGAGGACTATATTGTAGAAGAATG
The DNA here is from genome assembly GCF_049852395.1 of Peromyscus maniculatus bairdii. Classification (NCBI taxonomy): domain Eukaryota; kingdom Metazoa; phylum Chordata; class Mammalia; order Rodentia; family Cricetidae; genus Peromyscus; species Peromyscus maniculatus. The sequence goes on along the minus strand of NC_134863.1, from coordinate 39,745,276 downwards.
ATAAAATGTGATAATTTAACTACGTTTTTGCCATCTTAAATTAAAAATAAATTTAGACTTTCTGAATCTTCTTCCCTTGTGTGGAAGTGGGAGTTGAGTAAAGGGACTTGTGCATGCTCAACATGCACCCTGCTGCTGAGCTGTATCTCCAGACCCTGATCCCATGCAGTCTGAAAATAACTACCTAATGTCTCTTTAATGTATGTCTGTTACCTGTTAAATCAAGTACCCATTTTAATTTCAAATTAATAGAATATCTTGAATTTTAGTTTAAGGTAAATGGAATAAAATTAGAACTATAAATGAATCTTATTTTTATTATTTATCTTATTGATGCTTTTATATTTTAAGCTTCTTTTATATTTTAATGTTGTCATTCAAATCATATGATGTAAGATTGGCTGCTTTTAAGAGCAACTGTAATTTGTCATTTGAGTATTATTTTGTGCTGGTTAGCTTTTAATTGTGTCATTTGTTTTGTAGTCAATGTGCTTTTATTCTAATTATTTTTTTGTAAATGTGGAAGCTAAAGAATTTTGAAAATTGAACTATTTTAGGGCTTTTTTTCTCCATCACTTGCAGTTTGAAGTGGTGAGAAAGGATGAATATATAACCATCGAAAATTTAGGAGCAAGGTAAGCTTGAAATAAAATATTTTGTTACTTTTTTCTTTTCTTAGTGTTTATGTGTTTTGGAAGCTGCCTCTGTGTCCTATCAGTTTTAGGGTACCTATTTAAGTGTATTCTGTGTGAAAAAAAAAACCCACAGTGAGTTCTCATTTATTCCCCCTTCTTTTCCTAGTATTGTGGATACTTACATTTTAAAACAAGGAAGGAAAAATTATGTGGTTATCACTAAGTATGAAACCAATCATTTTCTGAGTACAAAATACATTTTCCTTAAGATAATGTAAGTTTATTGTTACAATGTAAAAACTATTTTTCAAAGCTTATGTAGGCCTCAAAGCTTGTCTTAAATTTAAACTTCCTGCTTCTTAGGTGAGTAAAGCATGTTGCTAAATAATACTGATGTATATGTTAAGCAAAACATTTACAGAGGCATAGACTATTGCTATTGTAATTAGAAACTACAATATAAAAAGTTCTAACCCTCCACTTCTCTTTTTCTTATATGTATTTGTTGGAGCCTGAGTTGTATGTATATGCTCATATGGCAGTGTGCGTGTGCATTTACAGGCCAGACATCAACACTGAATGTCATCCTCAGTGTCTCTTGACCTTTTCTTTTGAGACAGAATGGCTGGCCAGTGACCTCCAGAGATCCTCCTGTCTCTTCTCTGTTTTCTCTACTTTTCTGCAGCTCCTCTTCCTCTATCTAATTTCATCTGTGAGTAGGAAATAGTAATTATCTTTGTTCTCAAGAGGCTTTGTTTTTCTGTTTTTTAACACAAAATTCTGCCGGGCGTTGGTGGCGCACGCCTTTAATCCCAGCACTCGGGAGGCAGAGGCAGGCGGATCTCTGTGAGTTCGAGGCCAGCCTGGGCTACCGAGTGAGCTCCAGGAAAGGCGCAAAGCTACACAGAGAAACCCTGTCTCGAAAAACCAAAAAAAAACCACAAAATTCTTTGGTCTCATCCATTTTCTTACAAATGATGTGATTTGGTTCTTCTTGTGGCTGAGTCATACTCCATTTTTATTACTCGTTCCTGGTGAGTGACGGACCGCCTAGGTTAATTCTCTGACTTGACTTCTGAATAATGCCATAATACCCATAGCTTTATAAGTATTCTGTGGCATGCTGACTTAAAGCCCTTTGGGCACACACCTAGGAATGCTATAACTGAATCATGTGGTAGTATTAGTTTTTCAGTAACCTCCATACTAACTCCTGTGATGGCTGTAATGAACTACATTCTTTTTCTCTGTCACCCTTGCCTGAATTTGTTATTTGCATAAGGTAAGGGGGTGAACCAAGTACAATTTTGATTTGTATGTCCTGATGGCTAAAAATATTGAACTTTTTAATATATGTATTGATCATTTGAACTTGTTTAGAGAATTTTCTGCTCAGTTTGCCCACTTACTAAGTATATTGTCCTTGGGGTACTTAATTTTTGGGGTTCTTTATGTCTTTTGTGTATTAGTCTTCTATCAGGTGGACAGACAGTAACTTTTTTCTTTCACTCTGTAGGTGTCTTTACTCTGTTACTTCCTGTGTGGTGCTTTTCTTTCCTTTTTAATTTGATTCAATCCCTCAATTCATGACATTTATTTTACTGGGCCATTGGCATGGTTCTATGCAGAAAGTCATTGCCTGTGCCTAAATCTTTAGGTATTCTCTTCTAGTAGTTTGAACGTTTCAGAACATACATTAAGGGACATTTTTATTTAAGATCTATTTTTCCGGGCTGGGGAGATAGCATAGTGGATAAATTTCAGGCTACACAAGAAATGAATTAAATGTAGTGATGTGCACCTGTAACCCTAATGCTTTTAGGATAGAAAGAGGTAGATCGTTGTAGCTCAGTGACCAGTCTACCTAGCCATTTAGTGAGCTATTGGTTCAGTGAAAATCCTGTCTCAAAAAAAACCAACAACAACAAAAAAAAAAAACAAAAAAAAAACATAAGGAGTGATTGAATAAAAACCTGATGTTAATCTCTGAATTTTACACACATCTATCCATACACATGAGCATATATACATGTATGCAAATATGTATGCACACATGGTCTATAGTGAATTGATTTTTATGTGGGTGATAGATACAGATCTAGTTTTACTCTTCTATGTGCAGGTGTCCAGTTTTTCTCTGTTTAAATGATTATTTTTATTTGTTTATTTTAAATTAAGTGTATATGTTAGTGTCTGTGTGTAGGTGTATGCATGTGTGAATGCATTTGTCTGTAGAGTTCAAAAGAGGAGTTAGACCCCTTGAGCTGGAGATAGATGTGGTTGTTCCTCTTTCTACTCAGAATTGTTTTGTCTGTTTTGGGATCTTTATGTCTATATGAAATTTAAGATTCTTTTTTCAAGTTCTGAAAAGATTATTAAGGAGGGGCCTGGAGAGATGGCTCAGTGGTTGGGAGCATTGACTGTTCATTGAAAAAGGACCCAGGTTCAATTCTAGAACCCACAGGGCAGCTCACAACTGTTTGTACCTCCAGTTCCAGGGGATCTTGACACATTCACACCAATGCACATAAAAGAAAGTTAAATAAGTTATTAAAGAAAAGATTATTGAGGCTTTTTGTAGATATTGCATTGAGTCTGTAGGATGCTTTCCATAATACGGCCATTCTAAACAGCTTCTTAATAGGTAGGTCCTTTACCTTGTTTTTCTCTAAAGTCTGTTGTTTATTTAGATGTCACTAGGACTTTTTAAAGAAAAGAATTCAAATGTATGATTTTTGTGTTTGACAATATTTCAGAGGCTTCACATTATTTTTAGGGTTAATGCCAGTTCACTTAGCTTGTCCCTGTAGTCAGCTTGGGTCCTGCTGAACTCACTATATCATCTCTAGTCATTCTGCTTTGACTAAATAAATGAGCTTCTTTTAAAAGGTTTCTTGAATGTGTCCTCTTAAATAGTCTCCAGAATTTTACCCGAGGTAAAAGAGTTTTCCTATTTTACCCTCAGACCTGACATTGAATATTGTGCTTCTTTGGTTTTGCCGAGTTACTGAGAGTACCTGTTTCTCATAATTCCTTCTGTGCCTCTCAAAACATTTGCTAATGCTTGTTATAGTTGCTTGCATATCAGAAGGTAAGTATTTGATAGTCACCTCAGTGAGGGTAAGAATTTTGTTTTGTTTACTGGTTTGCTCCCAGCACACAAAATACTACCCGAAACATATGATTCTGAATTTTATCATTCTCCAGTGTTTAATTTACTTTTGTTTTGATAGGCAGTTAATGTGACTGTAACACAAATTTCTAAACAGTCTTATTAAATAAAAAAAAATCAAGGGAGCCAGGTATTGCAGTGAATTCTGACAGGTCAGAGAAGCAGAACAAGCCACAGCTAACCTCACCTCACTAACTTCTCAGCCTTTCTTGTTTCCTCAAACTGGAAGCCTCTGAGTCCTCATCCAAATGGATCTCAGCTGAACTGCTGCTAAAAGCCTAAAAGCTAAAAAAGCCTAAAAGCCCCTAGTTCCTGGTCCCTAGGCTTATATACCTTTCTGCTTCCTGCCATCACTTCCTGAGATTAAATGCATGTGTCTTTTCCAAGCAAGACATGAGATCTCAAGTGCTGGGATTAAAGGTGTGAGTCATGCCTGGCTGTTCCTAGTGTGGCCTTGAACTCACCGAGATCCCGATGAATCTCTGCCTCCAGAATGCTAGGATTCACGGTGTGTGCTACCACTGTCTGACCTCTATGTTTAATATAGTGGCTGTTCTGTTCTCTGACCCCCAGGTAAGTTTATTGGGGTGCACAATATATCCACCACATATGACTGGTTGTAAACTGTAAAGTTTGTTTCTTGAGTGGTATTTCAGTTTCAGTAGAGATCTTTGGTTGGATGGACTGCTTTAAGTTTGCAAACACTAGGTATTTGACTAGCAAGGCAGAGATACAAAAGAATTTTCAGGATGCTTTTCTAACTCCTACCTGAAGTTCCTCTGTCTCTTCATTTTTGCTGATTTAGTTTTATGGTCTCTTTAACCAGGAATTTTAGGTTTGTAATGATGTAATGATATCACTTCTGTTCCTGTTTTTGTAATTTGTAGCTTTTATCAACTATTCTAAATAAAAACCTTTTTCAGTTTTGTTGATCCTTTGAAAGAGTCAGATTTTTCTTCCCCACTGTCTTTTTCTTTATTATTTTTAAATCTGTATTTTTTGGTTTTTTGTTTGTTTGTTTGGTTGATTGGTTGGTTTTTGTTTTTGTTTTTTGGGGTTTTTTTTTGGTTTTTTGAGATGAAGTTTCTCTATGTGGCCCTGGCTGTCCTGGAACCTGTAGATCAGGCTGGCCTCAGAGATCTGCCTGCTTCTGCCTCGCAGGTGCTGGGGTTAAAGGTGTGTGATACCACTGCTAGACAATATTTTTAAATTCTTAATTTAATGTTTCCTCTTTATTAGTTCCTTGCTTCTGTTTGTATTGGGTTTAGTTTGCTTCATGTTTTCTTTTTAAATTTTTATTTGGGGTGTGTGTGGGTGTGTGGGTGTGTGTGTGTGTACACACATGTGCCACGGCATGTGTTTGGGAAGCAAAGGACAGCTTTGTGAGTCACTTCTCTCTTGCCACCTCTGCAGTCCAGGGATTGAATTTACAGACCTGCTCACAACCCACTGAGCTCTCTCTGGCTCTCGCTTCTCCTTTCTTGTAATTTATATTACTGATTTAAAATCTTTGATTTTTGTAGAATGATTTCATCTTTAAGTACTCCTGTAGATATGTCCCTATATTTTTATTCAAGTCAAAATGTTTTCTAATTTTCTGTATATGTATATGATGTTCATGGGTGTGTGTGTGTGTGTGTGTGTGTGTGTGTGTGTGTGTGTGTGTTAACCATGGCTTACTTTGAAGTATGTTCCTTAATTGCCATATATTTTGCAGTATTTCAGTTATCTTTCTGATAATGATTCTGAGTTCATGTCAGTATAATCACCAATATATTTTTTTTACGATCTTTTAAAATTATAGTGATTTGCTATGTAATCTGTTACACTGTATGTTTGATGAAGGTTCTATTTGTATTTGAAAATAATTTGCATTCTATCCCTGTGTGTTGTTGAGGTTTGACATCAGGCATGGAGATGCAGAGTTTGCTGGGTTTTGGTCTTGCTTTGGTCCATTATTTCTTCACTACGCTCCCTCTCCTCCGTTTTGGAACACAAATGTATATTTTGTACCATTGTAGCTGCTTGTTAATTTTGACTTTGCAGGGGTTACAATTAAAAGATTGCCATGAATCTTCAAAGAGACTTTGGACTTTAAGCAGTTGAGACTTTCAAAGACTATGGGAACTCTTGAAATTGTACTAAATGCATCTTGCATTATGATATAGCTGCAAGCCTGTGAGAGCCAGGGAGTGGAATGTAATTGTTTGAATGAAAATGGCCCCCATAGATTCATAGAGTGTGGCATTATTGGAGGTGTAGCCTTGTTGGAGTAGGTGTGGTATTGTTGGAGGAAGTCTGTCTCAGTGGGTGGGCTTTTAGGTTTCAGAAGCTCCAGTCAGGCCCAGTGTCACTTTCTCTTCCTGCTGCCTGCCTATCCTGATTTAGAACTCTTGGCTCCTCTTGCAGCACTGTTTGCTTGCATGCTGCCATTCCCACCATGATGATAATGGACTAAACCTCTGAGCCTGTATACCAGCCCCAATTAAATGTTTTCCTTTCTAAGAGTTGCCTTGAAGTCTGGCCTGCCACTTGGGGTCATGTGGGTGTCTGAGGGCTGTGCTGTCACTGGGGCCATGCTGATCTGGGTGGCCTTCACCACCTCCTGAGGCCATGGTGACATCTAGATCCAGGCTGCTGCCAAGGACCATGTCTGGGTCTATAGTACTATTACAGCTGGGGTCTGTGTTGAAGTCCATGGCCCATGTTGCCACCAGAGTCCATGCAGAGACCCAGGTTCTGGGCTGCAATCTGTGGTCTTATTGGAGTCTGGGGACCTTGCTGCAGCTGGGGCCATACAGACCTGGCCTGTGCTACACCCCAGGATTATGATGTCATCTGGGTCCAGGCTGCTGCTGAGGGCCATGTCTGAGTCCATGGTCCAGCTATAGCTGGGGTCTATGTTGATGTCTGTGGACTGGGTTACCTCAGGAGGCCATAGGAACTGTGATATGATGAAATCATAGGGCTGTGCTGAGCCAGCCCTGCCCTTTGCTGGGCCTGGGAAAGCTGGCTATGCCTCTTGGTGGACACTGCAGCAAGAGAGCTGGCCTTAATCCTCACAGGAGGGCTGGCCTCACCCCTCACCACAGGGAGAACTGACCCTGACAGCATGGGTGTAGGGGAACTGGTCCTACCTAGACTGAGCAGTTCAACTACCACCAAGGCCCACGGCTGGGCCTGGGGTTGGCTCACCATAACGTATACCCCATTTTAGGACCCACTGGAGGTCTTGAGGGGACTGGTTCTGTGGAATAATATCCACAGGATCTCCATGACTTGGGTGGCCGAGTGATATCCCAGAAGAGTTTTGTCAAGGGTCCAGTGATGATGTATACCAGAAACCAGAGACCTAGAACCAGATCAGTGACTCATTGCAATGGACATTTGCAAGTAAAGCTGATTGGACAAAAAGATAGACTATGTGACACCACTCTCGATGCCACCAGGACAGATGAAGAGGTGTGGGAGAGGTGAGAAAGATGGAGAAGCACAGTGGTTCTTTGTTTTGTTTTGTTTTTATTTTTGTTTGTTTGCTTTCTTGCTTGCTTTGCTTTGGTTTGTTTTGATTTTGGGGGGTGCTGCATGGGTGAGGGGAGGGTATGGGGGCACAGGGAGGTGAGAAGAATTAGGATACATGATGTGAATTTCCCAAAAAAAATCAATAAATTATGTTAATAAAACAAAAAGCGTTGTCGTGGTCATAGTGTCTCTTCACAGCAGTAGAAACCCTAAGACAGTTGTATTCTGTACAGCATTAGACAGTTTACTGTCGTTGGAATTTTCTTTGGGCTTCCAACCAGCTCCCAAATAAAGATAGAGACTAATTATTGATTATTGATGCTTGGCCTTAGCTTAGGCTTGTCCCACTAGCTTTTTAAGCTTAATTTAACCTGTTTATGTTCATCCACATTTTACCTTGGGGCCTTTTCCCTTACATTCTGTATGTTCTACTTTCATGCTTCTTCATCTGTCTGTCTGGCCCCTGGCATCTCCCTGGCATTTCTTTTTCTTTATTCCTCCAGCCTAAATTCCTCCTCCTACTTACTTACTCTCCTTATTGGCCATTCAGCTTTTTATTAGACCAATCAAGTGCCTTAGGCAAGCAAGGTAAAACAGCAATATATCTTTATGTAATTAAACAAATGCAACATGTCTTTACATAGTTGAACAAATACAACATGTCTTTTCATAGTTAAACAAATATTCTGTAACATATCCCTTTTGTCTAAATACAAAGAAAGGTTTTAGCTTTTACCTAGTAAAACTATGTACAATAAGAAAAGTTACTATGTAAGAAGTACATTTACAATATTCAGTCCATTTGCATTTGGCAAATTCAGAGAAAATACTCCATTATCTGTCTTATCTTGGTGAGTCCAAAGTTTTATACCTAATTTACTTTCTATCCTGACTTGTATTACCAACCCAAAATTATCATTTTAGACCTCAAAACATTTTTTTAGATAAACAATTTAAGCTTTTATATTTCTCAGTCTTAGTAAGTTTCTTTTCTGAATTTGGTAACAAGGAAAACTATAATTTTCTTGTCTCTAACTCCATCAGAGGACCAAGAATCATATAATATTACCTGAGTAAATAGAAAGTGCAAAGCAAACAACTTCCCAAACTAGAAGTGACAACAACATCTGGCTGCCTAGACATTCACCCAAGTTTCCTCTGCAACGTTGGGGCTTCCATCTTCAGCCTACAGACCTAGAATGTCTGACAGACTTTTTTTTCAAAGCAGGAATTTAAAAAGGTCTATCCCACCTTGGTGTGGCAAAGTTTGGTGGTCTTTTTCCTTTGTGTCCTAATTATCCAGTTTCTACAGTTTCAGAAGTGTCAGCAGTTGAGGCAGGGGCAGTTCCTTGCCTAAATGGTTAGTTTTGCCACAGTGAAAGCAAGCTCCATATGGAGGTTCTTCGATGCCCACCATCTATTTATGAAGTAGATTGGTGCTGCCAAGAGCAGATGTGTCTCACTGTTATGAAAAGCCTTAGGTTATTAAACATCTTAAATGTCATATTCTGTAGGTCTCTGAAGCATTTAAAGATCACCTATCTGATATATATGTGTAACCTTGAAAACATACCTAACATGACTAAAACTTTGATTGTTACAGACTACTAACTACTAACCTTCATTTCCTAATTATCCTGAACAGTTTATGATAAGTTTCAAGGACTAGAACTTTACTTTCCATTTTTAAATGAGTTGCTTAGGTACAATATTTTAAAAAAGAGTAGAAACATAGTATAACAAAAATAACCTTAATTTTGTGTCAGTATACAAAAATCCATACCAATGTAAAATATTTGAGATGAATAGTTGTCTTTTTAATCCTACATTCCTATATCCCCATTAAATGATAATAAACATCCATTACCCACTGAATGAACAAAAACCACCCGCCCCACCTCTTGGGAATGTGGGAGTTGTTCTCTAGACTGCTTCCTATTGTCTAGGGGCGACGGCATCCCCAGGGGATCCTGAGAATGATCCTGAGGTCAAGTCCTAAGAAAAGTAGCTATAACACTTGTTGTCTAGTTGCTGTGTAATGGGAAAGTGCATGGCTTATCTGAAGCCCTGGCTAGAATCGTTTGAGGCTGGGCCGGCAGTCTTGAAGTTGTTCTGAACTCATAACTCTTGGAAATCCGTAACAGAGGCACTCTGAAGGCTGGATCACCTGGGCCACCCATTTTCATTGGACTCTGGTCCTTTTTTTTTTTTTTTCTGAAAACATAAAAACTTTCAAAGGTAGTGTACATATCTACATTAACACAAGAATGGACTTGCCATTCAAAGTTGATGCCATTCAAAGCCAGCCAAAGATGATGTCTTATTTTATCGTTGAGCAGGTGAAAGACATCTGTCAACTTTATAAGTTTGTTTGAACTGTATAAAACAGACCTCTATCCATGCCATATGAAAGGATGGCATGTAATAAGTCAAGAAGATTCTATAACCAAGAAGACTTACCATTGCCTCATCCAGTCTCAGAGCTGTTCCCATGTCAAGGGATCAGCATATATGTCACCTGTCTTGTACTTTCTCTTGGTTTATTTCTTTATGTCTGTAGCCAAGATTTTTAGGGGGTCTCCCTGAATCAAATCTGATCTCTATTAATTTTGATGGACCCACAGCCTTTCATTTCCTGTGAAAATAAACGCATAACTTCCCTTAACACAATACATTTTTTTGAAATCAATTTTAAAGTTACGACATCCCCATCCCTTAAGTATCTAGGCCGGTTTAATTCAGTAGTTCCTTTATAATCCTATGTCTCTCATCAGCTGCCATTCAGTCATCAGCATTCAAAAATTTCAAAGTCAGCAAAACACCATACAGGGTCCAAACTCCCTGTATATTTTCCATCTTTATGCATCTTATTCTTTTTATATTACTTCACTCTTTCTTTTAAGAGTTTACAGCTGGGTGGTGGTGGTGGTGGTGGTGGTGGTGGTGGTGGTGGTGGTGCAGCACGCCTTTAATCCCAGCACTCAGGAGGCAGAGGCAGGCGGATCTCTGTGAGTTCAAGGCCAGCCTGGTCTACAAAGCGAGATCCAGGAAAGGCACAAAGCTACACAGAGAAACCCTGTCTTGAAAAAAAAAAAGTTTACTTATTTACTTATTTTTAAACTATTTTTTCCTATGACTGTCTTTACCCATTTTCTTTTCTTTCTTAAGTACCTGTGCACACTAACTTGTTTAAAGGTTTTTTCCAGTCTGGACCTGTTTTACTGTGCACCTGTAGTGTTCTCTGACTGCATGAACCCAACCTTAAACTTCTAAGCAGCAGCTAGGCAGGCCCTCCACTGTGTGGCTGTGGCAGTTGGCTCCTCCCCATCCTTGGGTCCCTGAAAGTCAAGCCTTAAGCCCACTGGACTGGCCAAGAGCTGCATTTAATCGCCTCAGCTCTGGGAAGCTGATGCTCACATGGTGGCAGGCGTTTTTACTTAGCTTGCTGTTTCTACTTAGTGTGCCAGCTGCTCAGGTGCTCTGCTGCACAGCAGTGCCTCTTAAAGGAGCCTTATCTGTTTTTGTGTGTTTGTTTCAGCTTTCTCAGGCACTGTGTGGAAATTTGGGCCCCACATTGGGCCCTAGTTTACACTTGGTTTCAGTATTTTCTGTTTACCTTGACTAATTACATGCTTACTTTTGAAAAAGTTGTGTGATGTCTGTGCTTTATCCTTATTTGTTTTTAAGCTGTTTTATTAGATGCTAAATGCATAGCATTTATGTAACCCTAAATGTCAAATCCTCATTATCCCTTACTGGTCTGCTTCAAGTCTCTTTGTCTGGTATTAACATTTCCATTTCTTTTTTATCCATTCTTTTCAACCTATGTATCTCAGTGGAAGTTGTTTTTATTTTTGTGGAAGGCATAGATTATGCTCTTTTATTTCTAATTTGTTAATCTTTGCCTTTATATTAATCTTTATTCCACATATATTATGTATATTCTGCAGTTATTTAGATGATTGATTTAGATCTATTTTTTCCATCTCATCTTTGCTTTTATTTGTGTGTCTTATTAGATTTGTGTGTGTGTGTGTGTGTGTGTGTGTGTGTGTGTGTGTGTGTGTGTTGTGTATAGGAGCTTGTGAAAGTCAGAACAGGTGTGATAATCTATAGAACTGGAGTTATAGACAGTTGTGAGCCACCATGTCGGTTCTGAGTACTGAACTAGTGTCCTTTGCCAGAGCAGTTAGTGCCCTTAACTGCTTAGCTGTCTCTCCAGAACTGCTATCCTATTAGTTTTTGCTGTTTATTGAAGTGATTACTCTATAATTTATAGTGTACATTTTTAATCTACTATAACCTGTTTTCAAAATTGCATAATATTTCTGGTTGTGAGCATAGCCTTTAACGGCTGAGCTACACCCTAATAGTCGTGCCAGAAACCCCATCCAAGGACTGAGGAATCTGGATGCAGATATCCACGGCTAGGCCCCGGGGTAGAGTGCCAGGAATCTAATTAGCGAGAAAGAGGAGGGTTTATATGAGCGAGAATTGTTGAAACCAAGGTTGGATAAAGCACAGGGACAAATAGCCAAACAAATGGAAACACATGAACTATGAACCAAAGGCTGAAGGGCCCCCAACTGGATCAGGCCCTCTGAATAGGTGAGGCAGTTGATTGGCTTGATCTATTTGGGAGGCATCTAGGCAGTGGTACCAGGTCCTGTGCTCATTGCATGAGTTGGCTGTTTGAAACCTGGGGCTTATGCAGAGACACTTGGCTCAATCTGGGAGAAGGGGACTGGACCTGCTTGGACTGAGTCTACCAGGTAGATCTCAGTCCTCGGGGGGGGGGGGGGGGGGAGGCTTTGCCCTGGAGGAGGTGGGAATGGGGGGTGTGCTGGGGGGAAGGGGAGGAGGCGGGAGGGGGGAGAACAAGGGAATCTGTGACTGATATGTAGAACTGAATGGTATTGTAAAATAAAATAAAATAAAAGGAAAAAAATGCATAATATATTTTTTGCTTATACTAGTTTTCTATGTAGACCTTGTATAAAAACACATTTTTGTTTTTTGTCTTTTTGTTTTTTCATTATTTTACTCTGCATGGTGTGACTCATTTGTGTCATTTCCTTGCTGTAATTTTGTTCTATAGCAACACTTGATAGATACTTAATATTATTTATAATCTGAAATTCCATAAATGGTACTAAAGTCAATATAAGTATGTGTAGAAATTTTTCATAACATTTACCTAGAGTTAGAATTTCTAGACCTTTTTATGCATACTTTTTAACTTACTAGACACTGTTAATTTTTTTCCACAATGGTTTTACCAATTTACATTTCTTACCAATAGTCCTACATTATTCCTTTTATCTGTTTTTTTTTTTTTAACCAGTAATACATATTGTTTGAGCTTTAGATTATTCCTTATAATGACATCTGGGATAAAATCCATTATCAACAAACAGTAACCACAACAACGTTTAATTCCTAGTATTACTGCCTGGTATTTTGTGGGTCAAAATTCATTTCAAAGCAAAAATAGGGTTTTCACTTGTTGACAGCATTTACCTATTTAGTAAATTTTCTTGCTTTTTCTTCCATTCTTTCTAATTATTTATTTTAGTATTATCATAAGAGTTTTTATTTTTTAAACATCTCTAGAAATTGAGTAAGTTGTATTCCCTTTAATTATTGTTTTTAACTTCTGTGATCATGATAGGACATCAAGGAGTTCCTGTTTGCTGCTTTTTGTCTTTAAAGTGGGCATAGGGGAAGTGGAGTCTACTAATCCTTTTATTTCCCTTTTTAAAGCTACCACATAGTTTTTGAAATCACAGATTTCATTTGAATTCTCTTAATACTATGTACTTCTTGATTACAGTGTAGACTTATCACTATTGGTGGCTTTTCTTTTTTATTCAAATTGTCTTTCCCTTTGCTTTCAAATTGTTCCTAGGTTAAGAATAATGTTGTTTGTACCAAAAATTTGGTCTAACTTTGGTATTTTTTCACTATAACTTTTTTTTTTCTACTTGCAGTTACAAGAAGTTGATGTCTCTGGAATTAACTGATACTGATATAAGACCAGAATTCAATTTAAAATTAGATGAACAAGGTATTACTTTTTAAAAATATGACTCCTACTGAAAAGTATTATTCACTTTTTTAAAAACTATCTCTGTAAAGTATCATTCTATTTGTAGTTGTGCAGTTATTTATGGTTGCTATTCACAAGCATCAGGTGTATTCCACCAAATAGTGCTTGCTGTATACTAGAACCCATAGACAGTAAAATCTGCATGTGTCTGGCTCTCATATTACTTTGGCATTCTGTGGTGAGACATGCTAACTCTGGGACATACTTGTGAGTATACAGTAGGATTTACCTCAGGAGAGTTTTCATCCAACCCCTCCCCTCTTGTTACATTCTCTCTTAAAAGAGCAAGCATGTAAGCAATCCATAACAGAAGGAAAGAACATTTTGGAGCTTGAATTCCAATAGTCTAAATTCACATGCCAGCTCTTTAGGAGTGTACTAGAGAATAGTCTGTTCAGCACTTGGAGACCATATAGGTCTCTGAGTCCATGGAAGAAGAGTTGGGGTCAGCCCCTCTTACTAGGAAGACTAGATGTTCCTAATAGTAGTCTGCTCTGTATTTGACGGTGTAAAGAAGGCCTTCTGAGGCATTTCTCTTAAACTGTTTTTGTTTTCACAGTGTATATTAAGTATACTAAGCAAAGTTATTCATTAAAAACTCTTAAAATACAAAACCATGAGCAATAAAATAGTAAAGCTATATTTTATGATAACCACACAGTTTACTATTCATACAAAAACTAAATACTATCATAGACTGAATTCCCACTGCTTTTAAACTTACCTTAACCTGCTCTTCTCTTGAAGTGCACTTAACTGAAAAGTATCAGTAGTTTAGTCTGGTTCCTCATTCCATTTCATTGTTGAAATAGCACCATAATTATTGTTTATTAGATAAGTGCTTCTTAAATCCTATCATCTCATCTCATGATTACAAATCAAACAAACAAACAAACAAAAAAACCCAAAACCAAACAAACAAACCCTCAGGTGTCCATTCAATAGGTAGGTTTGTGGTGGTACCCAAGATTCTGCATGTCTCATAAGTCTCTGATAGGTGCTAATACTTCTGGTCTTTGGACTGCACTTTGAGTAGCAACTCATTAGATAACTATATTGACTAGAATATATTTGAACTATTTAATATAATAGACAGTAGCTATATGTAGTTATATTTGCACTAACATCAAATAACCTTTAAGGCTCAACTGTTGATCACTCAGACAACAGTACTCAGTGAGTGGCAGACCAAGCATGTACTATTTTTGGCATGGGAAGTTCTACTAGACAGTACTGACTTCATGTAAAATATAAATAAAATTATTTATGTAAATTATATTTAAACCTAGAAAATTGCTATTCCTGATAAATTCCAGGATTTTAAGATCTACTTTGTCATTATGCTGCCAAAGTTAATTTACTTAAATAAAATCATACATGGTTGAATGAAAGCCTTTGGGTTAGAGGAATCTTCAGTTTCTTCTACTTAGAAGCATGCTTCTTTTGTCTAGAGTTTTTGATAGCTAGACAGAAAGCAGCATGCATTTTGAGCACTGACATGATAAAATTCTTCTGTTCTTTATTCCTTGAAATAGTTCCGGACTTACATGAACTTAGGGTGCAATGTGAGAGACCACATAGAAAAAGAACATTAATGTGGATTGTTTTGACTTTTCCAAATTCATTTTCAGATGAAATGCCTATCTTCAAACTTGATTATAATTATTTCTATCATCTGCTTCATATAATTATTATTTCTGGTACTGACATTGTCCGACAAATATTTGATGAGGCTATGCCACCCACTCTTTTGAAAAAAGAACTGCTTATACACAAGAATGTGCTGGAACCCTACTACAATCATCTTTGGACCAATCACCCTTTGGGTGGATCATGGCATCTGCTTTATCCCCCAAACAAGGAGCTACCACAGTCCAAACAGTTTGACCTATGCCTCTTATTAGCGCTCATTAAACATCTGAATGTATTCCCTGCACCCAGAAAAGGCTGGGATATGGAACCACCGTCTTCTGATCTCTCTAAGTCTGCAGACATTCTGAGGCTCTGCAAGTACAGAGATATTCTCCTCAGTGAGATTCTGATGAATGGTCTCACTGAGTTACAGTTCAATTCAATTTGGAAAAAAGTTTCTGATATTCTTCTGCGCCTTGGGATGAAACAAGAGGATATTGACAAAGTCAAGGAGAATCCCATTGAGAATATCTCCCTTGATTATCATCAGCTGTCCATTTATCTAGGCATACCAGTACCAGAAATCATCCAGAGGATGTTATCCTGCTATCAACAAGGTACTAAATAATTACTTCATTAGCCAGCAAATCATTTTTGAGAGTGTCTTTTCTGTGTTTAGGGATACTTTGTTTTCCTATTTAGTGTTTTAGAGGCTTTTATTCAGTATGAGAAGACAACTAGACAAGAACCCTTGATCTGTAATTTTGAGGCCTTAAAAATTATATCTACTCAAATTGTGTGTGTGTGTATATAGATATATTTGAGGAAAGGGCTCTGAGCACTTACTAAGTCCAGGGCATTTCACACAATTTTCACTTAAAGAGTTTATGGTCGAATACCTTTAACAGAGGCTTTCATGGTGCCTTTTTTCTCTTTTCTTAATTATTAAAGTTTCAGTTCTCATTTACAGGTCCAACAACATCCTTTATCCCCGCTATGTCACATGGAGATTTTTTTTTAACCTTTACTATTTAATCTCTAGGGTCTAATACAGCCTGTTACATATTGTAGGTGCTCAGTAGACAAATAGACAAGGACAGGGAATGGTGTCATTTTCAGGGTAAATTGTATAGCTTGAAAGACTCAAACCTTCAGTAGAAATGTGCTGTACATTTCATGAATATTCCTTCATAGTCTTAGATTAATAATAATTAGGAATTTCTGCTCAGTTTAAAATGCTTATGTAAGTGATCATGGATGTGTACCTGCAACTGATATATCTACAACACAACTCCTGCACCTAACGCTCAGGGAACATTCCAGAAGAGGGCGCGGAAAGATTGTAAGAGCCAAAGGACCAGGAAAACTGCTGTGAGATTTATCTTCCTAGAAATGACAGGGGAGCTTCACCCATGACACCTTAACAATGTAACTGTTTAATCAAGAGCTGAGAAGTGCAACTCCAGTAGATATGCTAATGTGGAAGGGGAAATCTCTAGAGGCCCCACCTCTAGACAAAAACTCTGTGCAACTAAGACTGCTGAGAGTGGAAGAAATAGTGTCCCTCAGAAATGAGTTGTTCCCGAATTGGTTATCCAGTACCAAGGGGCCAGCTCAAAGTCATATACATACCAGTAACACTAAATGGATTGAACAGGTTGTATTTATATGTATGCATATGTAACAATAACAACTAAAAAGAATGCATGGTTTCAAGAGGAGGAAGGGAGGGGGGAGAGCTTGGGGTAAGAGAGAACATGGAAGAGGAAAACTATGAAATTGTATTTTAATTAAAAATAAATTGTTTGTTGGTGCTCCAAGTCTTAACTATTATGAACTATCATTTTTATTTGTTTTACTTTTGTTTCTTAAATCACGGATTTATAGCTATTACTATAGTTAGATTGTGCCTTCCTTGTCTCAACTGCATTAGTGAGCAGTGCTGGTTCTTTTCTAGATAGTTATAGAATAGATTAGTGTTCTAAGGATTTCTGACCTTTCTTAATCCTAGTCAGATACTTGTTGGTGTGCTTGCAGTTACACTCCTAATTATTTTTTTCTCTGTTTGCCATAGGAATTGCTCTACAGTCAATAACAGGCAGTCAGCGTAAGTATATTTGAATTCAAAATGCACAAGTGACCTTTTAATTCAGCATCTCTAAGACATACATATATTGTTGACATGTGTTTAGATAAACTATATATATACTAAAGTGTACATTACCCACAAGCTTAGAAAATTATATCACCAGCTTACTGTTGGTCAGCTGATCCTAGTATCTGTCTTGCTCAGATTTGACTTTAATGCATGTCACAGAACTTACCCAAGGATGAGGTTCCAGATCTTTATACTCAGGGCTTAAGCAGGCAGAAATGCCTGTCTGCTTGCTCTACTTGCTTAACTGTTGCTTTATGTAACATTCAAGAGAATCCATACTCTGTTCTTATCTCTGTGAGTACACACACACACACACACACACACACACACACACACACACACACACACGTAAAAGTGCAAACATGCACACGCACAAATAAATCTTAAGTAAACAAGTGTAAATTAAAAATGTAATTTATGTTCTCAAAGTTATTCTTTAGAGAACAATACCATGTGTTTGCTTGAGATTAAAGTTGGGCCATCTCTGAGGAAGTTTTGAGGCTGAATATTTAGGACAATGAGAGAGCAAAGATTCAAGGAAGTAGTCGTATAATATGGTGTAGTTACATTTTATGAAAAAGGAAAGGGAAATGATCTAGTTCTTCCCTGCTTTATGTTTCATATTTATATTCTATAAAATATTGTTAGTTGCATTTTAATAAGGTCAGTGGCAGAATTTAATCCCTTAGTATTTAAATTGTACTTACATTTTAAAGTATCTAACACTTAGAAATTATTTAACTATCAATGAGGAGTCACATTGTTTTGGTTTGTACTGATTGGTTCCAGGTTTATATGCATACCTGTGATTTATGGCTAACTAGGCATGCAATTTTCACATAGAAATGAAGTGTTTATGTGCTTGCCATGGAGCAAATGTTGAAGTCAGGACAGCTTGCTGGATTGGTTCTCTCTCTCTACCATGTGGGTTCTGGGAATCAGTCTCAGGTCATCAGGCATGATGGCAAGAGCCTTTACTTACTGCATTATCTTGCTAGCCTATTAAATATTTTAAAATTATAACAAAAGGCTAAACTTCTCAAAACTTTGCCACTCGATTTTATACCTCTCTCTTTATTATTTAGGTATGGATATAGAAGAGTTACAGAATGATGAAGAAGAATTGAGTCCACCTGTGATGGAATACAGTATAAATGTGAAATCAAACACTGAAATGCAGTTAGCAGAAATAAATAAAGATGTATCCTCGATACCTAGTGAATCTTCAACAGAATCTGTTAAAGATCTTCAAGAGGTATAAGGTTTACCATTTGAATTTGAAGAACTTATGCCGCACTTCAGATGTTGCTTGTACTATATTAAGAGCATTGGAAGCAAGAGTCAGAGTTGAAATTTCTCTGCCCATTTCTTTCTACTATAGCTTCTCCTTCAGTAATTATTTTGTCAAAAGTCAAGCACTTTGTTAGCTATGGGAATACATTTTTTTACTCTTGGCCATTGGAAGTACATTTGGGAGAGAAAAGAACAAGATGTAATAGGAATAGAAGAGATAGAGAAAATAAGAACATTGACATATTTCAATATCTCTTAACACAGAAGTAGAGATGAAATCATCTAGATGAAATCTGAGTGGCTTAGCAGATAGCTAAGTAAGTATAGATACTAATTTACTGTTTGGCTGAAAATTTTATCTTACAAGAATGAATATATTGTTGCTCTTTAAAAAGTTCCATTCTCTTTTTTTTTTGTTTGTTTGTTTGTTTTTGTTTGATATGTTCTTCTCAGTGTTCTTTTTCAAGGATTTGAAGATTGAAATTAAATATGCTTGTTTCCATAAAAATGTAGAAAATATCTAGAAAAGTCTAGAAAAATAATTATTAGAAGACATGGACTTCAGTAGTTAGAAGAAACATTAGATAATATCCACTGTGCAGCTTGAATAACATAGTAAGTAAATGGTTTGTTTTTTATCTGTTAGGGAAAAAGTAAAACAAAGAAGAAGAAAAAGACTAAGAATAGAAAGGTAAGACTGCATTGGCGTTGTAACAGATGGATGTCTGATCGTGAATACCTGAAGTTTAGTACACAATTCACAATTAAGACTTAAATTCATCCAGATGGACATACAATACAAGTTATTCAAAACCTTATTGAGTGTACATTTACATACATCTGTATTTATATAGTAAACAGTCTTGAATTAGTCACTTGATAATTTCTTTAATTTCTGCATTATACTCTCATTTTAAAAAGTGGCTGTAGTCAGATTTTTCTTTGGGCCAACAGCTCAAAAATAATAACACGGAGACTATTTAATTATGAAAGCTCAACTTTAGCTTAGGCTTTTGCCTCTAGCTCTTATAACTTCAATTAACACAATTTTTATTAATCTACATTTTGCCACATGGCTTTTACCTCTCTTCCATTCTGTGTGTCTGACTCGTTCTGCATTTCCATGGCATCTCTCATATGCCTAGATTCATCTCCTCTCCCTTTCCTCGGAAATCCCACCTGAACCTCCTGCCCAGCTATTGGCCGTTCAGCTTTCTAGTGCACCAATTACAGCAATGCATTTTCACACAGTGTTCAATTATCCCACATAAAATTGTTCCTTATTTTATTAGCAGCTGCTTTTTTTTGTCACATCCCTGCTGTATTCCAAAGTGTTTTCTCAAAACTTCCTACATTACCCAGTGCTCAGACTTTTGTCAGCTGCAAAAAAGAAAAGTCACTGTATGAATCATAGATGTTATTAAAACTTCTCTGATTTTCTTGGAGAAGTATAAGGAAAAATAGGAATATTTTTAATGGTGCATATGGCTAATATTTATGCCATGTAAACTTCGTGATTAAAAGAAAAATCGTAATTTTTCTAATCTGGAACATACTCAAAATCTTGATACTTATGTGTATCATAAACTGACTAGTTTCTCTAAATACAGTTTACTTATATGTTATCAGTCACTAAGATGTATATAACATTTTAATGACTAATGAAACTTAATGAAGATTAATTTGTAAAATATTAAGTTTAAGAATAAAATAACATTTTCGTCTGCTAAGTAAAATATCAATGGCATTGTCACACTATCGTAACCATTATAAAATTTACTTAGTTGCTATTATGAAAATTAAACTAAAAATATGAGTGTTTTGGGAGGGACCTTCAGATGGCTCAGCAGTTAAGAGCATTCACTGACTGGTCTTCCAGAGGACCCAGGTTCAATTCCCAGCACCCACATGGCAGCTTACAACTGTCTGTAACTGCAGTTCCAGGGGATCTGATACTTTCACACCAATGTACATAAAATAAATAAGTTAAAATAAATGTTTTAAATTAATGTTTAAATTTAATAGTTTTATTTAATAAGGTACGGTAGCACTCATTAGTGATATATATTTTTTCCAAGATAATGCTAAGTCTCAGGGTCATACCCCATAAGCTAGCATGTATCTAAATGACTGCTTTTTTAACATTCTGGGATTCTGCAATTTAATTTTATTAAAGAAATTGAGAGACTTTTGAAAATGATAGTTTTATTAAGAGATTTTTGGCATTACAAGACAAATTCATGTTATATTTTAATCTTAGTATTAAATAACTTACAGATTCTAAAAATAGAAAATTAGGCTTGTAGTAATTTTATGTTGTGTTATACAATTAGTGTTGCTATAGGTGCAACAGTGTATATACAGTGTATATACAGTGTATATACTTTTGTAGTATATACACTGACTGAACACTGTCAGTCTCATTGTCTAATCAAGAATTCCCATGAAAATGGTTAGCATATGGAAGTTTGCTTGTTATACGAAGTAATGACAAGGTCTCTGAGAAATTGCAACCTCCTTTCTTGGTTGTTTTATAACATATAGACCTAACAATATAACAGTAGCTCTGAAAATGCCTATCAGGAGTTATTTTGTGTATCTCCCGCCAGAGTTAGAGTAAGGAAAAGACTAGGAGAGTTTTTGGTTTGTTTGTTTCTTTCTTTTTTGTATGATGAAACCTTAAGAAGAAAGAAACTTGACAGGAAAATGAACCCTGCCCTTTAAATTGAGTTGTCACTGTACAGGGGAGAATGGCAGAGATTCATACTAAGGCTAAAGTGGACTGACGTGCACTTTTCATGGGAAGAGCTAAAGTGGACTTTGGAAAATGATAATCAACTGTTCTAGATGTATTCAGTATGACCAGCTGAAGGTCTTTTCATATCAGGTATTCGACTCAAGTGTTCACATATGCTAAAACCATGGTAAAAGTCAACATTTCTAAATTGTAAAAAGAAATAGGTATAAAAATGAGAAAACAAATTTATATGTACAGCCTTGTACCTGTAGAGGAGATGTGTATATAGTAGAAGTCAATACTTCTGGTTAATTAATATTCCTAATTTAAGTTGTGTTCATGTATATTAAGTGTCTTTTATGTATAAGATTCTTCAAATGTCAATCTGATTTATTTTTTTTTCCATGTAGTTTTTCAAAATCCTTTTATTTAGTTAGTGTGGAAATAATGGATTTTACAGATACTCTGTCCCAAGGTTTCCTAATAGATACAAACTCACATCCAGTATTCACTTCTATTATCTCACTCAGTGATTTTCAAGATTATAAAATAAATTTAATGAGATGCAAACACTATTTAAAAGGAAAATAGGATAAGTAGGAATTAAAAAAAGAAAAACCACATTGCATCACATACAGTGTGGTTATGTATTTCATAGAATTCACATTTCTGTTTTATAGTTGACTGATGATACATAAGTATGTACAGCATGATTATACAAAATGATCTTTAATTTTTTTAGTTGTTGTGAAAAAGTTTGAGAGAAACACACCAAAATGCAATATTATCACTGTGTTGAGCTAAAGTAGTTGATACAGAGTACTAATTCTTGTGATGCTGTCTTTTCAGGATAAGGACTCAGAAGAAGAGCAAGGGTAAGTATTTACATTTTAACTTTTCTTAGTATTTTTAAGGTATGCTTTGTCAATAATACATGGATATCTTTTTGGAACTTCTAAGGAAAAATGGTTCTTTGTCTTATAAAAGTATTTTATTGTAGGATAGATTACTATTGACTTTGGAAGAATAAGATCACCATTTTTTCCTGTAAGACTATTCAGTAGTCATCTAACACACTAACTCCTTCATTCAAACACTGACTTGAATGCTTACTAAAATAGGTAAAAATATACATAGACTAAAACTTAATTTAATGGATAGATCATTCTTATGTCCCCAACAGACATATGTATATGCTTTCTCTGGTTGGGGTAAATGTATGGATTGTGATGATAATATAATATTGAAGATGTGGAAGTGCTTGAAAACCTGTCCCAAAATACTATTTCCCAAATAACTAACATTAATAACTATAATTTGAAAAATAAACCCTGTGGTCTCATAATTCCTGAAAACACTGCTGTGAGCAATTAAATAGGTATTTTGAGCAAGTACTACCTCATATGTTAATGTCCATTGTTAGTGTTTATGAGAAAAGAACAGTGTGAGCACTGCCTAGACTTTGACCATGAACCCTTCTAATGCAGAGTATCTCACAAGGCAGTATAATACTAATTTGAGAGGCCGTAGCCTATAAGGAAAGCACTGTACCTTTGTGAAAGGTCACATTGACTATGTCCCCACTATAGCTCATATATGGTAGAAAAGGAAGACCAACTGGAAACAGAACAAGTAGATGTACACACACTCAGCACATCCGTAAAAACTGATGCAAGTGATGCGCAAGAAGATTCTGCAGCGGAGGACAAGTTCTGTAGCCTGGATGAACTACATATTCTGGACATGGTAGAGCAGGTGAGCAGTGGAGAGGGCTCAGCCCTGCCTTCCTCCTTGGAGAAAGAGTTGTTAATTTTGTTTTGTAGACTCTTTAAGCAGTATGTCTTTTTGAGAAGCCCAGCAGAAAAGCAACAAAAACAGGGCGAATTGCAAGACAAGGGGATTACAAAAAAAAAAAAATTGGCACTACAAACTTTACATGTGCCCTCAAAATCACTTCATGGCTACTGGGCAATGTTAATAAATACTTTTCTTGTAAAAGTGGTTTCTGAAGAGTGTGAAGGAACAGAGAGAGGAGACAACACCACCACACTAAAAGCTAGAATAAATCCCACTAAATTACATGTCATGAAAATAGATTTTAATAAATCAAAACTACTTTGATTTTTTTAAATTAAATCTGGTTACAACCATGAAATACCTCCTAAAAAAAACACTAGTGTATGGCAGTTTTTTTCTAGCTCCTTTTCTGATAGTAACCAACGATTGAAATGATATACCCATAAGTATATGAATATTAGTGCTCAAAAGAGCAATTAATTGTACAAAGTAGATGAAGGATTGAAGACACACACGCACATGCACACACACATTGTATTTGAATTTAGTGGTGAACTGATCTATGGTTTAAAATGTGGATGCATCACAATCAGTTACCCATTGCCCAAGCGTCAAGTTGATTTGAATAAATCCCTAGTTACAGTATTAAAATATGTATATATTAACTGAATTGACATAGCTTTGGCTATTACACTGAAATTTAAATATGGGTTCATTAATGTTAGTCCAGTAACCCAGAAGAACTCTAAAGTGAGAATCAAAATGTCACATACTTGCAGAGAATGTTTACTTGCTTATTTAGAAACCATTGAGCCACCTGCAAGGTGTCATATGTGTGCTCTAGTGAGGTCCTTGTTAGTATATTGTTTATAATATAGGAGAGAAGTTGAACATTAAAATAAGTTGGTGCACTGCTGTAATTAAGAATGGGCACTTGGTATTGCCAGAGTTAGAATTCAGGCTCTTCCACTTATTATCTGTAAACATAGGCAAGTTACTTACCCCTTTTTGTATCTTAAAATGAAAATAGCAAGCACCTCACCATATGATTCCTATAAAACTAAGAGCATTACAAAAACTACAAGTAGCAAACATGAATGTCACTCAGCAGTAGCTGCAACTTACAGCTGTTGTATTATTTAATGGGTGCTATTAGGGAAGTAAAGCATAAATGGGAACTGTTATATAAGGCAACTTTATATCCAGGTGAAACAATGTAAATGGAAAATAATAGTGCTTTTTATAGGAAATAAATATTCTTGTTACATTTGCTTAAGGGCTCATCTGGAAAGGAAAGTACAGACTGCAAAGAAACTGAAAAGGAAAGGCTTGCTCATCAACACCAGCTTTATAAATTGCAGTATGAGTGTGAAGTGAGTACTTTTGTCATTAGATCTAAGGGAAGTAATAAATAGATCAAATGTTTAAATTCAATGACATCGTTTTAAAGAACTCAATGAAATGAACCTTTATTCACTACTGGTGGGGGTGCAAATTAATACAAACATTGTTCAAATCAGTGTATAGATTTCTCAAAGAAATAAAAATAGAAACGCAGGGACCCACCCTTCTCACTCCTTGCTATATACTCAGGGAACTCCATACCTACCGTAGAGATGTTTGCATCTATCTTGTTTTTCGCAGCTTTATTCACTATAGCAAAGAATTGAAATCAACCTTCTCTATCAGTAGATATTGAATGGATAATGAAAATTTGGTGAGATGGTAGCTTCAGTAGCACAAAAACTAAAATTGGAATGATACAGAAAAGATTAGCATGGCCCTTGTGCAAGGATGACACCAAATTTGTGAAGCCTTCCATATTTTGTCCAACTCTACTGAGTTAGTTTTTGTTTTCTTTTTTTTTTGTTGTTTTTGTTTTTTGTTTTTTTGAGACAGGGATTCTCTGTGTAGCTTTGCGCCTTTCCTGGAACTCGCTTTATAGGCCAGGCTGGCCTCGAACTCACGGAGATCCTCCTGCCTCTGCCTCTCGAGTGCTAGGATTAAAGGCATGCGCCACAACCGCCCAGCAGTTTTTGTTTTCTTATTCTACCTTAGAAGCCTGTTTTCCAATGAGAGACAGAAAGGGAGTAGATCTAGATGGGAGAGGAAGTGGGGAAGAACCTGGATGAGTAGAGGGAGGGGAAACCATAATCAGGTTATATTATGTGAGAAAAATACTTATTTTCAATAAAAAAAAAATTTGGTGTGTATGTGTGTGTGAGAGTATACGCACATATTTATGAATACTTTTTAGCTCTAAAGAAAAATAAAGTTTAAAAATATGCAGGAAAATGGATGGACTTTGATGTATAATATTAATTGAGATCAATTATCAACAATCTCAGAAATAAAGTGCATGCTCACTCGTATGTGGAATCTAGGCTATATATATATGTCTATACATTATATATATAAACAAGTGTGCATGTGGGTACTGTATAATATGAAAGAACAAGAGACTGAATAAGGGGAGGAGGAAGGACTAAATATGAATAATGGATATAAGTTATGAAAGAGAATATAAAGTTGTTCTTTTGCCATAGGTTTTTTTTTGTGGTGATAAATGCATAAAATATTTGATACTGAAAATGAAATATTTAATTTGTAGCTTCAAAATTCTTGTTTTAATGACAATGTTAATCATACATAATAAATTCATTAAGTTGTATAGACTTTGGGACTGGTTAATTTTGGTATGTAATGTTTTTATTTATTTGCAAGTATTTTTATAATGAAGTTCATTTAAAAAAATAACTCAATGTAGATTTTGGATTTTGTTCTTTTAAAACAAAAAAAACAAAAAAGTGACTTGAATGCTGTGAAACAATACTTTTTATTGAGCAGGATTACAAAAGACAACTGAAAACAGTGACATTTCGGTGGCAGGAAACTCAAGTGCAGATTAAAAAGAAAGAAAAAATTATTGTATCTCTTAACCAGCAAGTGGCTTTTGGAATCAATAAAGTGTCCAAGTAAGTACAAACTTTGGGTAAAAGTGAAAATTCTGAATTTGCCTATCCTTTTTAGTCTTAATCTCCCTGCAGCCACTAGGTGGCAGTGTGACTGCACAATAGCAATTATAAAGGCTGTATGTGCTGCTTTTTGAGAAGTCAGAATAAGAAGAGAGATAAATTTCAAATGGATGAAGTATAGGAGTTCATTTGCTGTTTTCAAGGCCAAGATTTGTCATTCATATAATACATACTCAGTCCCTTTCTCAGCCACAGTAGATAGAGCTTTTCTGTGTTAATGAGAAATAATTTCTAGCATTTTATGATTTACTTATTTGCTTAGATTACAGCGCCAAATCCATGCTAAAGATGATGAAATAAAGAACCTTAAAGATCAACTTTCCATGAAAAGGTATGGCATTTCCTTGTGTTGATACTGCCTCTCTGAAACTGCATTTTACTCAACATTTTTAGCTGGGATAACCAATAATTTATCATCCAAACATCACTTTTGCACATGAGATTGAGTAGTATCAGCAACTACATTGGGTTAATAGGTATAAACAAGAAGAGGTGTAGGCAGATTGGAAGGTATGTTCATCATAACTCTGACTAAAAAAACCGAGAGCAGTTCAGTCAGCAGCATTTCAGTCTCACAGCAAATTGCTACCAGAAACTGGAATTTCTTCTGTTAATACTGCTAGGTGCAAGTACTTTGTAGTATTGAACGTTTTACCAAGACTCACTAATTCACGTAGAATAAATTTCACTTGGTTAGTGCAAATGGCTCACTGCGCTTTTAATATATTCATTGAAGTACATAACCATTACTACTCTCTATTTCCAGAACATTTTTGTAAGCTCTAAAACAAACTCTTTCAGTGCTACCCCCTCTTTACTCCTTTACCTTCTGGTAACACTAATTAACTTTGTGTCTTTTGGATTTGTGTATTCTGAGCATT
The DNA here is from genome assembly GCF_049852395.1 of Peromyscus maniculatus bairdii. Lineage (NCBI taxonomy): Eukaryota > Metazoa > Chordata > Mammalia > Rodentia > Cricetidae > Peromyscus > Peromyscus maniculatus. The sequence goes on along the minus strand of NC_134863.1, from coordinate 39,718,305 downwards.
TCGTATAAATGCAGTTATATATGTGACTTCTTATAGCCAGCTTCTTAACTTACTGGTTTGAAATCCCTCCATGTTATCGCATACATAAGTATTCGTTCCTTTTATAAATCTGTATTGTTTAGATGTAGCACATTTTGTCTTCATCTGTTTGATGTCCATTTGGCTTGACACCCCCCCCTCCTTATTAAGAAGCATTTATATAGAGATGTTTTTGAATGTTTTCCTTTTGAATATATACCAAGAGTAAAATTGCAAGGTCATCAATAAACTTTGCATTTAACTTTTTAAAGAATTACTAAGATGTTTTACAAGTAGCTACACCCTTTTATAGTATACGTAAGTGTTGGTGGGCCAGTTCTCATTTCTCTTCCTTCTCACCAAAACTTCTTGGATTATTTGTAATTGTTTTACCTGGTATATGTTAGATATAGAGCAGAATGTCATTTTGATTTAGATTTGGTTTTTTTTCCACTGATTTAAGTACATTCAAGAACATCTTATGTGCTTATTAATAATCAGTGTATCTTCTTGGGTAAATTTTAATCCAACCTCTTGGCCTATTTTAAAGTTTGGAAATCTATTTTACTACTGAACACTATGAGTTCTTTATATGCTTTAGTGTAAGAAGGATTTTTGCTGTGCCTCAAGGAAGTTAGGGAAGTGCTCTTAGAATCAGTTGTCAACAGCCCTGTATACAATTTTGATCTTTAGGCATTTTTACCCATTTTGAAAGTTGTTTTTCCATTCACCTGATGCGTTTAAAGTGCAACTTTTTTATTTTTATGGAATAAAATTTTCTTTTTATTTTAGGGAAATTTTATACAATATTTAGTGGTATAATAGTTAATACTTGTATTGAGGTAATTTGTCTGCTTAAATATATTATTCTCCCTAGTAAGTGCTATTTTTTTTTTTAGGTTTTTCGAGATAGGCTATTCTTAATGGTATATATTTGTCATGTTCTCTCACCAATATTTCTTTAAGATTTTAAGCATCTGAGTATATTTCCCTTAACAAAACATTGAAAATGGTTTCTGAGATGTTCCTTATTATAAAATTATACTTTCAATTGTTCTTGTTAAGGCAGAATTTAGTTGGCTGGCTATGTAGTTCTGAGATTTCAGTATAGAAAAAAAAAAAAAAATCCTCAGAGCTTCCACAGTCTGTAGTAGCCTATACAGTATGGTTCTCTTCTTACATTTTAAGCAATGGAATTCATTTCCATTTTAAGGTGTGAACTCCAAATACTGAAAAAACTAGTAAACTATTTGATTGCAGTGACTTCCTTATTGCAAGGGTAGGGAGTTATGTGACTGCTGTTGTTGATGCAAGAGCAGGCATTGTTAAATAAAAATGACAATAACTAACATTTAGTATGTAATCTCAAACATGGAATGTTTTATGTATATTTTCTGAATTTTTTTTTTTGCAATTTTTTAAGGTGATGAAACTTGCTCCATTTTCACATGTGCAGAAATTAAGTATCGAGAACTAAGCACCTCGCTCATGTGGTTCCTCCACTATTCTACACTGTTGCCTGAGGAGTTACTAACAGCAGACACTGATTTCTCCAACAGAGATAACACCCACTTTGATATCTAATAAGGGCTTCCTGCCTCCCAGCAGGTCTTTCTGATCTTATTCTACCCTCACATAGTAGAAGGGCTGTGGACCTGTCTCAGAGTATCATTTAAAATAAAGTACTATTTTCATCCATGACAATTTCATCCTTATGACCATATCACTTCCCAGAGTTCTGTGTCCAAATCATTAGGGAAAAAGTACTGCCTCCTCCAAGATCCTCATTTGGGGTTTATTGTATGTCAGTACTTTTCTGGGGAAGACACAACACACATATCTACTCGTCCCAGATAGGGAACCCATGACAAAGTACAGATACCATCAAGTCCAACTTGATGAACCAGTTAAGTTTTATTGGGGTTACTTATAGGAATGTGAGTGAGGTGTTACTTATGGGCACAGAAATGTCTCAAAGACAGCTACATCACAAAGGCCCACCTAAGCATGAGTGACAGCTCACAAATCTAGTAATCTGGATCACACTGCACAGCTGGAGGTAGGTGATCAGGTTGGATAGTGTCCTTTCCAGGTGTCTTAGTTGTTCTAAACCTCTTCCAGGTAGCTGGTCTGGTCTCAGAGTCTTTGCAGCTTGGCTCTGCTCTTCTGAGAGGGACTCTTAGCTTTTGTTACTTACTCTGTTAGGGAGGGGCCTAGTCAATCTGGTCAGTTTCAGGGACTTCCCGAGGCTGTTTTGAGTTGTTTATACCTTACTGCAAGATGGAATGTTTAAATCTTGGAGGAAACTTACACAACAGAGTTGAAGATTTCAACTAATAAATGTGGGTCAAGGAGAACTAAAACATTTGATCCATTGTTCTTGTCTAAGGTTTTACATTTAATAGGTTATGGTGGTAAGATTCATTTTAAGATTACAGTTTCAGAATTTAGGTTATAACCTCTGTGCTGAGGACCTTAAAACTTCTGTACTTTTGTTAGTAAAGAATAACAATAAGTTTTAAACAGTGTCTTCTCTTGTTTTTATGTGATATGTATACTTGTTTAAGAAAACCTTTTCTTGTGATAGTTTTATATTCCTCCTTCTGAATGTGATGGAAAGGGCTATCATTGTAATATTGCTAATTTTTAATGATAATTCATTTCAGATCTCAGTGGGAAATGGAGAAGCGTAATCTGGAAAGCACAGTTAAAGCATATTTAAACAAACTGAATGCAGAAACCAATAGAGCCTTAACAGCTGAGGTAAAAGGAAAATGGGAATGGAGGAGGAAAAATAGTTTTTTTACTTTAGTATCGTTAAAGAGTTGTAAAAGATTGGCTTTGAATAAACAGAACTAAGACATCTCAATATCATTCAGAAAAATATATCTTAAATGCATACCCCTTTGTTTACTGGCATGTCATTTGGGAGTACTTGTGTATTTCTAATCTTATGTTGCTTTCCTTCAGTGACTCCAAGAAATCACAGTATTTGTAGTTAGAGACCAATTCTCATGAAGCTAGGTCACTAAGCCATACTTGTAAGAATAACATTAACCACTACTGTAATAACACTTTCTCTGCTATGCCCCATACAAATCTTCCAAAAATACATATATATCATAAGCCCCAATGTCAGAAGCAAACTTACTTTCCATAACCCTAGAAAGTCACCTAATGCTGTTAAAGTTAGTTAATAATACCATAGCTAGGGTCTCTCAGAACAAATAAGGTTGCATATGTGCCTGTAATTTTTATTTATAGCTAATGAAACTTGCTGTGTAGTAAGATTGACATTGTTTGAAGAGCTTGCTGACATCAAAAAGTATTACAAACCTTGCCACTTATAAGCTGTGTGCTCTAGTAGAGTTCTTGGGAGTCCAGAACAACAGAGGTGTGGTGATCCAAGCACACCATGGAAACAGTCCTGCAGCCTTATCCCCACAAAGGAAAAGCAGGCCTTACCATTCATGTGTAGTCTTTGTTTCTGTCTGCTTCTGTTACTAATTTTAGGAAATACTTTCTAACACTTATTGTTGTCTAAGACTATTCATTTTGGTAATTATTGAGTGATTAACAGTTAAAACTTTAGACAAAATGATTGTACATCAGTAATGATGTGGAAAGTCTTCCTCCTGTGGGAGAAATATTGGACCGGAAGGTTTGTAGGGACCATTTGGACTGTGCCTTTCTGTAGTCTGATTACTTCTGTAATTCTGTAGCCCTTCATCATGAACATATAGACAGTAGGATCTCTTTTGAATATTCTCAAACTGTGCTCTATATTAAAATTAACTTAGTGAGAACTTTAAAAAAAAACCCTAATGTTTTGGCTATCCCTATTATCAATTAAGTTAGTATCTCTGGGACCAAAGCACTACTTTTTAAAGTTTGCAAGACTAGTTCAATATGTGGAAAAAATTTGAAAAGTGATGTTCTTGGGTCCTTACTAACCCAGTAACTATTGAATAAAATAACTAAAATTGCAGTTGTCTTGATCAGAAAGCATTCACGATGTCTCTTGTCAGGACACTGCAGTGTTTCTGGGAGAGACTGAAGTTTTCTTGAGATGACTAAGGAGGATGCCCACTTAGAATTCCTTCCGTTCCTTTCTCTTTCAAACCTCTGTAGGTGTACTTCTTACAGTGTCGTAGAGATTTTGGTTTGCTGCACCTGGAACAGACGGAAAAGGAGTGCCTCAATCAGCTTGCCAGGGTGACTCACATGGCGGCAAGGTAACTTTCTCTTCTTAATTCACTGTGACCTCAGAGAGGGACAGATGTCTCCATACTTGAACATAATGGTCGGTGAATTTTACATACTTCGTCAGAGTTGTTGAAGTAATCCCAAGCTCTTGGTTTGTTTCTTTGTGCTTGAAGCGTGGTGTTGCATTTCCTGAGTTGTTGAGAAGCACAACAGCTTCCTCCCATGAGAGGCGTGCATGCAGGCCAGATGCGCACAAGACAGATGGAATGGGAAAACTCTGTTCTATTAATGCTTGCTTTGAAGTCCTTTTGTAATACATTTAGGAAAAAACTGATAGTAACACCTAATGCTACATGTTAAATGACAGTTATTGCTGTGCTATATTAATTTTCAGATACTGGAATGAGCTTCATGAAATTTTCCTTAAATTTATAATCTTACAGGGTATAACTTTAAAAGTTAGCGAGTTAATTATCTCTGAAATCAAAGCATTATTCTTTTATAATAATCATCATTTTTTAAATTGTCATTATTCTTTAATACTAATGTATAGTAAAGCTGAGAAGGTACTGTTGTGAGTGATCAGTCTGTCTTTGCTTGCCAGAAGGAGAAAGAGCATTGTATAAATTAGAATATTGTGGAGCTCCTTTTTATCTGATATTAGTGATGACTTGTTTTGCTATTGTAAATTGTTGAGCTCATGGTATAGACATGGTAATGCTGCTATAGATAGTCCTTTTGGAAATCCACAAGAAATTTCTTCTAGAGACAGTATGCACTAAACTTTGTAAGTTTTTCCTGACTTAACTATTTATAGGATTGTATCAGTTGCTACACTGGTGCATTTTGTACTCTTTATCAGGGCAGTGATAGCATTCTTCCTCACAGGAGAATGTTGATTGGTTTTATTTGTATTTGTGTGTGTGTGTGTGTGTATGTATGTGTTTATAATTTGTCATCTCAAAAGTAATTTAATTTTCTAATTTACATTAGAGCTAGATAGATCAGTTCTGGCTCTTTGATATCAGGATTAGCATGAAGATGATCCAAAACCTGCCTCCAAGATGAGACACCATTCTTGAGATTGCACCTGCTTTAAATACTGAGGCAGCTTCTGTGTTTGCATTTCTCTGCCTCTCTACTGCATTGGAGACACTTGAATGCAAAATGATTTTATAATAGTATCAAGACAGGAAAGAAAAGTGGTGTTCTGGAGATAGGAAGAAATAGTTTCTGGAAGCATGTGTTATTATCTTCCCTTATAAAGGGTGTATATATTGCCAGTTTCTCTGTTTATTAATAACAAGCCTTGCCATGTATCTTTAAACTTTGAGGTAATCGCTAGTATTGGGGATAATCTTCTTTTATATTATTGATATAAATACTAGAGAACACTTTAGAAATTTTTGGAAACCTCAGTGTTATATATAAAGAAAGCTTCTTCTGTGTCTCCTTTTCTACATCAGCAACTTAGAATCACTTCAATTAAAGGCAGCTGTGGATAGCTGGAATGCCATTGTGGCAGATGTTAGAAACAAGATTGCATTCCTCAGGGTAAGTGCTGGAGTATACTTCATTCAAATTGGCAGAATTGTTTGAGAGTATATACAGGAACATGTACCACTAAAAACAAAAAGTTAAGAAACTTAACATTTTTTATCTCAGTTACCAAAGTTTATGCTCTCAGTTTGAATTTTTTTCATATTAGATATAAATGTTAGATATTAATGTTAGATATAAATTACAGACTTATGTGTAACTTTTTAGATCCTTATTCCAGGGAAAAATAAACTCAAAAGTTGTTCCTTACCTAGGTTTCCCAGAATTTCAAAGTCAAACAAAATTAAACTCCTATCCAGCTGTAGAACTAAGTGTAATGTCAAATTGAGCTATATTCGTTTCTAGTATTAACAGTTTATGTAATTGTTCCATAATGTAGAATCTTAATTACTGATTTAATTGAATTGAGACTGTGAGAAAGCCAGACTAGTGACTATTTTTGACATGATCCTCAGATCTTTGTATGTGATGTTGATTGATTGTTACATCCATACCACTTCTGTAAATGAAGCAGTGGTGCTCAGTTACAAAGAGCTGCCTCAGAACACTGTGGACTTGTTTACTTTTCAAATGATGGTTTTAATGTTTCTGCCTGGAATCATTGTTCCTCTGTCTTTAGTGGTACTTAGAATTACTTTTAGGAGTATTCGGAGTTTTAGCCTCAAAAGCACTGTTCCTTGTTTTCTTCCAAGCCTATTTCCTGCGTGGAAATCACTAAATGCTTCTTTATATAAAAGGTTTTGTTTTCCAGTTCTTATGGGTTGTTTACTAAAATTAATGAAGAAAATTAGGGACAATGCCAGAAAATACTGAAAACATGAAATTTTCCCAATTAGGCTTGCTCCTCACCTCCCCTCTCCTCTTTCCTCTCCTCTCCTCTCTCCTCTCCTTTCCTCTCTCCTCTCCCTCTCTACTTTCTTTTCTCCCCTTTCCTACTCCCAAACTGGAGAACAAAATATTTATAGAACTGGAGCAAGCAAGAGTTGTAGTTTTTTTAGGTAAAATAAAATTACAGATTTCTAATTAACATTTTCTAAAATTTTCCTTTTCCTTTTTAAAAAATGAACATTGTAGCCGGGTGGTGGTGGCGCACGCCTTTAATCCCAGCACTCGGGAGGCAGAGCCAGGCGGATCTCTGTGAGTTCGAGGCCAGCCTGGGCTACCAAGTGAGTTCCAGGAAAGGCACAAAGCTACACAGAGAAACCCTGTCTCGAAAAACAAAAACAAAAACAAAAACACAAAAAAACAAAACAAAACAAAAAAAATGAACATTGACAGTGAATTCAGTTCTTTGTTAAAATGTGTTAATTTTCCTATTAGCCCATGTGTTTCTTACAGGTATTAGATTCCTTTAGATTCTATACTCACTTTATATCAGTGGTGCCTGTTTTGGATCTGGAAATATTGGAAACACTGAGGAGTTACCATAAGCAACTGAATTATGTCACTTTATCAATAAATCCCTTAAATACAGCTATTTAAATGTGGGCATGAAAGCCTATAAAATTATTTTTATGTCAGAAATTGTGATATTTCTTCTGTCAGTGGGTTGAGAACTACTAGTTTATGTTGAATTATTTAAATCAAACACTGCTATATGTTGTTTCTTTAGATTCAGTGGTGGTCTAAAAATATATTTTTCTTCTCTCAGACACAGTACAATGAACAAATCAATAAGGTGAAACAAGGGTTTGCCTTGAGTACCCTGCCTCCAGTCCAGCTTCCCCCACCACCACCAAGTCCTGAGATACTGGTAAGATTCCTGGCATTTTGGAAAGTTTCTATCTTCATTTTGATAAATGGTAATGTGTAAAATACAGAATGTGCAGTACATCTGGTGTGTGCTCAAATAGAATTAAGTGCATGTTTTAAATATCAGTTGCCCCTGATGGCCAATTCGTGCTGATACAGTTTGGCCGAGTCTAGTTCAGACTGGCATTTAGTCAAGCACTTGAAGTATAAATGTGCTATTTTCATCCTCTGAAACTTACATACATTATGAGAGATAACTTATGAATGCTCAGAATTCTCATTGTTCTTATTTTAGTACTATCTAACTAAAACATTGCAGCATAATACCTAGAAAGCTTCCTAGAGAGTCAGTTCCCTCTACTTTTACCTTATACGTTCTTTTAACTTCTAATCTACTGTGGTTTTGACAGCAAGGGCAGTTTCCACTTCCACCACTACTCTACTTATTAAGAAACAGTAGATTTAACCAGATGTACTGATCTGTGTACTTTAGAGACTAAAGTACATTAATCTGAGAAATACAAGTTTCTGTGAACTTCTAGGTTATTATTTGGTGATAATTTTTATTTTTAATACAAGTCTGGATATAGAAAGTAAAGAAAGGTGAAATACTTAGGGGCAAATGGCTTTTGGTGTTAGCATTCCTGCTAACTCTGTAAACTTTATTTCTACTCATTATTGGGCATAACAAAGACCACTTATTTGCTAGAATATAACACAAATGGTCTTTTGTCAAATTCTCAATAGAATCTTTTTTCCATCTAAAACGTCATGATTGCACTCCATTACTGTTCACATTACTATAAGCATTCTGGTCTTCTCAACTCTCACCAAAATTACCCATTAAACTGTTACAGCATTCTAGAGTTTTCTTGTCAAATATTTCCAAATTCTTTCCACAACCAGTTCTGAAGTACTAAAAACCATATTGTCAGATTTAGTCATCAGTGAGATCCCGCTATTGAATTCTAGTGTTCTGTGTTTGTTTTATAGTCACTATGATAAGTACCTAACAAAGCAACTTAAGGGGGAAGAATATCTTTTGGCCCAGTTTCAGAGGGGTCCATCTGTCAGGGCAGGAAGATTGTGGGAGAGCAGAGCAGTTAACTTCAGGATGTGCTAGGCAGCAGAAGAAGGGGAAAGCCCCTAATTATTCTCAAGGAATTGTTGGTAATTTGGCAATAGTGAGTCTCAAAGGAACCTCAATGCAGACTTAGTACCCACCACTTACTCTTTGTTTTAAAATTTAATGAAAACTTGGAAGTTATATATAATCTTATGTATAGTTTTATATATGTATGTTACATTCATATATAACTTGATTTTACATAATGAATATGTAAAAAATGAGGAAAATTGAAATCCAGCTTCAGCATTATCAGCAGTTGACAGTCTTGTTTTATATAATCTCTTCTTTGTTATAAAGCAAACTCTGGGTATCATATAATTGTGTCAATTTATACTTCAATATATATCCTAAAAGATAAGGAACTTTTACTGGATATAATCACAACATCATTATCTTAACTAAGAAAACTGTAAGTTATAGATAAGATTAATATTTAATATCTAGTTAGAATTTATATATTCTTAATTGTCTCAAAATACCTTTTCTTAGTTATAAGGTGCACAGTGTCTGTTCTCTAGTGATTAAGAATCAAATGTCAACCTATCTGTCCATTATAAAGTTCATCATTAATTTTCACTTTGTTTAAGATCATTACTTAGAGCTATGTTAATGTCCTTTTTTTCACTTCAGCAAATTATTATTGTGTTCCTGCTTTATGATCATATTAGACCTAGCACACTGGAGAAGTGCCCTGAGCCTGTCTGTCCCCTTCTATACTCAAACAAACCGAAGTTTCTCTCTAACTAACAATTGACAAGACCCCTTCGGAAATACAAGCACACCCAAAAGGAACCTCTGTGATGGAGTAACCCTTGTTATAAGCTCTATTTTATTCTTCTGTTGTCGTTAAAGTTAAAACTAAAGTCCTCATTCCATCAAATGGCACCTTCAGTACACATGTATTCTGTGGATAATTTTGAGGATTTTTAGTTGCTGAGTATTATCTCTTAATATGTACAGCATTCACTGAGACCTTTGAGATTTATACATATTATATGTTTGTACATATTATACCTTTGAGAGTCCTATATTATTATAACTTTGAGGGTCTTACATTATTAGATCTGAGGGTGAGTCTTAAAAATCACTTCTCTAATCTTTATTTTATAGTCTAACATTTGGCATCCAAAAATATCTAACCAGGTACAGAGAAGGTTGTAGCATGAATCTTAAAAGTTCTTATTAATAAAATCAAACCTGAGCCAGGTATTGGGGCGAATGCCTGAACATCAGAGAAGCAAAACAAGCCACAGCTACCTCACCTCACCAATTCCTCAGGTTATCCTGTTTCCTCAGACTGGAAGCTTCTCAGTCCTCATTCAGAATGAATCTCAGCTGAACTGTGCTGCTCAAAGCCTAAAAGCTTAACCAGCCAAATGCTTCTAGTTTCTAGTCTTCATGCCTTATATATCTTTCTCTTTTTGCCATCACTCCCTGGGATTAAAGGCTTGCTTTCTGGGATTAAAGGCGTGAGTCACCATGCTTGGCTGTATCCTTGAACAGGTGGATTTCTGCCTCTGGAATGCTAGGATTAAAGGCGTGTGCTACCACTGCCTATCCTAAGTATCTAGTGGCTTTTCTGTTCTCTGACCCCATGTAAGTTTATTAGGATACACAATATTTTGGGGAACACTATACCACCACAGAAGGTCATAGTAAATTCTTAATTCTTTTTCCTTTTTATTATTGTTCTTTATGTTCTATCTCATTTTCCTTTGCTTTTTCAATTCTTATAGATTTAAATAGTATCCTGCCACACACATTGCTTCTAATATGCTTTGTATATAAATTTCAAATCAGTGCTTTGCCCCGTACATTGTTCTCTGACTTTAAAGCATTGTTCATTTAAACAAACAAACAAACAAACAAAAAAACTCTATATATGTGCAAGGTTTTTATTTTATTTAATTTTTGCCTTTTTTATGTTAGATTCAGCAGTTCTTAGGAAGACCCCTTGTGAAGGAATCTTTCTTTAGACCCATCCTTACTGTTCCTCAAATGTCTGCAGTTTGCCCTGGAGTTATCTCTGCAGCTGTACAGCCTAGACCACCCCTGGTAAGAGCCTTTCCTGGTGAAATAATAGTAGCTAGTTCTTTATAACTATAATGGGATTCCTGAATAAACATTTCACTTGTTTGTTTGGAAGGATAATGTTGGTAATGCTGCTGCTGCTAATTAATAATAAATGAGTGAATACCTGTTTTACGTAATGTTAGCTTAGTTTTGAAATATAAAAATTTGCATTTTTATACTACTGAGTTCTTGGAATTGCAGTTTTACTTTTTTTTTTTCGAGACAGGGTTTCTCTGTGTAGCTTTGCACAGTTTTACTTCTGTAACAAATAAAACTGTAAGATAGATTGACATTTTTATTTTTGAGGTAGCTATTCTATAGAAAAACAAAGAGGACAAGTCACAGTGAGCTATTAAGCTACTAAGTTTACATACACACCCAGAGTGTTCCCACTGTATCCACAACCAGTAATATGAGTAGCATCAGTGTGGAACAAAAACTCTAAAGTTTTGAATGTTCCTAATTGTAGATAATCCAGTAAGTTTTATTCAGACCTGAAGAAAGATTAAAGACATTTAAAATAGCTATCATATTTTTTGTCATCTTGTCTGTCTGTCTGTATTTTCACATGTGCATATATGTGTGTGTCTCTGTGTGTCTGTGTCTATAGTAGTATGTAATTCGTGGATCTTACTTTCTATCTCTTTTTGAAATATATAGTTAGATGGACTCATTTATGTCTATGCCAACTGTCTACAAAAGATATGTATATGTCTCAACATTTTAAATAAGAACCACAATTTTTATCACCATGTTAATGGTGTTGCTTATGCAGTTTGTGTGCTGTTATTCTGTAATGACTGGAGTGGAATTTTATTGAAATCTCTTAACCTCATAATAAGATTATCTTCAGATGCCTGGGGAAAGCTACAGACTGAGGCAGATTGTATTTGATTCCAACCACTGGTAGTTGTTGCTTACTTTCATGGTGACCCATGGAGATTTCATTAAACATGTCATGGTTTAATTGCCTTAGTAACCTAACTAGCAGTCTAAAAATTCTCTTATTGATATTAATTCACTTAATCTTAATGTTTTAAAGGACTACTATAAAATACACAAACGTTGGTGTTATAGATCTTTTAGATATACTATTACACTTTCCACACTGTCATTTTTCTGTGATATTTTTGAGCCTTTTAGCAAAAGCACTTATATTACTATCATCATTTTTATACACAATTTAAAATTTTATTGTAGCTAGAGTTTTCTCCAGTCCTTCTTGGCCTATGGCCAGGACAAATCTCTCATCCGCCAGTCCCGCAGCTGCTCAGACCCAACCAAGTAAACACACAGAGACTTATATTGCTTACAAACTGTATGGCCGTGGCAGGCTTCTTGTGATCTAATTGTTCTATCTTAAATTAACCCATTTCTATTAATCTATACCTTGTCACATGGCTTGTGGCTTACCAGTATCTTACATGTTGGTACTTACGGTGGTGGCTGGCAGCGTCTCCTGACTCAGCCTTCCTGTTCCCCAAATTCTCTTCTCTGCTTGTCCCGCCTATACTTCCTGCCTGGCTACTGGCCAATCAGCATTTTATTTATACAGAGCGATATCCACAGCACTTCCCCTTTTCTTTTTTTTCAAAAAGGAAGGTTTTAACTTTAACATAGTAAAATTACATATAATAAAACAATTATTCCCTCAGATTTCTACTGTTCTACACAAACTTGGTAAGTCAATTAAGATAACAGATATTTTAAAGGAAAAAGCTACTTAAAAATTTTTTTCCCCACATTAAAAAAAATGGGTATTATGGGTACATTAGAAGAAAATTGGACTTTGTTTGATAAAATTTTAGGCAGTCTGAAAATGGAACAACTATATGAGAAGATTAATGTTGATGGGATTATGCACATTATTACTTTCCTTATCCTTATTTTACTATTTAAAAAGATAGTCAATTTAAGTGCCAGGATAAAAGCTTTAGAAAAACCTGTTAAAATGAATTATAGAGAAATCAGATTCAGACAGAAGAATTTAACGATGAAATTATTTCAGGATTGGATTATAAGGTTATAGAAAGAAAGCCTGTTTTCACACAATCACCCTTAATTTATCTGGTAACTGTACAGCAGTTACCTGGTCAAGTGAATGCACAAAATATTTGGACTCCAATTGAAATGCTAGATTTATGAAGGTTTAAGGAAGCAATAGTATCTTATGGCATGCATTCCCCATTTGTAAAGCAAATGTTAAACTCCTGGTCAACTTATAATAAGATTATACCACAGGACTGGCAGGTGAGAGACATTTGTCCTGACCATGGGTCAGGCAGGACCAGGAAAACTCTAGTTACATTTTATCTTCATTATTTTTCTGATTATAAATATATACTTATTGAAAAATACAATGGAGAAATATAGACAGTTGAAAGTAAAATTAACCTTGTGGTTGAATCCCTAGGGAAAAAAAAATCACCATTTGCAGATTATTGTGTAATTTACAGATGCTTTTATGTGTTCATATGCATGCACTTATTAAAAATTTTAATACTAAAGGAGTCACATTGTAAATACTATGCTAGATAATGTTTTGAAAAAAAATAAATAAATAAACGTATTCCATGGCTATCTCTTATGCCCAGACATATACATCTATTTGTAAGAATTTGATTGATTTACTATAATTTTTTTACTCAATCCCTCCATTGTTGGCAGACTTTAGGTAGTTTTCAATTTTCCACTATTATTTCTTAAAAATTCAACAATACACTCTGCAAGTGTTTCTGTGTTAGCTGGTAATTTCGGGACAAACACCATACTTTTAAAGTAAGTTAAAATAGGTAATAACAAGTTTGAAATATTGTATTTGTTGAGAAATAAACTGTATTAGGGAATGTAGATATAATTATGACTCTTCATTCTGCTTTTTTCTGAGGTATCCAAGTGTTACATTGGCATGAGGTGTTACCTACTAACTGAAGCTGTTGGTTATAATTCTGTGCCCTTTACAGATGCCTGGGATAACCTGGGCTATGCCAACACCTATAGGTGATACGGTGTCACCAAGTGCAAGTCTGTGCAGTGAACCTCTCATGATAAACTGGGAGAGGATTACAGACAGGCTGAAAACTACTTTTCCACAACAGACAAGGTACTTTCATTTTTCTTTAGTGGTTACACTGTTTTTCACAGTTTCTGTAACGTGAATTGTAGAAATGAAACACTTCACACACATCCACAAGTACAGTGATTCTTTACCATGGTCTTAGGAAAATAAAATTGACTAAGTGCTCAATAGAAATGCTAAGTAAACATTTTTCTTTTTATTAGTCTTAAGACATGAGAAGATTAGTGTTTAAATTTATGTTTGCTCATTAGCTAGAAGTAGTAGTTGTAAACTTACCCAATTTGAATGCCTCCGGCTACAACAATTATCTTAATAACAGGTCACCAAAGTACGTTTTCAGTTAATTGTATGCTGAGCTTCAACATCAGGTTTTGGTTTCTTTTTTTCTTTTTTATTGAGATTCCTATGATTTATTTGTGTATGAGTGGACACAGTTCAATATAATAAATCACGATTTTTCTGGCTTTCACTCTGGCTTTAGCAAGAGTAAAGTTAATTCTAAAAATGCCTGTTCTTTGTATGTGTGGAAATAAGTCCAGTTTTCCTTTGTATTTTCATTTGAAAGCATCATATCTTGTTACTAAATTAGATTATGGTTTTTTTTTTTTTTTTTTTTTTGGTTTTTCGAGACAGGGTTTCTCTGTGTAGCTTTGCGCCTTTCCTGGAACTCACTTGGTAGCCCAGGCTGGCCTCGAACTCACAGAGATCCGCCTGGCTCTGCCTCCCGAGTGCTGGGATTAAAGGCGTGCGCCACCACCGCCCGGCTAGATTATGGTTTTAATCAGTTTCAGGATTACAGATAGAAAAATAGAATTATATAGTTATAGATAATTATAAAATGACTAATTCATGAACCAAAGGAAAGATAAATATCTTCTTTTTGTATTATAAGAACAGGTAGCAATGGAGGATTAAAAAGGGAAATACTGATTAAAATAACATATCTTTTACTTGCTTTACTTTTCTATTTAATCTTTATTTTTTCTCAGAGTTTTATGAAAGTGAAACATTTAAATATTACAAAGATAAGAAAACAAAAACAAGAGTTATTAAAATAGTTTTGTAGAAAGAAATCCTTTAGTCTTGAATGAAATTTGAGATAAAAAAGTCCTCAGTATGTAAATGAATTTTCACATAGTGAACTCTTTCATAAACGTAGTTAACTTTCACTGGTAAACACATTAAATACCGCTTTTGGACATAATTAATTAGCCGATTTCATTTGGGTTTCAAATAAATACAAATGACATTTTTAGATTCAAGACTACAGACTTGAGTCTATATGCTGACTGTCGCATGGATAGGATTTTCTGTCTCATCTTTGAAGGCACATCCTCAAAGCAGTAGGAAAAGCCCAGCTTTCTCTATTCTTGATCTCTTCCAGGAAGGAACTTACAGATTTCTTACAACAGCTGAAGGATTCTCATGGGAAGTCCGTGTCTCGACTTACATTTGATGAAATTGCTTACAAGATTTCTCAAATGATTGAGCCCAAGAAACCTGAGGTAAAACAAACAAATAAAAACAACAATAAACTTTAATTCTCTATTCTGTTTCTGTAATAGTGCCATAACATACATAGAGTCGAGAATCAATAACTTAATCATAGGACATCATTGATTAATAGTAAGTAATTCTACAAATTCAATATGACAAATGACATGGGAAGTCTTTTAGATGAGACTAGAGTAAAACTGCTCCTTTTTTAATTTTCTAAAGGCTGCTTTGAACAATTCTGAATGCAAGTTTTGCATTCTAATTTTCTGCAAAGGTTTGTTTTATTTAAACTAATGTTTTACATAACTAACAAATAATGCCAACATTTTATTTCAAGATTTATCATGAATATTGTTTATCCTTTTGGTAGTTTTTGCTACAGTCTATTTTATTCAATTCTGTCAGTTGATACTGTTTTAGGATAATTTTTTAAAATAAATATTATTTTTAGAGTGAAGGAAAATCTGCACCAGATGGTAATAGTGCATCACCCAGCCACACTTCATCACAGCCTAATGCTCCCCAGACCCCCAAATCATCACAAGATTCTACCACAGGGGAAGGAGACAAAGATTTGGTAAGACAGAAGTTGTTAACTATAAACACATTTAGATCTGAGAGGAAAAAAATAGCCTAAATTTTATCAGACCTATTTTTCTCTAGGATAATGAAGAGGAAGAAGAGGAGCCCTGTGTGATCTGTCATGAGAATGTGTCTCCAGAAAACCTTTCAGTTTTGCCTTGTGCTCACAAATTACACTCTCAGGTAAACGTTTAAGCTTGTCCTGTTAACATTTTACCATTAATCAGCTAAGCAAGCTTACTGCCTTACTTAAAAGGTACATCAGCATCCAATGCCATTTCACAGTCCCACTGGGCATAACTACACTTTCTTCTCTGGGTACCATACAGAAATGTTTACGTCTTTCCCTGTATAAAGTCATGGTTATAGTACGGTTTTCAGGAGGACAGCCTGGAGATTTAAATGGTATCAGTACACAGTTCCCTTGAACAGAACTAGGAGAAATGTGAATTGACAGCAGTTGAGTTACAGGACTAACAACAAAGAATTGTCACTTTACCCCGACTCGCTGTAAACTCTACAGTGTCTATTGTCCATGTGTAATAATGGCCTCCTCAGTTAAAGAAGAAGACTTGTCTTAGTAATCTCTCTAACCTCTTGTGTTTCTGTTTGAAGATTCCGAGGCTTTTGTATTAATGATAGATAAATGTGAGCCTGGCATAGCTTTTGCGTTCTTGGTATCTACATGGATTAACTCCTGGTGCTGCTGCTGTGTATAACTGTTACTGATACACAATGTATGATCCAAATCCTCTGGGGGGAAATGTGATTTAACAAAAGAAAGATTATGTTAGACAAGAAGTGTTTTTCTCGGAGAAGTGAACAATTGCCTGATTTTTTCAAACCATGTTTCAAAGATGCAATATGTAGTACCTGATACAAAATTATGTGTGTTGTCTGCTTTGCTCTGAAGAGGTTTGTAAAATGGCTAATCCCAAAAGGTCTCCAAGATGACACTTAGCCACCCAATTTTCCCATTTTGAAATCTTAATATGTGATGATTTTAAAATAAGAATGTTTGTCAAAGCTTATTTGCCATTGCCCAGTGAACGAGAAGTAAATAATTCATTCAGTTTGCTGTAATTTTAGTTATGAAGCCTCAGATAGAGTCCCTATACTTAATCCTGTTATCACATTTGGTTCTCCATTATTCAAACATCAGAAATATGTTTTGAGTCAATACTTAGCAAAACATAACAAATACTTCATGGTTCGAGGTTACTATCATTTTCACTGTAGAAAACAATCTGAAGAGAGTTTTCATCCAGGGAGTTTCAGCTTTAGAGCCCCATAAAGGTATTGGTAACTTTCGTATGCCTAGTTGTTATTTAATTATAAGTGAAAAGAATTTATAAACAAAATCAAGTAAAGAGAGAATGTAGCAAGCTTCTCCAATATCCTTGTAAGGAAGAACTACTCGTCATTTTTTAAAATAGGGTGAGGCCAAATTTTGAGTAGACTTGTTTAAAGATACTCTGCAGTTGCCAGCTTATATTGCTTAGCAAACCAGAGAGGGTACCATGGTTGTAACAGATTGCTTGGCTTGCAGACCCGCCAGAAGACATGTTGATTAGGAACTATGCTGTATAGAGTAGTGGCTGCCTCTGCTAGGCTAAATTTGAAAAAAATCATTTTGCTCCTTAGTGCATTAGACCATGGTTGATGCAACAGAGGACATGCCCCACCTGCAGACTCCATATTTTGCTACCAGAAGAATTCCCTGGCCACCCCATCAGGCAGTTACCCAAGATCTGATACAAGGCAGGTAGCTATACCTAAGATGAGTTTTAGACATTGGAATTTAGTTTGGCCTTTAATGAGCTAATTGTTTGAACAGTATTATGTAGTAGTATGCCCTTTGGTGTCAGGCAAATAGACCAGCTAATCACACCAGGGCTGAGCCAGGATCAAGGCAGAGCTAAAGCACGTGTCAATTCAATGGAAGGGACTTAAAGAAGGTGGGATTTGATAGTTGCATCTTATTGCTCTTCATAACATTTTCCATGTGTAAACACAAGACCTATAAAGATAACAGTGTATTTCTTAGAATGTCCTTCTTTTTTCTTCTTACTCTCTTTACTTTCTCTCAAGTATGGTACATTTTAATTTCCTGAAATAAATTTAGGAGAAAAGGTAGGAAAATTCTATAGATTTTAGTTTTCTTTTTAACTTTGAAATTTTGGTGTTAAAATGTAACTATTAGAGGTTATAAATTTTATCTTAGCTTTTCTATCTTCTGAAATAGCTACGCTTGATGAGATCATGGACTCCTTAACACTGGTGACCATACAGTGGTTTATAATAGCCTGTGACAAATGATTGTTTCAGACATTGCAGAACCAGTGTGTTAAATTGTTGGTGCCATGAAATCTCCACAATGATTATACTATAGAAACTACAACTAAGATTTGTATTTCCCTCAAGAGCTAGTTCTTAAAATCACACCGCAAGATACCTATGTTCCCAATAGTTAGCACCATAAATATGAAATGAAGTTAGAATTCGAAATCAAGGTTAGTAAAGGAGGCAGATATACAAAGGAAGTCATTTGCTGAGATGACTAATTGAGATCTTACAGTACTTTGTAAACATATTCCTTGGCTCTTAATTGTTTGCATTTGGGGGAATTTCTTTTCCTGATTTAAAGCTGTCTGCTGTCATGTAATTGTTCTGGGGAAGAGTGGAAGCTATTTATATGTACTTGCTGCTGCTTGTGACATAGTTGATACTCACTAGACCATTTGCCTGCCTAAAGCTTGTCACTGAGAGAGTTCCAATTCTTAGACAACAGAGCCTATTTTAAAAATAGTATAAATGCTGTAAGTGGTGTACACGCCTGTACTTTCAAACTTAAAGTAAATCCATAGTTACCTTGGGAGACATGTATCCTTGGTTCATATTCACAATCTCAATTTCATTAATTTTGGGAAGAAAAGTTGCTTTGACTCAGCAACTATTTTCTTGTGTATATTTCAGTGTAAATGTATTTTGCAGTTACTGTGAATCTATTTAATAATTCTGTGCCTGCAATTGTATGCTAAACTTCTTTTTCTATCTTGAAAATAAACTGAAAAATGTGAAGAAACATATTTTTTAAATGTCAACATTTGAATGGGTGAGATGATCCAGCAGGTGAAGGTGCTTTTGCCAAGCCTGATGACCCGAGTTCTGTTCCTGGGACGCGCATGGTGACAGAAAGAACTGCCAGTCCTGCAAATGGTCCTCTGACCTCCACATGCGCAGTGTGGCCTGTGTGTACACACAGAGACAGAACATTCAGATGCACGAAAGAGGGAGGGAGGGAGGAAAAGTCTTCTTAAGTACGTCGTTCGTTTCTGTATCAAAGAACATTGTGGTAGATTTGCAGAATCTAGAACTTATGGGACATCTCTGTCATCATCGTATCACAGTTATGTAGCGGATTACCTTGTAAGACAGTTCGTGCTTACAATTTGTTTCTTAGTTCATGTTTATAATTGTAATTTCATTTTTATGTGGAAAATAAAAGTATTTCTGAATTGAATGATTATTTTTCTATGTGTTTTTTTAAATGTATCCAAAAATACTTTCTCTATTTCAGATGTCTTTCTGTTGAGTTGTACTTGAATTTTTATTCTGTTTTGAGGAAATAATGTGAAAATATCTAAGTTGTTAGTCATCTCATCTTGTGAAATGCCAAGGATGTCTTGGAGTCTTAGAGTCCAAAGCAGAAGCTTTGAGAGTCAGTGCTTTTCTAATCTGTCTGTTTTGTAGGTGTTTCTTGTCCAAAGTCATGTGGCTGGGTAGGAGGTAAGCCTCCGGATACTGATGGCTCCTGATGTCCTACCACATGGCTCCTTTTCTGGTTCATGTGCTAGAGCATAGTATAGTAGTGGCAAGTGTTTGTTGAACGGCCTGATGCCCTGGGATCCCCATGGTGAAAGGAAAGAACTACTAATCCTGCAAATTGTCCTCTGACCTCCACATCCACAGTGTGGCCTGTGTGTGCACTAGTCATTCTTGACTTCAAGTAAGGAGCCAGAACACTTAACAAAATCACTGCTCTGTAGGGAGAATGTAGAAGTAAAGTTCCCCACAAAGTCATGTCTACGTCTCCAGATGCTGCAGATAATGGAACTATAAAATTGGTGATACACCAATTGTTTTTGCTGCCATGCTTTCTTCTGAGGAATGATTTTACCATGTTCAGAAAACCAACTAATCAGAAAGTTCCTAGCATGGCATTATTTGTATCAAAAATATTTGGGGGGCTCAGTGAGTAAGAGTGCTTTGTGCCCAAGCATGCGGACCTGAGTTCAAATCCTGACACCCTCATATAAAAAATCTGGGCATGCCTTTACATACTCTAACCTGGGAGCGTGCTGGCCAGATAGCCTACTAGTGAGAGATTCTATCTCAAGGGAATTAAGGTAGTGAAAACATGAGACCTAGAGCCTTCTGGCCTCTGCACGTGTGCACAGGCGTGCACACCTCTGTATGCACACACCATTTTTAAAAATAATAAAATATTTGAAAGCATCCAGTAATGTACTACAACTCCTCCTGGAGGATATGCCTTGTGATGTGTGCCTTTCTGTTTATTTTTCATGTGTGTGACATTTCACAGCGTTTATAGGATACCTTCAGATATCTTTTGTACTTTGATCTACTAATGACAAGTATATGTTACTATGATTTCTCTACAGATGATGAATCTGAAGACTCAGATAAGGGCAAAACAGTGTATTCAAAGTGACAGTTAGAAACGCTATAAAGTAGCATTCTGGGGCTGTAATACAGATCTTCTGTCCCCTAGCTGGTGTTCCTGCTAGTGTTGACATCTGCATCCATTTTTGGGTTTATTTCATACATGACAAAAGTAGCACTTACTACTGCTTAAATAATTTTCTTCAAATTAAACAAGGTAAGCACAGTAAGCCAGCTGTTTTCTGCTAGGACTATAGTGTTGAGTATATAAAATCCAAGGCACAGTAATGACATTACAGGGTGGAAAGGGTTGACTTCTTTCCCCCTGTGGTTTGTGTAGGGTGGTTCCAGTTCATGCACATTATCTTCACTACTCCTTTTTTTCATTCTTTAATCTTCCCCAGCTTAAAAAAGTGAATCTAGCTCTGTGGTTCAAGAATACAGGTTTGGTTTTAAATTAGTCAAGAATGCCCTACATTTGTAAGATATTTCTAAATAAGTATTAACCTTTCAGATCAGGATTCTATAATTGGAGTAGCTTAGTACTGCTTTTGGTTTATAGCCAAATTAAAAACATTACATGAACATGATTTTCTTGAGTAGGTAGTCTTCAGTTACTAGCTATGTAGACTAGAAGGTCCTAGTCCACAGGTCCTAGACAGCCATCATGGTAATGTATTTATGTGAAGGCATATTCCAAGCAGCCATCTGGGAATCTGTCTCGGCAGTGAACATTTAGGTGTTCTAGTGTAGATTAAATTTTGGAAGCTAAAAGGTGTAATAGAGTTTGATTTTCTTGGGTAAGTCTAGGTTTGAATTTTTATTTTATGTATATGTGTGTACACATGTGCACCATCTGAGTGCCTCTGGGTGTCAGAGAAGGGTGTCAGATCCTGTGGAACTGGATTTACAGGTGATGTGGGTACAGTGAATGGAACCTGGGTCTTCTGCAAAAACAATAAGTATTTGTTTGGGAAATTCAAAGGTATGGCACCTGCATTGCTTTATTTCTGGTGAGGATGCTAGATGGTGGCATGTCCTGGGAGAGGGGAAGAGATAAACAGGAAGGGTAGGAAAGGAAGGATGAAGGAGAGAAACTGGAGGGGAAGAGGAACATGGAGAAAGAAAGAGGAGAGAGGATCTTATAATCTGCTTTGGGATCCTATCATCCAAAAGACCTTCATCTGTTGATGAGCTCCAACACTTGATACCATAGCCCTAGCACTGACGTCAGAGAATATAATAGGACTCACTTCTTTCTGTGGAAGCCTCTTCTTTCACTTACAGATTCCCATCGTTATGCTATGGAGACTCCAGCAGAGGCTTCAAGTTTAAAGGCTTAATGAAATTCTAAGCTAGTGGGTCTCAAGCCTGGCTACACATTTGTTGTTTGTAGATGGCAAAGTCTCCAACAGGCTCCTTTGTTGAAAACTCAGTGCATAATTGGTGGCTGTAATTAGGAAGGTGGTAGTAGTGTTTGGGGGCTAGCTAGAGGAAGTCATTGTGGGCGTGTCCTAGGGACCAATATTTTTATGGACACTTTCAGTCTCCTATCTACTAGGAAGTTAATAACATCTGCCACATGTTCCCACTGCATCATGGACTCAGGGCATGGAGAGAAGGACTGTAGACTGGAACATCTAAACCTAACCATGAGGGCCAAATTAAAGAATTCCTTCCTTTTATCAAGTATTTTGTCATAGTGACAAAGGTCCCACTAACACATTGGAGTCACAAGAGGAGATTAGAGCAAACATTCCAACAACAAAAGTCCCCTTTGCTTGGGTTCTGTTTAATTAATGTTACAGCTGAGGCATTAAGGTATGTCAGAGATCCCAAAGAGATGCTAATACAGAGCCAAGCCCATGAGATAAACTCCTAATGTTGCTGGAACTATATCAAATCACTGGGCATCTTGTTAAAATTTGGACTCTGATTCAGTACTTAGGTGAGAGCTAAGATTCTGAATTTCTAATGAGCTCCTAATGGTAATGCTGTTGGTTCTAGGATGATACTTTTAGTAGAAAAACTAAACCATGGGGAACATCAGCATTGCCCAAGATTCTTTGTAAAGCTAAAGATTCCCAGGTCCCACCTATGAGATGGATTTCCCCAACTCCTGTACTCCTTCAGTAGGCCCGCCAGATGAATGGTATCAACACTTAAAACCAGATCTCTAGCCTGATGTTTTACATGTGAGGACACCGTATTCAATAGGCTGTGTGACATCTATCTTTTTATGGCTTTTCCCTGGGAAAGTTCATTAGCTGGTGAAGCATTTCCAACAGGAACATTTGCTGGTATGTAGTCTCCTTTGCAGATTGGGGACTGCAATCTACATTTTGAGTCAACTGTGACGATTCCATTAACACACAGCTCAGAACCTAGTATGGAGCAGCCTGTTTGATGAATGGGGTCCCAGGTTCTTCTTGAAGCACTATCACATCGTTTATCAGTTTTATGTCAAATGAACTGATAGTTTTATGGCCTTTTCTTTCCATTCGATAGGCCCCTTGTCGTGAGTTCTTTGTAATATGGCTAGAGGGCATTTTTTGGTGGTGATGACACAGTGATTTATAAAACCCACATTATGCATCAGCCACATATATGTAAATCAGAAACATTTCTTTCTGGGAGAAATTGTCTTTGCTATTCTCTGATAAATAGGTGCATATTCAATATGCAGGCATTCATCATGACAGATTTGAATTCTCATTTCTGTATACCATATGACCAAGCAATTAGCATCATATCAGGGGAAAGTACTCTACAGCAGGATCCTTCCAAATGTAAGACTGCAGCATTCAATTTTAGAGCCCCCATGACTCTCATGCTGAAGCATAGTAGCTGGAGATAACTCAGCATCAACCTAATTGATGGAGGGCAGAGAGATGCTTAAAGGGAGCATTACAGACAATGAAGAAACGGGAGTACCTTTTCACCTCTGTGTTCCAGAATTGCTATATAACTTACTATTACCTGTCTTATTTAGACCTCCAAACATTCTGAAAGGTGGAAATTGCTGTCTAACAAAGAAATGAGCCTCAAGGGAACTTACCCAAGAGCTGAACCTAACTAGGTCAGTCTAACACTAAAACCCATGATCTCTGCTATACTACTGCATCACAAAACACCTTCAGGTCAGTATTTGAATTATTCTCTGGATAGCAGCTTTGCAGAGACAAGACTACAATGCTTAGCACTTGCACATGCCATCTGCATCCTGGGCCCAGCCTTGAATCTGTAGAGGTGGTATCAGAAGTATTCCTGCCGAGTGCAGTAGCTTAGCTCTTTAATGACAGCTGCTTGGGAGACTGAGACAAGAAGACCACATCCTCAAGGTCTGCCTGAGCTACAGACTGAGTTGAAGGACAGCCAGGGCAACTTAGACTCTGTCTCAAAGTAAAACTTGGAAGGTTGAGGATATAGCTCAGTTGTAAATGTTTTCCTAGCATGCACAAGGTCCTGGATTTAACCTTTAATACCATCCAGGAACAATGAGGATACTAAAATACCTAGAAAGGTTGGAAAGAAACATTCAAGGAAAACTCATTGAGTGGTTGAAAGGAAATGTTCGTTCTTAGCTTTTTGTTTGTTTGTTTGTTTGTTTTTGTTTTTGTTTTTGTTTTTCAAGACAGGGTTTCTCTGTGTAGCTTGGCACCTTTCCTGGAACTCAGTCTGTAGCTCAGCCCTGGAACTCACAGATTTCCACCTGGCTCTGCCTCCTGAGTGCTGGGATTAAAGGTGTGCTCCACCACCACCGCCCGACTCATTCTTAGCTTCTTGAATGAAATAAAATTATGTAAATTTTAATACTCCTCTACAGTCATTGGCAACATGAAAATGTGAGTCTGATAGCATTATTATTATGTCCTAAATATTTGTTCTTTATAAGGATGGACAAACTTTTAAACATTGGATATTTGCAAATTACTTTTAAAAAAATACCATGTTGCCCTCATAACACTTCACTCAAGTTAGGTGTTATTTGATCCATTCTTGGAAAGGAAACTGAGGCTCAAAAACTGGGAACCAACCCTCAGAAAAGGTCACAGCAAGTAATGGCAAGACAAGCTTCCTTACTGTAAACCTATTGTTCTCAGTGCTCAGGAAAACGGTTTTTAAAAACTACTTTTATGTTCCCCAAAGTCTCTATATCAAAACAAGAAAACATTTACCCCAATAATTTCAGTCATAAACCTCATTTTCAAAAATACATACTGTTTTTTTACTCAAATATTTGATTGAAGCCTTCTTATATAATATGTGATCCTGAATTGTATCCTGAATTGGTTATTGCCAATCTGTACATTTCATTCTGTCTTAACCCCAATCAATAGAAAAGCAACGGTGTACATTTGGTATACAGGAAAACAGTTGGAGTCTAACTTCCAGTTTTAGTTAAAATATATGTAAGCAGGATGATTCACAAAACAAAATAGAAACCAAGGGAAGAGATTATAGATGTGGATTCTCCTAGCAGATGAGGGAAGAAACAAAGAAGTGTCACTTAGAAGACTGCTTTCAAAATGGATTCTGAAACTTCTATTCTGTGAAGAATATTTGGTAGCTTCTTTCCTGCAGCAGGCAGCTGGGCATGAATGAAAGTGTCTCCAACCAGGTTAGTGCCTGAAAGGAAAGAGTTCAAACCGTAAGAAGAGGAGAGAGAGCAACAGGAAGCAGCAGTTACCCATAGCAGACAAGAAAGAGGAGAACACAAGAAAGAGGAGAACATTTGGAGTGGGGGGGTCGTTGTAGTTTAGCATGAGAGGGATTGTGTAGTCTCTAGGTGGTGATAGCCACACTTCAGAGGTGCTTGGAATAATCAGACCACCTTGGTGACCAGAAATAACTGGGTCATTTGGGAATATGGAGAAGTTGTGTGAAACCAAGTTTTCATGCCTCATTCTATCTACCATGCTCAGCCAAAGATGCAAAATATGTTAAATTTAAGCATTACATGGATATTCTAATTTGGCCCATACAGCATATTTATAAAGTGAAATAATTATCCCCATTTTACAGAAGAAAAAATTAGTTTACAGAGGAAAAGAGACTTTTCTCAGTATTGGTTGAAGAACTGGAGTTAGAATGCAGACACTGATGAAGCTATAAAGCTGCAGCCAGATTAAAAAAAATTTTATTTGTATCATATAAATAATTTTAATTCAGGGTAGTAGACTAGAAAGCACCTCTTGGTTGACAAAGGCTCTGAAGCAAGCCTTTCTGTACACAGCTAAGTGAGAGGATCTATAAACCTGATATTGTAGATACGACATATGGCAGACAGGTAAGGAACTCTCACATATGAGCAGATAATATTTTTAAAGTACATAAGTGTACAGTAATAGTCACAACTCATTACCAGATAAAATCTTAGAAAACTTCCCCAACTCCTGGTCAAAGCTTAATCTCCAGGCATTTCCCTATAAAACTCTACCTGCTCCCTTTCACACTCATCTGACCTCTTGTTAGTTACTTTTCTTGTTGCTATTACAAATACTAAACAAAGCAGGTTAAGAATTGAAGGGTTTATTTTGGCTGAAAGGTTGAGGGACACATTCTGTCACAGCAAGGAAGACATGGAAGTAGAAATGTGGGGTGACTGGTAACATTCCATCCACAGTCAGGAAGCACAAAGAGAGCAATGGGCTCAGCTCACCTTTTTATTCAGTCTGGGATCCCAGCCCATAGAATAGTGCTGCCCTTATTCAGAATGGGTCTTCTTTTCTCAATAAAACCTTCCTGGAAATACCATTATAATAGACAACCTAGAAAGGTATTTTATACTGATTCTAAACCCAGCCTAGTTAACAATGAAGATTAATTACATCAAAGAGTTGTAATTACTGTATGAAGGTTCAATTTTTGTGTGCACATAAAAAAGCAATAGTTACCCTCTAAATTAGGATGAGTTCCTGAATGCAGTTTTACACATGCTTTTCATTTTCTTTTTATTAATTAGCTCTTATTATTAGCATGTTTTAATATGTAGAAAGATCAGCATGACACTTCTGGGCTCTATAAAAAAAAAGGACTGAGACTTTGAGATGTGAAGGATAAATGATGATTAACACATTGTAGTGGTCATCCAATCTTGGTGAGCTCTTAAGAAGCACAGACTCGAATGGTGGGGCAGGTTAGGAGAAGGCTAGAAAGGCTTCAGGAGAAGGGGGCCTAACTAGGGGGAAGGAAGAGAGGAGAATCGTGGAGACACTGTGTTCTTTCAAAACTATCAAGGCTGGGAAAATATAAACTGGGGACTGGATTGGGGAATGTGTTTGTATGTGTGTATATAGTGCCACCTACTTCCAGTTCTCTGCTTCCTGATGTGATCGCTCCATTTCTCATTCCTGCCTCTTGTTGCCATGCCTCCCCACTATATGAACTCTTGTCCTTCTGGAACCATAAGCTAAAATAACTTTCTTAAGTTATTTTGGGCCATAGTGTTTTATCACAGCAAAAGAAAATGCAGAAATACAGGAAGGAAGGCAGAAACGGAGGGAGGGGAAAAAAAAGAAACACCAACCCTTTTTCATAATCTTCAGTAGGTACAAGGTAATTTACTTTTTTTTTTTTAGGTCATTGAATGATGTCAAATCAAGGCCAGGTGATGGTATCTTATAACTTACTGGCCTTGTAAACATCATTGGTATCAGCTTGTCATCAAAGATCATTTCTGTATCTGGTTCACATGTGGGACAGCTTATTAGCATTTTTTAATATTTAATTTTTGTTTGTTTATTTGGTTGGTTGGTTGGTTGGTTGGTTGGTTTTGAGACAGACTGGAGTTCACTATGAAGCTCAGGCTGGCCTTGAACCTGTATTTCGTATCTCAACCTCCTGAGCCTCTATGCCTGGTTTCTTAGCATTCCTAATTAAAATTCTAAGATTACTTTCAATATGTACATGCCAATAAGTTTCAAATGTCATGCTATTTCTAACATTTTGAGTAGATACTGTTTAATCTTCATATTGACTATAGAGGACATTTTTTGTGGTGATTCTAAACAAAAGGAAAAATGAAGAAAAACAGGTGTAATTAGTTGTAATTTCTTTTCAGTTGCTTACCTTGTAACCCCATTTCTCAAAACTGAAACAAAACTAAATCTAAAGAGGGAAAGTTTCTCATTTCCTGTAAAACAAGTTAGAGGGCACATTTAACTTTTAGACAACTAATAGAAACACCTAAAGTATTTCAAATATATTTAAATTTGAAACTTGAACATTTTGAAAAATGTAAGAGAAACAGAACCTCTAATAATGGGGCATAAGCCTAGTGTTCAGTCGTCTCTTGAGACCTGGGCCATGGCTATGTAAACATTATGTTTTTAATTTTATTTAACTAATTTATTAAAGTATCTAGGTTCATATTTACACTGTCTTAATTCTAAAGAAGAAATCTTGTATATGTTTTTGTGATATTTGTTTGTTTAAAGAAAATTAGTAGTGTAAGTATCCTTTTCAAAAATCTTAAAATTGTGTGGTCAAAATTCTACAGTCTAGAAAAAGTAGAATCAGTTCTACTGCCAGTGGCAGTATGTGAAATTTCTCATCTCTTCACATGTACATATGTAACTAGAGTTTTCCTGCCTTGCCCACAGTCAGGACAAATCTTTGTCACCCGTCAGTCCCACAGCCGCTCAGACCCAACCAAGTAAACACAGAGACTTATATTGCTCACAAACTGTATGGCCATGGCAGGCTTCTTACTAACTGTTCTTGTAGCTTAAATTAATCCATTTCCATAAATCTATACCTTGCCACGTGGCAGCTGGCAGTGACTCCTTCTGCCTTCCTGTTCTTTCTTTTCTCCTCTCTGTTAGTCCCGCCTATACTTCCTGCCTGGCCACCGGCCAATCAGTGTTTTATTTATTGACCAGTCAGAGCATTTGACATATAGACCATCCCACAGCATACATATTAACAGTAGATCATACTCTCCTTTTCAAAAACATTTTATGTATTATTTGATGATTTTATATATGTATATAATGATCATTTTCATCCCCTATTCCCCTCACTTATATCCTCCAACTCCCTAAACCTTTTTTCTTCTTAACACATCCTGATTCCTACTAGCATGTAATGGGTTATAGGCTAGCAGAACATTCCTTTGTGTTTATAATTGCTACCTTACAAAGGCAAGTCCTCACTGACTAGCCATCTTGGCATGATACGACTTTTTACTACAAACAGAAGTGGTTATGCTACCTCAGACCCTGCTTATGGATACTCTTTTCCCTTACTTTTCATTCTCAGGGACCAAAAAAATTGTTCTCAATCTTTAACTCTCGGGTCAACTCTGTTTTCATATGGAAGGCCCCACTCCTCAAGCAGGCATGTCACTCCATATCATATAGAGGAGGATAGCCCCATTTGGATTTCCCCTGCAGGCTACCCACCCAGACTCTTTCTCTGGATAGAAGATACAGCCATGATTGTATATCTCATCACCCAAAGCAAGGCCCATGAGACCACCAGTATAGCAAAAGGTATATAACCCCATACCATATGAGGAGAGGGAGTTATATCAAGATTTCTGCCATGGATGTCTACCCTTTTAGAGATCAGGTTCAGGTGCATGTCTCAGCATTCCAACTCATCTTTGGTTCATGAACATATCCTTGCTCATGCATCAAATGAATTGTAATTTTTTTTCTCAAAAGGAAAAACACGAATGACTATTCATCCTTAGGGAGAACTGATATTGGATCAACAAAACTAATCTACCCAAGTCCGGCTTGGTGAGTCAGTAAGTTACTGGACTTCTTTATAGGCATCTAGGTGAGGGGTTACTTACAGGAGAAGGGATGAATAAAAAGCAACTGACCTTCCGAGCACAGGTGATTTTAGAGAGCAGAGGACCTTGTGCATGGAGATAAGCACTGGGGAAGTCGGAAAAGTTAAAACACATAGCTTATCTCTTCAAAAGAATGAGGTGCATAGCTGCTTCACAATCTGGTGCTACTTTGCTGTCTGATCAGAGAGGCTCTGCCCTTATCTCCCAGAATTTATGGCTTTATTTACTCAAGACTTTCCCCCCTAAATCTTGAGCATTACTTTTAGACCATAAGACCCACCCCTATGAGTGAGATCACTTGTGTTTTACAGCAGCCTAAGTAACTTCTATGTTATCTTAGGGCCAGGCCATTCCCAAAACCCACAGGCGTTACGTTTACCTCAGTCAAACTCCCTACACCCTAAATTTTGGCCACTATCTCTGAGTCAATAGGACCCATTCTTGTAAAAGAAGCCAGATGTACTTTGTAAAGAATCACAATGTAAACATGTCTTAAACTGTTGTGTACTTAGGACTGAGTTAATTTTTATCTGACTACTTTTTTCAAAATTGTGCTGTGCTTAAATATGGCTAAAGTGAAATGATCTGGCCAGACTCTAGAAGTCTTGGTCTATCACTGGTTACAAGAAAATTGGGCTGAGCTGAGTTTCATTCTTGTCACTTCGTGGATCATTTTTTCCCTGCCTGCCATAAAGTCTTCAGGGACTCACCATAGCTGGTGTCCAATGGGGGGCCTGGAGCTCTCTGTACAACTTGCAAGCAGCTAAACAGGTAGGAGGCTCTCCTCTAGGCAGCTCAGCTGGTCAGTCTCCTTCCTCGGCAATTGGTTAGCTGCTCCTATAACACTAGGTAGGGGCATTTGGGAAACACTTTGAGAACACTCAAGTTTGGGGTTTTCTAGCCATGTGCAGTGTGTTTACCAATTGAGACTCAAGAACCTCTCCACAGGTCCTTGAGGGAATGTTTTAATTCAGAGGAAATTGCTAAAAACTACGCCTCAGCTGCCAGAGTTCTTTGAAACTATGGGAAGTATTTACATGGTGGAGGTGGAGGGTTGTGTGTTTCATATATTATGGGTAGCCAGGCTGATAATTGCACAAGATTGTAAAAGCATCCTTGCTTGGCTGACCTTGGAAACCTGACTAATTTTTGTGAGTGAATCTTCTCTGTTAGGAACCCTCTTGGCTTCTCCAAACAGGTAGAACACTTGCAGCATGGTTGCTTTGTTCTTCCCTCTCTACTCTCTCCAGAGTAGAACTGTCTCCTCCTATCCCTCCCAGCTCGCTACCCCAGGCCTCAGTGATCTCATCTTCTCTGCCTTTTTCTTCCAGCCTCTAGACACTGACGTTCAAAAATGAAGACTACAATCTGCTCCCTTCTCATCATCATCTCCATTCTTCAACTGATGATCCCAGTGAATACTGAGGAGACCTTAGATTCTCTCCTGGAGAAAAAGATCAAGAAACTTCTCAACTGTGGAGGTATGAGATGAGTAGGAGAAACCATAGCCTAATCCTTGCTCGTGCTGACAGTTGATAAAGCCTAAAATCCCTTGTACCCCACTCTGAGAACTCACCCCCTGTTCAGTCCACTTCATGCCTGCCTTCCTGACCAGTGATATCTTGAGTACTCTACCCTTTTGAATCCTTAGGTAAGAGATCAATGTTCTTGATGATGATGAAGACAAGGAGCATAGGTCCTATAATTTATGAACACATTATGAAACAGGTATAATGTTAAACTTTTAGTTAGTTTGTTTAATTTTCATTGCCACTTTAGGAGGTAAGAACACTTTACTTTCTACTGCTTTCTCTTCACAAATGAAGAAACTAAATCTTAAAAGTTAGTGAGTGGACTATTATGGAAGCAGTGACACCCCCAAGATAGAAGAGGACTTATGATGGAATGTGAGAAAGATCATGGGCAATATCACTTTTTTCCTCTTACTCAGGTGAGTGTACCTCTACTGTGACGAGGACTCTCTCCTGCACTAGTGTGAACGCTAGAGGCAGACTAGCCACCTGTCCTGCTGGTGAGTATCTCCTTGAGGACAATTTGTGAATAAGTTATCCCTGTGCCCAAGCCATCAATTCCCTAATACTGCCTTCTCCTAACTCAGCTTTCTGTTTCCATGGAGCTGAGCATAGTGCCAGGTGCCTAGACATCCCTTCCTAGTTGTTCGTTACCTTAAGGATGCTGCTGAAGGACTCTAGGGTTTTGCTCTTCCTGTAACCTCTTTGTTCGTGCCCACACATGCCCGCCCTTCTTGTCCCTTGATTGTCCAGTCATGGATATGGCCTTCCTTTATTTTCTAATCTATCCCATATATTGGTAGGCAGGGGGCCAGACCAGGGGTGAAATGGCCATCTACTGAAAGACAGTGAAATCCACCTTCCAAGTTATTCAATTTAAGTCATTTTTGCATTTCATTTGCTTGAAGAGAATTCTGAAGTTTGAAGAGCTTTATGCCCTGCAAAACCTAGATCTACCTATGCACCTCCTTAGAAGAAAAGACAGTTAGGGACCTTCCATTTCTTGCAGTCTAAAGGCTTTTATGTCTCACATGACTATGCAGGGATGGCTGTCACTGGCTGTGCTTGCGGCTATGGCTGTGGATCCTGGGATATCCAGAATGGAAATACTTGCCACTGTCAGTGTTCAGTCCTAGACTGGACCACCGCTCGCTGCTGCAAACTGGCCTGAGAAGGAAGAGGCTGAGAACCCAGTTTTGAAATGACAACTATAACAAAACCTCAATCTCAACTTGGACACCTGGCTAATGTCCCCTTAATGAATTCATATTACCCAGTAATCCTGCTTCTTGAAAAATAAAGACAAATTTTCACCTGCCTATGTTATGTCTTTTATGTTATTACCCCTAACTTGGGAAATCTCTCGCTAGAAAACATTTTCAGTACCTCACATTACATCTCAGTATGGCATGTGAGATTTGTGATTAGGGAAGGATGGGAAAGGGATTGATTCTCCACTTCTCCTATTCCCTCATTTTTAACAGAAAGTATTGAGTACATTGTTTGGCATGAAATATAGTAAATCAAATACCATGCACTTGATGGAGCTCACCAGCTGGAACAGTGAACTCTAACCCATGTGCAGGAGAACTTTGCAGACAGGCAAGAGGAAATGGAAAATAATTTCTAACCTTTTAGTACACACATGTACTCTTTTTACTCAAGTACCCAAGATGGCATTCATCAAGGTGACTTCCTTCCCTGTTGCTTTCTTTTGAATAACAACATAAAGACACATCTCTCACATGCCACTGAGTCTTACTATACATTTTTCTGGGTGTAAAAACTACAGAATTCCAAACAAAAAATAAGCAAGTAAGTAACCCAAGGACTTGGAAGTGACTGTGTCTTAAGTTGATGGACTTGAATTTTTGGCCTTCATGGTCCTGAATAAAACTATAATTCAGTTACAACTTTGGATTACCAAGAATGATTTTTCTTTTTATTTATTCTTCTCTCATGTATTACATCCTGACCACAGTTTCCCCACCTCCTCTCCTCACAAGCACCCCTGCTTTTCTCCCCCAGATCTACTTCTCTGTTTCACTCACTAAAGGGTAGGCCTCTTAGGTATATCAACCAAACACGGTACAACAAATTACAATAAGACCAGACATATGCCCTCATATGAAACTTGGCTGAGGCAACCCAGTAGGAGGAAAAGGGTCCCAAATGCACACAAAAGAGCCAGACACAGCCCTTGTTTTCACTGATAGGGGGTCCATGAGAACACCACGCTGCACAACTATAACATACATGCAAAGGATGCAGTCAGACCCATGCAGGCACCCAGACTGTTGGTTCAGTCTTGTGAGACCTTATGATCCCTTCTTAGTGGATTCTGTGGGTTTTCTTGTGATGTCCTTGATTTCTCTAGCTCCTTCCGCCCCTTCTGCAAGATTAACCAAGCTCCACCTAATGTTTAGTGTGAGTCTCTGCGTTTGCTCCTATCTGTTGATGGATGAAGCCCCTCTGACAACAATTATGCTAAGCTCTGGTCTATGAGTATAGCAGGGTATCATTAGTAATCATTTCATTTCCTTTTTTTTCTGGTTGTGCTTTATTCTATGCTAAGTCTCTGGGCTATCCACTAAGGTTCCTGGCCCTCCATCAGTGTCAGGCATGGGATCCCTCTTGTGGCATGGGTCTCAAGTTGAAACAGTCATTGGTTGGTCACTCCCACAATTTCTGCAATGCTTCTACCCCAGCACATCTTACAAGCAGGACTAATTGCAGGTAGAAGGTTGTGCCTTACTTGGTGTCCCAATCTCTCCACTGGACGACTTGCCTGGTTACACAAGGTGGCCTGTTCAGACTCTGTATCCCTCATTACTAGGAGGCTTCACTAGGGTCACCCTCATAGATTCCTGGGAGTTTTCATTGCACTAGGTTTCTACCTTGCCTCCCCAAAGGCCCCCAGTTTCAGTCATCTCTCCTAGTACTCTCTCACCCCCTCAGCCACACCCCTTCGGTTCCCATGCCCACACGTTCCCCAATCCACCAGTGAAATTTATTCTGTTTCCCCTTCTCAGGGAGATCCATGTGTCCCCTCTTGAGCCCTCCTTGTTACTTAGCCTCCCTGGTTCTGTGGATTTGTAGCATGGTTATCCTTTACAGCTAGCATCCACTTATAAGTGAGTACATACCATGTTTGTTCTTCTGGGTCAGATGGAACTCAGAATGATCTTTTTCTAGTTCCATCCATTAACCTGCAACTTTCATGATGTTATTTTTTTTAAAAGAGCTGAGTAATGCTCCATTATGCAAATATATATTTTCTTAATCTAGTCCTTGTCAAAGGACAACTAAATTGTTTCCAGTTTCTGGCTATTATGAATAAAGCTGCTTTAAACCTAGTTGAGCAAGTGTCCTGCAGTAGGATGGAATGCCCTTTGGGTATATGGTTATGAGTGGTATAGCTGGGTCTTGAGGTAGATCCATTCCAAATTTTCTGAGAAACTGCCATATTGATTTCCAAAGTGGCTGTACAAGTTTGCACTCCCACTAGCAATGGAGGAGTATTCCCCTTGCCTCCACATCTCATCAGCATGAGATGTCAGTTATGTGTTTTTGACCTTAGCCATTTGGTCAGGTATAAGATGGATTCATTTTGATTTTCATTTCCCTGATAACTAAGGATGTTGAACATTTTTTGTTGTCATTTTCTCAGGACATGGTTTTTCTTTGTAGCCCTGCCTATCCTGATACTCACTCTATAGACTAGGCTGGCCTTGAACTCACATATCTACTTGCCTTTGCCTCCCAAGTGCAGGGATTAAAAGCATGTGCCACCGCCTCCTTTAAGTGTTTCTTTGCCATGTGAGATTCCTTTGTTGAGAATTCCCTGTTTAGATCTGTACCCATTTTTATTTGGATTATTTGGTTTGTTGATGTCTAGTTTCTTGAGTTCTTTATGGGAAAAGATTCTCACCAACTTCAAAAATGATTTTAAATAATAAATATTGAGAAACCAAGAAGAATTTAAATATATTCACCATCACTACAATAAGAATATTCTCTTCCAGTTTATTGACTAATGACAATGTATTTCTCAAAGCTAATAACCATAAAAAATAGAAATTCAATTAGATGCTGTGATATATCTATGAATATATAAATTACTTATATCCTCCATTTAAAAATGCATTCATAGGTATACTGTATTGCTGAAGCCTGTGCAGCTAAAGATGAAACTTGAAGTTTCTGGAAGAGAAGAGCAATGACCAAGGGCAGATAGATACATAGACACCCTAGTACAGATATTATAAAGACACCTTTTACTTTGAAAAGAGAACTTTCTTTAACAGTTTGGTATGTTTTAATGCAGAGC
Organism: Peromyscus maniculatus bairdii; assembly: GCF_049852395.1. NCBI lineage: Eukaryota > Metazoa > Chordata > Mammalia > Rodentia > Cricetidae > Peromyscus > Peromyscus maniculatus. The sequence continues at coordinate 39,683,058 of NC_134863.1, read as the reverse complement.
AGGGTTACTGAGAGTGTCAGCCCTTATCTTAGCAGTCATAAGTGTTCAGAGCTACCTCCAGAACATACTGTCCCCAATGGCACACCTAAAGGCTATCAGATCACCCTTCAATTTTCCACAGAGATGCATGCATGTGTGAAAGCCAAGGGGGTGATTATCTGATCACAGGTTGCCCTTAATTTTAAGTTTGTCCTTTATTATTCTCTCCATAGCAACAGTCTATTTCTTAATTATTTATCAAAATGTTTTTAAAAACTTCTATTCACTGCCATACTGTTAATCATTGGAATCATAGTTCTTTGTTCTTATTTATAGCCACTCAATTGAGTATTTTAAAATATAAAATAGACCATGCATTATTTTGTCTCAATTATTCTAACTCTCGTGCAGGTGTTCTCAACCTGTGGGTCATGACCCTTCTGGGAGTCCCATATCAGATATCCTGCATATCAGATTCATATCAGTAGCAAAATTACAGTTATGAATTAGCAATGAGATAATTGTATGCCTGGGTCAACGAAAATAAGAACAACTACATTTAAGGGTAGCAGTATTGGAAAGGTTGAGAACCACTGTTCTCTCCTTCAAGAGAGAACTCCTCTCTCTCTCTCTCTCTCTCTCTCTCTCTCTCTCTCTCTCTCTCTCTCTCTCTCTCTCATCTATCTATCTATCTATCTATCTATCTATCTATCTATCTATCTATCTGTCTGTCTCTGTGTATGTATGTCTGTATGTGTCTCTGTAAGTGTGTGTGTGTGTGTGTGTGTGTGTGTGTGTGTGTGTGTTTGTGTGTGTTTATGTGCATGTGTGTACATATATGATCAGGCCAGAAGTCAGCTGTGACATTTTCCTCAGGTTCTGTCAACCAGGGTCTCTCACTTTGACTGACACTTGTCAATTCAGTTACTCTGTCTAGGCAGTAAGTCCCAGGAATCTGCCTGTCTATGCCATTTCAACACTGGGATTACTAGCATACACTGGGATGTCTGACTAGATGATGTGAGTTTTAGATATAAAAAGTAGATTCTTCATGAGTTTTAGCTTTGAAGAACCTACTGCCATAATTAAGATGGAAAGAGAAGATTTTTAGTGTAGTTATACTCAATTTATTTTATTTGGTTTAAGTTACCAATAACCATACCACTATTAATTACTTAAAATTATTTTGGTAGTCTAAAGTTGACCCATAAATTTTATACTCCTGTGAAGACTCAAAATTGGAAGTCCCCAAAATTACAGGATACTTAATGCCCAATCACTTGTTTACTTTCTTAACATTATCATAAATATTTTATTTATTTTTTGCTTTGGAATTCTGTAAGTTTTTAATGCCCCAGTGAGAGGCAATATTGTAATTCTCAGTGACAGGTGAAGACCGTGATGTTCTTTTGATATAGGTGAGACATGTGATTGGGAAAGAAGTCACCTTAAAGCCATCAGAGGCACTTGAATTGGAAGGAGATTTCATACATGCTGAAAAGTTAGAACATAGTTATTTTAAATTTTCTGCATCTGCCCATACTTTGCAGTCTTCCAAATCTCACTGTTGTAGATGTTGGTTCTCATAAAAGCAGGCTACGCCACTTCTCTGTATTTCATTCCATCCAATATACTTATAGTTTTTTTATTAAAATTGGGGAAAATTGGATGGTGGAGGTCCATTGTTCCCACTCTTTCTGTATCTTTTCTGATCATCCATCTCGGATACAGTGAGATGAAATCATTGAGATTCTGAATATGTTTTCTAGCATTAGACACCACAAGACAGTAGTAATAACATTGAGACATAAAAATAGATTAGTGCAAATCTCTCTTTATTATTTAAGAAGCAGGAATACTGTGTAATAGGAATTCAGTACAGGGACAATCAGTCAGGCTTTCTGGGAGAGATCATAGTTGTTTTAAAATCATCATTTCAAAACTAGATTCTCAGTCTCCTCATTCTCAGGACAGTTGGCAGCAGCGGGCAAGAGTCCAGTCAATAATTGGACACAGGCAGTGGCAAACATTTTCATTCTGGATGTTCCATGATCCACAGGCAAAGCCACAAGAACATCCAGTAGCAATCATCCCTGCATGGTTATGTGAGATAAAGACATCAGAGACCTTGGACCAAAAGAAATGCAGAGTCCCTAACTGTTCTCCCTAGAAAGCTCATGCATAGAGATACATTTTGTGGATCATAAAAGTAAATCTGTTTTGAGAATTTTCTTAAAGAAAATACTCATTTAAATGAAAAGACTTGTAGTTTCACTGTTTTTCAATTGATGGAAAATTCACATCTGTGTTGGCTCCTCTTCTACCACTACAAGGGAATAGAATGGGAAACTAAGAGAGCCATATAAATGACCACACAGTTTAGGTCTAGGAAGGCGGTCATATGTGGACATGAAGGAAGATGTGACAAGGTGAACAAATAGCATCCTTAAGGACTGAAAACCTGGAAGTGATGTCTAATCTCCTGGAACTACACCTCATCTCCATGGCATTAGAAACCTGAGTTAGGAGAAGATGGTATTAGGAAATTGATGGGGTGAACACACGGACACCCTATTCACCAATTCTCCTTGAGGAGTTACTCACCAGCAGAACAGGAGGCTAGGTTGCCTGAAGCCTTCACACTAGTGCAGGAGAGTGTATGGGTCACAGTAGAGGGATGGTTACCTGAATAAGATAAATAAGTGATATTGCCCATTATCTTTGCATACGAATTTTTAAAAATTCCTCTTCTGTCTTTGGTGTATCACGGTTTCCATAAGTAGTCCTCTCACTAACTTTTAAGATTTAGTTTCTTCATTTGTGAAAAGAAAATAATAGAAGTAAACAACACTTACTTCATAATGTAGTTATGAAAATTACACAAATTCACTAAAAGCTTAATATTACACCTGTTTCATGATGTGTTCATAAAATATATGACCTATGCTCCTTTTCTTCAACATCATCAAGAACATTGAGTTCTTATCTAAGAGTACAAAAGGGTAGTCTACTGAGTAGAGCCCTAGTCAGGGAGGCAGGGATGAAGTGGACTGAACAGAGGTTGAGATCTCAGTGTGAAGGACAAGGGATTTTTGGTTTATCAACAGACAGCAGGAACAAGAATTAATCTATTGTTTCTCCTAGTCATTTCATACCTCCATCGCTGAGAGCTTCCTTGAGCTTCTTTATGATGGAGTCTAAGGTCTCCTCAGTGTTCACTGGGATCATCAGCTGGAGAAGTGAGATGATGATGAGAAGGGAGCAAGTTGTAGTCTTCATCCTGTTGAAAGTCAATGTCCTGGGCCTGGAAGGAAAAAACAAAGAAGATGAGATCTGTGCTTTCAAGCATGGCTGTGAGAGAAAGGAAATATTCTGGAGAGAGAAGAGAGGAAGCAACTGAAGTAAGTAGACTGTAACTGTTTTAGCCACTTAGAGAAGCAGAGAAGGTTCCCAAGAGCTGACTCACCAGAAGCTCAGGAGTAGTTCCAGGGCCTGACCAGATGAAATGCTTAAAGAGACTGTGGGATAGTTGACCTGGACACCCTTAATATGTACAAGGACACTCTAGTGACATGAATGCTTTCCGACATCTTAACAGTCCAGGTGTCTTGTATGACAAATTCATGTGAATTAAGACACTTGGCTAAAGTAAAAGAGATGGGCTTCATGAATCTGAGGAAGTTCATCTTCATAGCTTCTCTGAATTAGCTGAAACTTACAAGACTCACATCCCTCCACAAATTTATAGGAGAAGCAATCAGCTGTTAACTCTGCCAATCTGAACTGCTAAGGGAAGACTCTTGGTCCCATGGAGGTACCTGGAAAATTTGCAGAGAGTTCTAAAGATTCAGTATCAGGGAATTGTAAAACATTCTGGTGTGAGAGTTTCAGTAATGAAGCTGCAATCATATTTCCCAACTCTTGAAATTAACACACACACACACACACACACACACACACACACACACACACACACACACACACACAAAGGAGAGAGAGAGACAGACAAACAGAGAATGTGTTCTGAATCCTAAAAAAAGTCTCACACAACACACTCGGTACAAGAATATAACAAAAAAGCACTAAAGCTGTTAGGACAGAGTGGCCTCATGTCTCTAAAATGGATGCTGAGACTTTTTTCCACGTGGTGTAAGCATACCTCTTATTGTCGTGAGACTTCAGAGCAAATCCACCACAGAGCCAATATCCGATGCAAACACACAAGCACGGGGTTTTATTGATTACCAGCTCAGGCTTGATCCTTATTCCAGCAGTCTGAGACAGCAGGTGGAGGAGGACAGCCCTGAGTTCTCAGAGTGCAGGGTTTTTAAAGGGAAAAACCACAGGCAGGGTGGTACAAGCCTACAAGCAGACACCTGGACTATTAAGATGTATGGAATGCATTCATGTCACTAGAGTGTGCTTGTACATATTAAGGGTGTCCAGGTCAACTATCCCACAGTCTCTTTAAGCATTTCATCTTGTCAGGCCCTGGAACTACTTCTGAGCTTCTGGTGAGTCAGTTCTTGGGAACCTTTTCTGCTAAGTGGCTTGGGTGAGGGTATGTAAACTTTGAATCCCCTGGTTGGGTTCCAGAGGAATTTTTCAACCATAAGAGTTATCAGAAGGATATTTGGAGCCTGCTGACGATGTCTTAGAATATTTAGGGCCAATAGATCTTGTTAATCTAAATTACTCATTGTCCAGTCCATCCTGGTAGGGTACCTTTTGACCTATGCCCTAGCTGTTTGTGATTTTTCTTGGATCTGTTTGAGGTTCTTTACTGGAAGAAAGTTCAGCTCCTGGCCAAGTGCTGTTTGAAATGGAATTTTCTTTAAAATAGAGTTTGTCTTGCTCTCACATTGGTTTGAGGAATCTCAATTTACTCTACAAAATGTTGTACCTAGAGTCCCCCAAAGACCATCAAGAGACCAAATCCAATGCAAAAGCAAAGAGTCTTTTTACTGTTGAGAGTTACCCCAGGCCTCTCCATCAGTCTGATGCAGCAGCAGATCAGGAGAGACTCCAAGTAGCAAAAGGGCAAGGTATTTATAGGGAGTAAAGCAGTGTCTTGGGGTCTACAGACTACACAGGAACAGACGCAGGATTGGTTTATGCAAGTAGCAATCATGTAAGTAACTTTGAATTGGCTAGGGTTAGTTGGGGGTTACAGTTATCCATTTTGGGGCAGTCCTGGACAAGTACTAGGCCTTGTCCTTGAGCTACTATGAAGGCTGGCTGGCCTACTACATACAGACTATGGGGCCTGGCTCAGTGGCCCAGGCTTGGTGTGTCCTATCTCCCTGTCCCTGCTGGTAGGGACATCAGGGATTAATTGTCTTTGTTCATGGCCCTCTCAGAAACTGCTTTCTCAGTCTCAGGAAGCTGAAATTGATGCCTGATCTCTGAGAGAAGACTGAGCAGCCTGTTATGGTCCTTTCATTACCCCATTGAGTAGTATATATCTCCAATCTTAGAGAAGTTTCTTTTTGGTAAAAGACTTTATCATCAGGGTAGTAGATTATTTTGGTGATTAATTGAACCAGGACATAAGATGTTTTTTGTTTGTTTGCTTTTATCTAAAATTTGAACATTAAAATAGGGGATCAAGTCACAAGTATATATCCATCAGGTAACCTCCAGTGGGATCAGGGAGCTAGCTCCCATGGATTCTGAGTGAGACTACAGAGGTTCATATAGACATGTAGAGGTTGTTTCAAACAGAGACCATTTGACATTATCAACATCAAAGTGAGCCTCCTCTTATTAGGTTGTTGCCATCTGCAAGTGTATCATTGCTTTAGTTTGGGGGTTGATATTGGGATCTAGTATCATTAGTTTAATGGTACCCAGATAAGAATCATTTAGTTAAGGCATCATTGACATAAAAGCCAACAACAATTAGTAGGAGCACAAGGGCCAAAAGCCCTGTGATGGCTGACAGAGTTTCTTACCCTGAAGGAACTTGGAAATGAGAATGGGGACCAGTTATTATTTTATCTCAGGTTTCCTGTGACAAGAAATTCCCTTTTGGTCTAACATTCCAGGGGCAGTGAAACAAGGGCGACATGTTTGCTTCTGTAATTATTTCCTGTTGGTGTTGGGACATTGTTGTCAGGGCCCCAAAAGACTAGAATATTAGTCAAAGGCAAGGAGGGAATTTAGAAGCATCTGGTTCATTGACCAGCTGAAGAGATGGCATTTATATCTAGTGGATTGGTCCATGTCAGCTTTTCTTTAGCAAATCTAGGGCTCACAGTCTTTTGGAGTAGGTTGTCTCCAGCAAATGGTGCTTGGGTGTGTCTGTCAGCCAAGTGGAAACCTGTTGAGACAGATATAAACTAGGAACAGGAGTTAAAATTTATGGACTTATTAGCTGGTCCTATAACACTAGGTAGGGGCATTTAGGAAACACTTTGAGAGCACACAAGTTTGGGATTTTCCAGCCATGTGCAGTGTGTATACCAATTGAGACTCAAGAACCTCTCCACAGGACCTTGAGGGAATGTTCTAATTCAGAGGAAATTGCTAAAAACTACGCCTCAGCTGCCAGAGTTCTTTGAAACTATGGGAAGTATTTACATGGTAGAGGTGGAGGATTGTGTGTTTCATATATTATGAGTAGCCAGGCTGATAATTGCACAAGATTGTAAAAGCATCCTTGCTTGGCCGACCTTGGAAACCTGACTGATTTTTGTGAGTGAATCTTCTCTGTTAGGAACCCTCTTTACTTCTCCAAACAGGTAGAACACTTGCAGCATGGTTGCTTTGTTCTTCCCTCTCTATTATCCCCAGAGTAGAACTGTCTCCTCCTATCCCTCCCAGCTCGCTACCCCAGGCCTCAGTGATCTCATCTTCTCTGCCTTTTTCTTCCAGCCTCTAGACACTGACGTTCAAAAATGAAGACTACAATTTGCTCCCTTATCATCATCATCTCCATTCTTCACCTGATGATCCCAGTGAATACTGAGGAGACTTTAGATTCTCTCCTGGAGAAAAAGATCAAGAAACTTCTCAACTGTGGAGGTATGAGATGAGTAGGAGAAACCATAGCCTAATCCTTGCTCGTGCTGAAGGTTGATAAAACCTAAAATCCCTTGTACCCCACTCTGAGATCTCAACCCCTGTTCAGTCCACTTCATCCCTGCCTTCCTGGCCAGGGATTTCTTCAGTACGCTACCCTTTTGAACCCTTAGGTAGGAGATCAGTGTTCTTGATGATGATGAAGAAAAGGAGCATAGGTCCTGTATTTTTTGAACATATTATGAAACAGGTATAATGTTAAACTTTTAGTTAGTTTGTTTAATTTTCATAGCCACTTTAGGAGGTAAGAACACTTTACTTTCTACTACTTTCTCTTCACAAATGAAGAAACTAAATCTTAAAAGTTAGTGAGTGGATTACTTGTGGAAACAGTGACACCCCCAAGATAGAAGAGGACTTATAAGGGAATGTGAGAAAGATCATGGGCAATATCACTGTTTTCCTCTTACTCAGGTGAGTGTACCTCCACTGTGACTAGGACTCTCTCCTGCACTAGTGTGAACGCTAGAGGCAGACTAGCCTCCTGTCCTGCTGGTGAGTATCTCCTTGAGGACAATTTGTGAATAAGGTATCCCTGTGTCCAAGCCATCAATTCCTAATACTGCCTTCTCCTAACTCAGCTTTCTGTTTCTATGGAGCTGAGGCATAGTGCCAGGTGCCTAGACATCCCTTCCTAGTTGTTCATTACCTTGAGGATGCTGCTGAAGGACTCTAGGGTTCTGCTCTTCCTGTAACCTCTGTGTGCCCACACATGCCCGCCCTTCTTGTCTCTTGATTGTCCAGTCATGGATATGGCCTTCCTTTATTTTCTAATCTATCCCATATATTAGTGAGCAGGGGGCCAGACCAGGGGTGAAATTGCCATCTACTGAAAGACAGTGAAATCCACCTTCCAAGTCATTCAATTTAAGTAATTTTTGCATTTCATTTGCTTGAAGAGAATTCTGAAGTTTGAAGAGCTTTATGCCCTACAAAACCTAGATCTACCTATGCGCCTCCTAAGAAGAAAGGACAGTTAGGGACCTTCCATTTCTTGCAGTCTAAAGGCTTTTATGTCTCACATGACTATGCAGGGATGGCTGTCACTGGCTGTGCTTGTGGCTATGGCTGTGGATCATGGGATATCCGGAATGGAAATACTTGCCACTGTCAGTGTTCAGTCCTAGACTGGACTACCGCTCGCTGCTGCCAACTGGCCTGAGAAGGAAGAGGCTGAGAACCCAGTTTTGAAATGACAACTATAACAAAACCTCAGTCTCAACTTGGACACCTGGCTCATGTCCCCTTAATGAATTCATATTACCCAGTAATCCTGCTTCTTGAAAAATAAAGACAAATTTTCACCTGCCTATGTTATGTCTTTTATGTTATTACCCCTAACTTGGGAAATCTCTCGCTAGAAAACATTTTCAGTACTTCACATTACATCTCAGTATGGCATGTGAGATTTGTGATTAGGGAAGGATGGGAAAGGGATTGATTCTCCACTTCTCCTATTCCCTCATTTTTAACAGAAAGTATTGAGTACATTGTTTGGCATGAAATATAGTAAATCAAATACCATGCACTTGATGGAGCTCACCAGCTGGAACAGTGAACTCTAACCCATGTGCAGGAGAACTTTGCACATAGGCAAGAGGAAATGGAAAATAATTTCTAACCTTTTAGTACACACATGTACTCTTTCTTACTCAAGTACCCAAGATGGCATTCATCAAGGTGACTTCCTTCCCTGTTGCTTTCTTTTGAGTAACAACATAAAGACACATCTCTCACATGCCACTGAGTCTTACTATACATTTTTCTGGGTGTAAAAACTACAGAATTCCAAACAAAAAATAAGCAAGTAAGTAACCCAAGGACTTGGAAGTGACTGTGTCTTAAGTTGATGGAATTGAATTTTTGGTCTTCATGGTCCTGAATAAAACTATAATTCAGTTACAACTTTGGATTACCAAGAATGATTTTTCTTTTTATTTATTCTTCTCTCATGTATTACATCCTGACCACAGTTTCCCCACCTCCTCTCCTCATAAGCACCCCTACTTTTCTCCCCCAGATCTACTTCTCTGTTTCACTCACTAAAGGGTAGGCCTCCTAGGGATATCAACCAAACACAGTACAGCAAATTACAATAAGACCAGACATATGCCCTCATATGAAACTTGGCTGAGGCAACCCAGTAGGAGGAAAAGGGTTCCAAATTCACACAAAAGAGCCAGACACAGCCATTGTTTTCACTGATAGGAGGCCCATGAGAACACCAAGCTGCACAACTATAACATACATGCAAAGGATGCAGTCAGACCCATGCAGGCACCCAGACTGTTGGTTCAGTCTTGTGAGACCTTATGATCCCTTCTTAGTGGATTCTGTGGGTTTTCTTGTGATGTCCTTGACTTCTCTAGCTCCTTCCTCCCCTTCTGCAAGATTAACCAAGCTCCACCTAATGTTTAGTGTGGGTCTCTGCATCTGCTCCTATCTGTTGATGGATGAAGCCCCTCTGATGACAATTATGCTAAGCTCTGGTCTATGAGTACAGCAGGGTATCCTTAGTAATCATTTCATTTCCTTTTTTTCCCCCTGGCTGTACTTTATTCTATGCTAAGTCTCTGCACTATCCACTAAGGTTCCTGGCCCTCCATGCATGTCAGGCATGGGATCCCTCTTGTGGCATGGGTCTCAAGTTGAAACAGTCATTGGTTGGTCACTCCCACAATTTCTGCAATGCTTCTACCCCAGCACATCTTACAGGCAGGACTAATTGCAGGTAGAAGGTTGTGCCTTACTTGGTGTCCGAATCTCTCCACTGGATGACTTGCCTGGTTACACAAGGTGGCCTGTTCAGACTCTGTATCCCTCATTACTAGGAGGCTTCACTAGGGTCACCCTCATAGATTCCTGGGAGTTTTCATTGCACTAGGTTTCTACCTTGCCTCCCCAAAGTCCCCCAATTTCAGTCATCTCTCCTAGTACTCTCTCACCCCCCCCCCAACCACACCCCTTCGGTTCCCATGCCCACACGTTCCCCAATCCACCAGTGAAATTTATTCTGTTTCCCCTTCTCAGGGAGATCCATGTGTCCCCTCTTGAGCCCTCCTTGTTACTTAGCCTCCCTGGTTCTGTGGATTTGTAGCATGGTTATCTTTTACAGCTAGCATCCACTTATAAGTGAGTACATACCATGTTTGTTCTTCTGGGTCAGATGGAACTCAGAATGATCTTTTTCTAGTTCCATCCATTAGCCTGCAACTTTCATGATGTTATTTTTTTTTAAGAGCTGAGTAATACTCCATTATGCAAATATATATTTTCTTCATCTATTCCTTGTCAAAGGACAACTAAATTGTTTCCAGTTTCTGGCTTTTATGAATAAAGCTGCTTTAAACATAGTTGAGCAAGTGTCCTGCGGTACGATGGAATGCCCTTTGGGTATATGGTTATGAGTGGTATAGCTGGGTCTTGAGGTAGATCCATTCCAAATTTTCTGAGAAACTGCCATATTGATTTCCAAAGTGGCTGTACAAGTTTGCACTCCCACTAGCAATGGAGGAGTATTCCCCTTGCCTCCACATCTCATCAGCATGAGATGTCAGTTATGTGTTTTTGACCTTAACCATTTGGTCAGGTATAAGATGGATTCATTTTGATTTTCATTTCCCTGATAGCTAAGGATGTTGAACATTTTTGTTGTCGTGTTTTCAGGACATGGTTTTTCTTTGTAGCCCTGCCTATCCTGATACTCACTCTATAGACTAGCCTGGCCTTGAACTCACAGATCCACCTGCCTTTGCCTCCCAAGTGCAGGGATTAAAAGCATGTGCCACCACCTCCTTTAAGTGTTTCTTTGCCATGTGAGATTCCTTTGCTGAGAATTCCCTGTTTAGATCTGTATCCCATTTTTAATTGGATTATTTGGTTTGTTGATGTCTAGTTTCTTGAGTTCTTTATGGGAAAACATTTTCACCAACTTCAAAAATGATTTTAAAAAATAAATATTGAGAACCCAAGAGGAATTTAAATATATTCACCATCACTACAATAAGAATATTCTCTTCCTGTGTTTATTGACTAATGACAATGTATTTCTTAAAGCTAATAACCATAAAAAATAGAAATTCAATTAGATGCTGTGATATATCTATGAATATATAAATTACTTATATCCTCCATTTAAAAATGCATTCATAGGTATACTGTATTGCTGCAGCCTGTGCAGCTAAAGGTGAAACTTGGAGTTTCTGGAAGAGAAGAGAAATGACCAAGGGCAGATAGATACATAGACACCCTGGTACAGATAGTATAAAGACATCTTTTACTGAGAAATGAGAACGTTCTTTAACAGTTTGGTATGTTTTAATGCAGAGCAGGGTTACTGAGAGTGTCAGCCTTTATCTTAGCAGTCATAAGTGTTCAGAGCTACCTCCAGAACATACTGTCCCCAAAGGCACACCTAAAGGCTATCAGATCACCCTTCAATTTTCCACAGAGATGTATGCATGTGTGAAAGCCAAGGGGGCGATTATCTGAGTCATCGGTTGCCCTTGAATTTAAGTTTGTCCTTTATTGTTCTTTCCATAGCAACAGTCTATTTGTTAATTATTTATCAAAATGTTTTTAAAAACTTCTATTCACTGCCATACTGTTAATCATTGGAATCATAGTTCTTTGTTCTTATTTATAGCAACTCAATTGAGTATTTTAAAATATAAAATAGACCATGCATTATTTTGTCTCAATTATTCTAACTCTAGTGCAGTTGTTCTCAACCTGTGGGTCATGACTCTTCTGGCAGTCCCATATCAGATATCCTGCATATCAGATTCATATCAGTAGCAAAATTACAGTTATGAATTAGCAATGAAATAATTGTATGGCTGGGGTCACCACAAAGATGAACAACTATATTAAAGGGTAGCAGTATTGGGAAGGTTGAGAACCACTGCTCTAGTGAAGATATTTGAAAAATTATGTCCTACTTATTTGAGGAAGGCTAACAAAAGTCTGTATTCTGTGGCCCCTGAATATACTTCTGAATTCATTTCTAACCCTTGCTCACTTCACTCTGGTCATGTCTGCATTCCTATACATTACACTCACCCTCCTACTTCCTACTCAGCATGAACAAATTAGTTAGTGTACAAGTCCAATTCTGAGTCCAGGTCAGCTTCTTCTCTTACTTTCTGTGCCTCCTCTTCTACCCTAGTCTTGACCATAGGGCAGCAGATATGGTTTTAACAGATGTTTGGGTCCCACAGTATCAACAAGATTCCTATCTGTTTATAGTCAGTACCTCTGAGAAAGAAAATATAGAAGATGAAGATGGAGGCCAGAGGTCAGCAATAGTAAAAGTGGAAGTCAGACTTTGTAGGTCGGGTTAACATAACTGATGACTGTATGGCCAATTTCTTGTCTTGTGTGTTAACAAAAGTCTGATTTATTTCAGGGTTGTAGGGTACCCTGCCTAGGAGAATAAATATGTATTAGACACAGTAATGGAACTCACACCTTTCTTGGCCAAATATTCTATTTCTTAAACATCTCTGGATAAGGTGAAGTTACACAGACTAGAGGGTCACCTAAGTCAGACCATAAGAGAAATCTGCTTTGGCTTTCTGAGAGTATGCTTCTAAAGTTAAAACAAGCACACAACAACAAAAACAAAAACAAAAACAAATCCAGGTTTAAGTCTATGTCTCTACTTTTTAGAGCAGGGGCCAACATGGTCAAAATATATAATATATTTGAATGAAAAGTCCATAACAAAATTCATCACTATATGCAATAAATATATGCCAGTTTAAAAAGTGAAGAAAGAAAAACCAGGCTTAAAACTGTCCAGGACCCTTGTTTTTTGGACTGATCATGTAAGATGATGTCCCATGCTATGGCAGGTCCTCCAGTTTGTAAGTGGGACGTGCACTGTTGTTACTCCCCATAGAGAGAATGAGTTGAGAGCAATGTCATGCTAGGCAAGCAGATGACAACCCATAATCATTCATCATCTCATATGTTTACTGCTTTTCCTTGTTGAATCAGTAACTAAAGGGCTCATAATGAGAGATGTTTTCAAACTTGGCAGCTTCTACAAGTGGAGATGGATAGAAGAAAATTGAGAGATGCAAAGAAAAGGGCAGGAAGATAGCCCTACTCCCACCGAGACACACACACACACACACACACACACACACACACACACACACACACACACACACACAAAAGCAGAGAACCAGAGCAAAGGACACTGGCTAGAAACTCTCTCTTGCACTTTTTGAAAACTCCATCCTCTCCAGCTGTCTTAGATCACAGGTACTGCCGGCGTGCTTGTTTGTTTGGAGAGGGGAGAGGCTGAACTTGTGACAGCCCACACTTCTAAGAAGCATCTATCCTCCCGACCTCTGAAGCTCTGTGCTACACTGTCAGTGATTCTGAAGCATAGTAATCTTCTGGGGCATCCCTGCTTCTCAGGGGTCTCTACAGAAGCTTAGCTTTGTTCAGCAGTGCAGCTTACCCTGTCAACTCCTCACAGCACCAGGTCCTATTTTCCCTACCTATTTTTTTCTTTGCTGTCCCTCCCAACCAGTCTTGAGCAGTTACAATGTTAGTGTTTTCTTAACTCTCCACTTTTATCTTAAGAGGTAAGCAGTGTTAGTTTTTTCATTTTACAGAAGAGGAAACTAGAATGTAAAGAAGTTACCTAATGCATCCGGTGGCACACAGCTACCAAGTGTCTTGCTCTTGCAGTGACTGACTGATTCATATGAGCAGAAGAGTGATGCAGGTTTTCAGCGAGGGTTCTGGCCAATAAGGTTCCCTGTCACTTTTCCCCACTTACTTTATTTTGTGCCTGTGGAGGGGGTATGCAAGTGCCATGGTGCATGTATTAAAATCAGAGAACAACTTGCTAATTTTTTCTCTCCTTCTACCATGTGGGTTTCAGAACTTGAACTTGGGTCACTGGTATTGAAGCGATGGACTACTGCCCACTATTTCTGCTACTGTAAGTAAAGGATGCTGAGAGCAAACTCTATGAAGAAAGCCATAGAGTCGTGACCTCAACAGGAAACAAAGCAAAGCATGGTGTTTCAACACATGGCCTTTTTGCCTATGACACTCTACATCCCAAATAAAGACAATTGTTCCATCTCTCTGTGCTTGTACTTTAGTATTAGTCTGTGGTGGTATTGTGTTCCCCAAAATATTGTGTACCTTAATAAACTTATCTGGGGTCAGAGAACAGAAGAGCCACTAGTTAGGCAGTGATAGCATATGCCTTTAATCCTGCATTCCAGAGACAGAAATCCTTCTGGATCTCTGTGAGTTCAAGGCCACATTGGAAAGAGCCAGGCAAGGTGAGTCACGCCTTTAATCCCAGGAAGCAAGCCTTTAATCCTAGGGAGTTATGGTAGAAAGCAGAATGACAATTGTGTCTCTGGCACAAGTGTAACAATCAGTTCTCATAGTGTGAGAATTTGTAGGGCAATTACTAGACATCTGGGCAAAAGATAGGTACTAGCTGAACCTTTTAAAGGCTTCCATGCTTATGCCTGACTAATTCTCATATCAGATTACACTTACTGTAAACCAGTCCTTCCATGGAGTATGCAGTTTTCCCAACTATTCATTCAGAGCCTAGAACTGGACATCATGCTAGTACTTATAATCCACTGAGTTTAATTAGGGTTCTTGCATACACATGGATGTGGAATTATTTACAGAATCATGAGTAACTAACTTACCAATGACTACATTCCCTGAAGAAAAATGACTTTCTCTTCCCCAGCAGCCATTAACTGCCATTTCCTCTTTAGCTAGGGACAGGGTTTATATGTCTGCTATCCTTGCTGAAATGTTGAAGGCTAGAACTTCTTTATTATTGTTTGATTCTTTGCCGATCTAATAAAATAAAATTCTATTACAATGTGCATTTAGTTACCAGTGAGGCTGAAGGCCCGTTGTCAAGGCAGTTATTTCTCCATTTGATCCTCACTCCAAAAGCATCCAAGTACACAGGTAGTAATAACAAAACATGACAGATGAACTAGTGTGAATCCCAGCATAGCATTGTATTTGACATTATTATGCACTTGTGTACGGAAGTGTTAATCATTTCTTCTCAATTGTTAAACATGTATAGAGGTGCTATCATGTATCACCTCTTCTTCTGTGACCGTCTTTCTCATGAATCTTAAGGTATGTACAGGCACTTGTGTATCTTAAGATACATTGAGAGAAAAGGGGACTGCCTTACCCATGGTATTCTAGGATCATCTCTAGAGTCTGTTCATGGTTCTTCCCAGCCTTTGTTCTCCTTTCACAGGGATTTGAAGTCCAAGGCGTCTAAGAAACTCGTTCAGAGCCAAAAACAAGTTGATAACAAGATAAAACTCAGATCTCTTTTCGTGTTACTCTACCACTAACTCCTGGTTCAAACCTGAACTTGAACGATTTTGTTTTGTTTTGTTTTTTTAACTTGAATTCGCTTTTGACTATATAGTTTCACCTCATTAAGATTTCTAGAACTTTCAGAAAATAAATCTTACTGTTTCTTCTTCCATTGCAGGACCTAACATGGTAGGAACAGAAGATGCAAGCTTTGATCCGTGCTTCGCAGGGGAGGCTGTGCTCATGTCAATTTCTCTACTGGAGTTCATGCCCTTTCCATTGTGAAACATTTCACAAATATCCTTGAGGATAACTTTCAAAGTAGCAAATAGCAGGCACCTTTTCAGTTCCCTTCAAAATTTCTCTGTCCTCGCTGACTGTGTACCACCCTTTTATTCAGAGCTTCGGGGAATTGTTATGTGCTATCAGCTTGTCTAGAACTTTCAAGGAAATGTTTTTTCTATTCTCCACTGAGACATTTCTTTAGTGATTAGACATTTCTTTGATGATCTAGAGTACTCTCCATTTTGTCTGATCTTCATTTGGTGGTGTTTTGCTTTGTTTCTGTTTTACCTTAGCACCACAAGAACATTTGTTTCTCCCTAGAGGAGTAAGGGATTAAATGACCTTCACTCCCCTTCAACATGGCACATTTTTTTTTTTTTTTTTTTTTTGTTTCTCGAGACAGGGTTTCTCTCTGTAGCTTTGCGCCTTTCCTGGAACTCACTTGGTAGCCCAGGCTGGCCTCGAACTCACAGAGATCCGTCTGGCTCTGCCTCCCGAGTGCTGTGATTAAAGGTGTGCGCCACCACCGCCCGGCAAGATGGCACATTTTAATCACAAATGAAAAGAATGTTACTAAACCAACATAACATAATTCTGACGTCTTTCTGGCACTATAGAACCCACATTTAAACTCCTCTTCCTCCTAGTGTTAAGTTCAGGAAGGAGGAAAGAAAAAGACAAAAACCTATCAGCAAGGGGTAATCCTCTGATTGCACCCTTTTCTTTTGGGGGAGCAAATAAGCCACCAGGCAAAGCCAGCCAAGCAAACTGCCCAGAGGATTTCCTGCCGGCACCCGGCACTCTCACCTCCTGTCTGAATTATTCTGCAGAGATTGCCACCAGATAGAAGACTCAGAAGTGATTTACAATGGTCAGTGCTTCTTCGGCAGCCTTGCTTGTCAGTGCTAACTCTGGGATCTCTGCCATCCACGTGACTTTAGCAGATAAATAACACCATTATTCTTTAGCTTTCATGCTTGGGTGTAAGTCTCACTCATGGGGAGCTGAGATTTATAGACGATGTAATTTAGAATTCTAGGTCTATAAGTTAATGCTCCACAAATGTCTTCTTTATCTCTTTGGGGATGATACATGGGCAGATCCCTGGAACAACTCCTGTCTTCTCACTTGGTCTCTTTGGTTTTAATAAAGGCCTTATTCTGCCAGATTCATTGCTGTTTGCACTAAGGGGAAAAAGTGATTTGCTGTAGACAAAAATGAGATTAATGTCAATGATGAAGCAGTGTTTTTGAAATGTCAACTCTAGTGAGATAAATGACCATATGGAGCACTTACTAGATACTAGACCTTAAGTTGATGCTTCAGAAAATCAGAGTTAAATATATATATTCATATGCATATATATATATATATACATATGCCAATTAACTATGGCCTTTATCTGATGCTTTGTATAAATTCACTTATAACTCTACTTAATTCTTTCATCAACCCTGTGGGATATGCGTTTTACTCTTCCTACTTTGTGTATGAGAAGAGAGAGGCTTGGGAAGATTATGCTACTGTCCCAAGAAGTGTCTGTGTTTTAACCATCACTGTTTATAAATGAATGAAACCGATACACAGAAGGAAAATCACACTTGATTACACTCTTGAATGTAGTCCCTTCCCATCATGAATTTCCATGCATGTAGGGACATACAAGTACATTTTGTACTACGTCATTATTATTGATTTCTCTCATATAAATGTTCTCATATCATGGATGCTTTCTTTTGAGTAAAATCCTTTGAGGTGTCTCTAGTTGGTTTTCTTTTTTACCCATGTAGAAATCCTTTTCTGTCTGTTCATGTGAGAGAGTGCTCCCCAAACAGTTCTCTAAAGGCTGAATATGAGTGGATATGATGGCTATTACGTACCCCTAGATATAAGCAGGCAATCAGATGATAGTTAGGAACTTGTATTTTATCCTACTTTCTCAAGTGTCACAGTAACCTATTTAGCCAAATTCCTGACAAGTCAGGATACATAATGTATTGGTTTATATGAATAAGTAGACATTTACAAGCACATGAACATAGTTTAGTATGTTTGAGCCCAGGAGACTGTTCAGGCTGTCTTCTTCAAGGGTGCTTCCCTATAATGTGTCTGAAAGGTGATACTGTCAAGCTCTAAATGAACACCCATCTTTGAAATGAAGGAACTTTGAGCATGATTAATGGCAGGGAAGATTGTAAAGAAGTCCTCATTGGTTATGCCAGGTACAACATGCTGTTTCATGTTAAAACCTGTAATCTTTCAGAATGCTCAGAGACATGTGTGCATTCTGGTTGGTTACAATTCACCCTCTATCTTAACAGTCCACATCTATTTCAGTCAAAATAGTTGGTGCTAGTTGAGACTCAGATTAGAAATTCACTTAGAGGACACTTGTAACCTCTGTTGTGGTCCTCTGGATGGTCAAGAGTCAGATTCTGCAAGTTTCTTGTTACGATGATCAGGGACTTTTCTGTCATCACATAGCCAGCCCCCAGTTGTATCATGTATACAAACAGATGATATGTTAACCCATCTCATTCTCTCCTAAAGGGCCAGCCTACTTTCTTGAGAGCTGGACACAGACTACTTCACCAAACACCTGTGAAATTCTGAAGCAAGTATTTTCAGAGGGAACCCTCCACACCAGTGGTTCTCAGCCTTCCTAATGCTGTGACCCTTTAATACAGTTCCACATGTTGTGGTCACCCCCAACCATGAAATTATTTTTGTTCCTACTTCATAACTATAGTTTTGCTGCTGTAATGAATTGTAGTGTCAATGTTTTTGGAGATAGAGGTTTGCCAAAGGGGTTGTAACCTGCAAATTGAGAACCACTGCCATACATTTTCAATGTGATTAAATGCCCTTGGTGTTTGGGTTTGAAAGAGAGAATGTTTATTCTGTCAGATCTACACAGATTAAAGGGTAAATTATTTTATGAACCAGTGGTGAGAATTTCCTATTCAAATCAAGAAACAATTTGTTTCCTCTTTCATTTTGGGAGATTGAATGGATATTCTTTGATTCTGTCATATGGCTCTCAACCTTTTGGATTCTTTAATGAGAAACAACTATATGGAAGATATTTGACAGAAAAATTTTGGTCATATCCTAAACCATAGTTAATCATGTTATTCACAACGGAGAAGGCTAGAATCAATGTTTTAAAGTTATTAATTGATAAACACTCTCTGTATTCTTCTACATATGACATTAACTCCAAGTAGCTGCATATAGAAAAGACAGATGTTTGTGGTTAATGCTGAGTAGAGTTTCCTTTTCCCCTCTGGGCACCCAAGGCAAAGCTATTCATCTAAACTGGAACATACTTAGCCTATGCTTTGGGTCTATAGTGGTACTCAGTATGGTTAGTACTTAGTAAAGTCCCAACATGCTGTGGTCCTCGAGTTCACTCCATATCTGCAAGTCTGAAGAGTGAGGGTACCATTTTACTGGCATGTATGTCTTCCAGAGTTTCCACCTGCAAGTTGCCTCCCCGTAAACATGGAGCTGAGATCATACTCCATGTTTATAGGGAGTCCTTGGTATCTAGAAGATGGATAATTAGGCATAGTTTCACAAAACAAGGTGATAATGGACAATAGAAAAAGCACTAAGAATAAAAAAGCACTGATGGGCAGATTAGGTCTCAGCAAGTAAAGCAGGATCACATGGCTACCATGGAGACCCATGTTAGAGGTGCAGCTGGACCTAGGACAAAAAGTGGCTTAATTTGACTCTCTCCATCCGTACCACTTCAGGCAAGTTTCTAAATTCTGAAGCAGTGTTGGAGCCCGTTTTCGGGTTCCTCATGGCTTTACCCAGTGGGTCTGCATAGAGAGGATGATTAGGACCACAGGCCTCAGTGCAGGTGTCTGAGATGGCCTGCACTTGATTGTGCTGGGGCGAGGTCTTTTGCTCCACCCCTTGGCTTCTCTATAAATACCCTGGGGCAGAGGCAGTCGGGGCCTTTGGAAAAGGTTCCAGGCCCTCTCAAGGCTATCCTTTATTTTCTATCTGTTTATCTCCACATTCGAAATCCTTCTATTTAATATTTCCTGCTGCTGGCATTCAAGAAAACTGGAGAACCGTGGGGTCGGTAGGTAAATGCCCCGCAAAGCAGTTTGGGAACAGATGACCGGTGTAGACATTCTTAGATTCACTCTTTACTGGATTTTCTTTAAATGGCTATCATTTCTCTTCTGGCTCTGAAAAGTGCATGAGTATATGTCTGTGTCTCCTATTGGTGATGCATGTCGATTCTGTAAATAGTTCTGCAGCCTCTGAACGTCTCCAATCGTGTAGAATAAAGAGATTTTTCTTTGCTGAGGTTAAGGACTTCCCAGAGAACATGTCCTACATCTTAGCTGTCCTGTGATTTAAAGTAAATCCCTGTGCTTTTTGCCCTTATGTAAAGCCAGTGTTGTAGAGTACAGAAAATCCCTGTCTTTTCCAAGTAAATCTTCACTCTCAAGAATACTGTCCAATTGTAGATTCAAAGATGTTGATTTGAAATTCAAAGCGAAAAGTGGACCACTTATCACCAGTTTCTGTTACTCTCATTTTGATGGGAAGATCATCAGAGAACAAGAGAATTTATATGACAACTTTGAAATAAAGTTGATCATTCTTGCTGAGGCAACACTACTTTAAACCTCTTCCTGTGTGCTTGAGGTGAGCACAGACTCAGCTTTCCTGAATCCCTCCCTCATCAGTCAGCCCTCTTTCTAATCTGTCCCCAGGCTGCCTTGAGACTTTACAGGCTTCTTTAAACATTGCCCATGCTTTTGTGTACCCACTAAAGCCTCTCCCCACCAGCTGTGTGCAGAAGTGTCTTACCCCTTTCATAAAGGTATATTATTAAGCATAGCCAGTCTCCATCAGCCTTCAGAACCGTAAATGCACCCATCGGCTTTTCTCCTTTTCATGCAAATACTTCCCAATGTCTAGTCCTCAGCTAGGGTTCCCTCTGTCAGGAATCTCTTCATATAAATGTGTTCTTAGACTCCTTTCCCTTTTCCCCTCCAGGCATTGACTCCATGGCTGACCAGAGTAAATAATGACATAAGGAAAACTTGCCTTTTTGATACTTTTCTTTTTGAGTTCTCCTGCCTTTCTTATTATGTATGGAGCAGTGTTTGATAAGGCTCAAGGTGAATATGTGTCTTTACTAAAAACCTCTGGTTTCTGAACCTATCCATATTAAAGTAATGGTAGCGTTTGAGCTGAGAAATCTAAGAACATTTGGAGACAGGATTTTTCTCATATTTCCTCAGGTGTTGCCACTGGTCATGAAACTAATCTTCCTTGTTCATAAAAATGCAACTGTGTTTTGTTTGTCCTTTTAAATTGGTGGCCTTATAGGAAACCATACTCATAAGCAATAATTCTTTGATATTCTTTTCAGTGCTTCAGAGATTGTCCTGGTCACCCTGTGCTCTTGCTTCACTTCTGTCGCTCTTATCAAATATCCCCACAAAAAGTAAATGGGGGAAAAAGGGGTTTATTTTTGCTCACAATACCTGGCTACACTCTATCACTGCTGGGAAGTTACAGCACCAGGAGCGTGAGAGAGCTGGTCTTGTCATATCCATAGTCAAGAGCAGAGAGAAATCTATGGACCCATACTTGCTTGCTTGCTGACTCAAGATGTCGCCTGACCCCTTGGACCACAGCTGTGTCTGCTTCTGTGTCCTGATTCTGAGGAAACACTTCCCTATTGTCGCCATGGAGCATATGATGATTCACTTCAGTGGTGCTGATCCCTTCAACATCCATAGCTTCAGTTCAGCCCCAGATCAGCCCGATCAGCATGCAGGTTCTACTCAAAATACAGCATGAGGAGCTCCTATTCCTATCCCTGATAGACACTTTGTTCCTCTCCAAAACCCTTAAATGGGGCCTTAACTGGCAATGTTTCTCTCAGTATTCTTTTTGTATTATTATTAGAATTTGGGGAATTTCATACAGTGAGTATTGACCATATCCTCTCAGCAATCTTCCAAGCTCCTATAAAAATGGCCCATTAAGCTCAGCTTCCAGCATTCAACTGCTTTTCCAAATGCATACACAAAAAGTCCAAAGACATGAAAGCCATATGGTCAGTCAGATTGATTACAGCACTGAGCCCACTACCATACTACCCATATCTGTTCTAGTTCTACATATGTACTATTATAAAATACCTGACAAAAAGCATATTAGAGCCTGGTGCAGGCAATGGTGCATGCCTTTAATCCCAGCATTGGGGAGGCAGAGCCAGGTGGATCTCTGTGAGTTCGAGGCGGGGCTGGCCTATAGGGCAAGATCCAGGCACCAAAACTACATGGAGAAACTCTGTCTCAAAAAAAAGAAAAAAAAAAGCAAACAAACAAAAAGCATATTAGAGGAGAAAATAGATTGGTTTTGTTTACAATTTCAGTTTTCAATCCGTTATGGGGAAGTCAATGCAAGAGCTTAGAACAGATAGTTACTTCATATACATAGTAAAGAGCAGCAAGAAATGAAGGCATAAATATACTCACTTTCTTGCTTGTACTCAACCAATCATACTACTATTCCATGTTCAAGATACCCTACCTTGGGAGAATTGCAACCCACAATGGACTAGGTCTTCACATTTAAATTTAATACAATCCCATCTAGACATGTCCACAGGCCAACTCAATGTAGACAGACCCTCATTGGGATTCTCATCCATGTAATTCTATGTTGTAGCAAGTTGACAGTTAAAGATAACCACCTCGTCTCTACAGACAAATCTTTCTGGTCAAAAGAGGTTTACTAAAAAGTAAAGTAAATACAACCACCTATAATTTCAATAAAAGAAAAAAATTATGTTGCCCCAAGACACTTATTAGAGCAGAAATAAGTATCAGCTAAAGACAGAGTTCAGTGATGGTCAAGAGACTACTAGAACATTCAAATAGTCTAGATTGTTAACTATAATTATCGTTTGTATGACATCTGACTTTCAGAAAGAGAATAAGAAGGTTAAACCAGAGTTTGGAGTTAATGTATGATGAATACTGGGACTCATGCAATTCTAGAAATATCAACTGTTTATCTTAACTTTAATTTCTATTTTTTTAAGAACTATATATTATGACTGTAACTCAGTAAACTTCCAGAGACTTCATGTTTCTTAGTGTGAGCTCATGAAGAACTGCTTCTTTATTGCAAGAATGTGGGTGAAGAGGTGTGAAGAGCAAGTATTGGCTGGTTTTCCAAAGTATCATAAACACTGCAATTCGTTACCTGCCAGTGCCTGGATCTGGAGTAATTGCATTAGTGTGGGCCAGCAGCTCAGAATCCAGAGACTCCTTATCTATCAGTACCAGGAGCTAGGAAGACAGTAGAAGCTTGCTGGTTCTTACATTTTTATCATGGTTGCTTTAAAGTTCTAGCCTGATAATCCTAACATCAGATTTAAATCAATTGATATTTTCTCTTTCAAATTGTGATTTTTTTATAATCTACATACAATAAAAGATATGCAATTCTGTCCTGAAAATTATGCTAGGAAACTCTTACTTAAATATTTTATCATAAGGCACATTTGCCTTGTTGAAGTTTGGAAAGCAAGTTCCAGCCTACTTTTGTAGACCTTTCGGTTCCAAAATGGAAATTTACTTTTATAAAGTTATTTTGGGTTGTTTTGTTTGTTAGATATAGCTGTATGTCTCATTGTGGCATGCTCATTTTCCCTGAGAGGACATTGAGGGTTTCTCTAGGTTGTGCCGTTGAAAGTGTGGGAAGAGAGGAAAGAGTATCCTAGGTTGGTCATCTTTGGGGTGAGTGCTCTTGCTAGTGATGATTAGCTTCTAATATCTCATAACTACAGAAGGCTATGACCTCACTTGTAATAATGTTTCTCAGTGAGAATCAGCTCTCAGCCTGTGTTGAGAAGAAACATGTTATTCTAAGCACAGTCTCCACCCACTTCAGTACCTGCATCCATCTCCTGTTAATCCTTTCCTGTCCATCCTTACTTATCACAAATTCCGAGAAAAGGAAGTTTTAACTACTCATTGGCAAATAGTTGGGAGAATTAAGTCAAAACCACAGAAGATTTCATGACGGGGAGACTCAACCAACATTTAATGTAAACACTGAGTCTATGAGAGGTTTAAGGTAAATAAGACAAGAATGGGTGGTTAGTTACTTCATACTTCCCAAGAAAAACTACTTTGAGCATATTGTGTTCTAACTAGGATCATTACACTTCAGAGAGTGTGTGTTTAAGTCATGAAACCACAAAGAAGACTCTAAGAAAAATGCCTTAGGAATGTGGAGTGGGAAAAGATTAAAAGAGAGTAATAAATATATGACGAGAAAACCAAGAGGGCTACTGGGGGGCGGGGTTCAGGTAAAGGGGACCAGGACACTGGTCCTAGGAAGGGAACCTAGTTAAGGGAGTAGGGAGGGGAAATCAGGGAAAACAAAGACTGTGGGAAAATGTCATAATGAAGCTCATTACTCTGTATGCTAATTTAAAACCTAAAGAAAATGAATAAACCTGAATCTATCACTACCAATAATCATAACAGCTATTAAAATGATATAGAACACGCACATGTAATTTAAAAGGTTTACTGATGTAAGCAGTAGTCCTTAATCTAGCTAGCAAACTTCTTATTCCCAGTAACAGATATTTTGTTCTTCCCTCACCACTGAGTCAGTGAGTTATTTCCGAGATTTCAGTGTGAAAGCTAACATGTTTGAATACAGAGAAAGCAGTGCTTTAAAGAAATAATCAGTCTGATAGAGTTCAGGGAGCTTCCACAGTAGTAGGTTTCCATATGACTTTCAGAGACTCCTTACATGCTAGCTATAATTAGATTTGCAAGAGTATTTCACACTGGACCCATGGGGGGAGAGATGGTGATTTCAGTTCATTTCTCCCCCTCCTCCCACCTAGTAGCTAGGAATCTTTTCTTCCTTTGTTGATTTCCTATTGTATAATTGAAGTAGGCTGTTTGAATCGTGTGGGACAGCCTAAAAGATTGTGTAACCTTGATGATTTATGCTTCCTTCTTGAAAAAGCAGTGAGAACCAGTCAGCCTAATACAAACAGCTACAGATCCTACATGGTGGAGTGGTCATCTGGAGCTTCAAGCTTGAAGCAGGTGATGGTTCATTTGTGTTGGGTGCTAGAGGCAACACAATGATTATCTCTCTCAGGTTTTGGGGGCAAGCTACAAACATCCACAGTTGAAGGCCCCATCTTGGCTCATGATTCCATGGGGATCATGGACTGTTCCCAAGGACTGATGCTAGAGACACAAAGACACTTGCCACTTTCTCTTCAAGTTGCCCTCTGTGAGGCTGCCACCTCAGTTCTTTCCTGAGTATCACAAATTTACAGGTTAATTTCTGGGGCTGTCTTTTGATATTAATATGATGTCCAGGTCGAGGATCTGAATGAATAATTGGGAAAACTATTCAGACTCCATGGAAGAACTGCTTTACAGTAAGTGTAATCTGATATGAGAATTAGTCAGACATAAGCATGGAAGCCTTTAAAAGGTTTGCCCAGATGTCTACAAATTCTCACACTATGAGAACTGAATGTTACACTTGTGCCAGAGACTCTAGCATAGTAGAAAGGATCTGAAGCACTGCACAGGAAATTTCCAATTGGAACATCAAGATAGTTTAAAAGAGAATTGTTTACCAAGTTCCTTTGGTGAATAAAATGCAAAGAAACCTGAAGACCTGTGAAAGAGTATGTAAATTGCCGATGTTTTGATACTGGGGTATTGCTGATCCTGGAGGAGCTGCTAACTAACTGCTAAGTGTGGGAAATGACTCTCCTTTCATTTTTTTTTTCAGTAGTCCACTACCTCATCCACCATCTCTCTTGGACTTACTCTAGGTTAATGTGTACCTGTTGTAGCTACTACTAGGTCAGGTAATAACAGGCTACCAAGGAGGGCTCTTACATTCCAGATCCCACTGGAAAATTTCAGGCTGGCCAAACCTTAACACCTTTTTTTTCCCAATGTGGTATACATGCATATGTATATGTATGTATGCATATGTGTATGTGTGCATGCATGTGTAAGGACTTGCATATGCATGCATTTGAGGATAGAAGTGGTTGCCAGATGACTTCTTTGATTGCCCTGCACCTGAATCCAGAGTTTGCAATTTGGTTAGTCTAGCTAGCCACCTTGCCTCAGGGATCCTCTATCTTCACATCCTGACCACTGGCATTACAAGCAGACTGCCATATTCTAGTAGCATTTACATGTGTCCTGGGGATCTCAACTCAGGTATCCGTGGTTGTGTGGCAAATGCTTCACTCCTGAGCCATCACCTCGACCTCCAAACCTCTTCACACTGCCTCATGAGCTCTCATACTGAAACCACATTATAGGCTATTGCCCATATTTCCCTTTTGCACTCTGCCTCCTGGCTGACTCCATGAACCCCTCCTAGATGTTTGTCATGGAATGCCATCTTTTCCTAAATATGTGAGAATAATTATCTTCTCAGTGGCAATCTTTACCTGATCCACCGGCCTGAATGACACTATTATCCATATTTGAAAGAGAATGTGCTTATCAGGGATATGGACAGACAATGAATTCAGGTTGTTCTGGAGCAATCAAAGCATACATGCCTTGATGTCTAAGGAATATTCAAAATAGAACTATTTTAGGGTAAACACATGGTTGTAATTTCCTGTACCTCAAATACCAGGAACAAAGCTTAGAACAGTGAAACTCAATGATTTCAGAGGAATAAAGTGATAAGATGGTCTTGAGGGCATGATGTTGATTTCAGTTTCCCTGATCCTCCCCATAGCATAAACTTCTCAGTACTAGCTGGAATCCTGGAAAGGAGGAAATACCTTGTAGATAGAGAAGACTCAGCTCAAGGACTAATACTAAGGTACAAGCACACAGAGATGGAACAATTGTCTTTATTTGGGATGTAGAGTGTCACAGGCAAAGAGGCCATGTGTTGAAATATCATGCTTTGCTTTGTAGAAGTTTGCTGTTGAGGTCATGACTCTATGGCTTTCTTCAAAGAGTTTGCTCTCAGCATTCTTTACTTAGAGTAGCAGAAATAGTGGGCAGTAGTCCATCCTGTGGGATCCTACTAGCAATAGCATGTTGTTATGCCAGGATGTCTCATAATCTATAGACATAGCCACAGGACTGTCCAGTGATAATTTACCCTGCATAATGTGAGGGATAGAGGTAGAAGAAAGAAGAAGTCAAAGCTCTTGGGTTGTAGGAAAAGCCTTTCAGTTACTTTAACTAAAAAAAAAAACCAACAACCTGTTAGGTGTTTTCAATTCTGATAGAGCATAGAAAATGTAAGATTAGGCTTGGAAGGATGGCTATTAAAGGAAAAAATTTAGTGGGAAAGATTAATGGAGAAGGAAGGAAATGAAACTAAACCTTGAGTCCTGTGTTAATTAACCCCTTAAGAAACAAAGACGGGAAGAGACATGAGTATGGGTTGTAATTCAACCCAATAACTTAATTTTCAGACTAGGGACAGTCTGCTACAAGTTTCCCAGGTGGCAGTAGAGTTTGTGGTCCATGATCTCAAATGAAGAGCAAAGCTTAGAAAAGAGCACATGTGCAATAATGTATTGGGAAGCAGAGCAGAAGCTCCCAAAACAGGAGGAATCTAAAAGATGTGTGGCCAAGGAGTGTTCTGGACCTGGTTCCATTTATATCTTGGCTAGTGTGGTCCTGTCTCTAAGCAAATTAGGTATTCAGTTGGTAGGAACCTGGTTTGTTCATTTGAATGTGTATGAAGGATTCTGACTAGTGGAGACATGGAATGGAAGGGCATTGGCTCAGAAAAAGAGCCTGCCTAAGAAAAAGTGTGACATAAAAGCCTGCCAAAGGCACCAAGAGGTAAAAAGGATCTGGAAATAGAAAAAACAAAGACTGGTTATTGGATGACATCTTTGTGAGTTGGGGGTCCTTATGGATGGAATGGGTTATTTGTTCCTTAGGCTAATAACTGATTACCTAGAACTTATTATGTGTTTTCAGACTTGATATCCATTCCATTAGGGCATGTAGATACTGCTTTTGTATGTTTGGTCTCATGGCCCAGACTACCTACCTCCTGATGGGGCTGCTTTATTCCTAACTCCTAGCATACTAAGCAGTGAGGAGATGGCAGCCAGATCTAGGTACACAGCAAGAGTAGGGGTTAAGCAGTGCCCTTCAGCTTCATATCGTTATTCATTGGAGGAACAGGTTGTTCAATTACTTTCAATAGTGAGAGGATAGTACAGGGAAGAGAAGTTACAGACTGTATAAAAGGCTTTTTCTGTGGGACAGTTGAAGTGTTAAGATTGGAACCATTGGGACTGTCAGATGTCTCAGAGGATAAGATTGCTTGCTTCAAGCCCAGTGACCTGAGTTCAAGTTCTGAAACCCGCATGGTAGAAGGAGAGAAACAAATTAGCAAGTTGTTCTCTGATTTTAACACATGCACCATGGCGATTGCATACCCCCTCCATAGGCACAAAATAATGTAAGTGGGGAAAAAAGTGCCAGGGAACCTTATTGGCCAGAACCCTCGCTGAAAACCTGCATCACTCTTCTGCTCATATGAATCAGTCACTGCAAGAGCAAGACACTTGGTAGCTGTGTGCCACCGGATGCATTAGGTAACTTCTTTAAATTCTAGTTTCCTCTTCTGTAAAATGGAAAAACTAACACTGCTTACCTCTTAAGATAAAAGTGGAGAGTTAAGAAAACACTAACATTGTAAATGCTCAAGACTGGTTGGGAGGGACAGCAAAGAAAAAAATAGGTAGGGAAAATAGGACCTGGTACTGTGAGGAGTTGACAGGGTAAGCTGCACTGCTAAACAAAGCTAAGCTTCTGTGTAGACCCCTGAGAAGCAGGGATGCCCCAGAAGATTACTATGCATCAGAATCACTGACAGTGTAGCACAGAGCTTCAGAGGTCGGGAGGATAGATGCTTCTTAGAGGTGTGGGCTGTCACAAGTTCAGCCTCTCCCCACTCTCCCCTCTCCCAACAAACAAACACGCTGGCAGCACCTGTGATCTAAGACAGCTGGAGAGGATGGAGTTTTCAAAAAGTGCAAGAGACAGTTTCTAGCCAGAGACCTTTGCTCTGGTTCTCTGCTTGTGTGTGTGTGTGTGTGTGTGTGTGTGTGTGTGTGTGTGTGTGTGTGTGTGTGTGTGTGTGTCGGTGGGAGTAGGGCTATCTTCCTGCCCTTTTCTTTGCATCTCTCAATTTTCTTCTATCCATCTCCACTCGGTAGAAGCTGCCAAGTTTGAGAACATCTCTCATTATGAGCCCTTTAGTTACTGATTCAACAAGGAAAAGCAGTAAACATATGAGATGATGAAAGATTATGGGTTGTCATCTGCTTGCCTAGCATGACATTGCTCTCAACTCATTCTCTCTATGGGGAGTAACAACAGTACACGTCCCACTTACAAACTGGAGGACCGTCATAGCATGAGACATCATCTTACATGATCAGTCCAAGAAACAAGGGTCCTGGACAATTTTAAGCCTGGTTTTCTTTCTTCACTTTTTAAACTGACATATATTTATTGCATATAGTGATGAATTTTGTTATGGGCTTTTCATTCAAATATATTATATATTTTGACCATATTTGTCCCTGCTCTAAAAAGTAGACATAGGCTTAAACCTGGATTTGTTTTTGTTTTTGTTGTTGTGTGCTTGTTTTAAGTTTAGAAGCATACTCTCAGAAAGCTGAAGCAGATTTGTCTTATGGTCTGACTTAGGTGACCCTCTAGTCTGTGTAACTTCACCTTATCCAGAGATGGTTAAGAAATAGAATATTTGGCCAAGAAAGGTGTGAGTTCCATTACTGTGTCTAATACATATTTATTCTCCTAGGCAGGATACCCTACAACCCTGAAAGAAATCAGACTTTTGTTAACACACAAGATAAGAAATTGGCCATACAGTCATCAGTTATGTTAAGCCGACCTACAAAGTCTGACTTCCACTTTTACTATTGCTGACCTCTGGCCTCCATCTTCATCTTCTATATTTTCTTTCTCAGAGGTACTGTCTATAAACAGATAGGATTCTTGTTGATACCGTGGAACCCAAACATCTGTTAAAACAATATCTGCTGCCCTATGGTCAAGACTGGGGAAGAAGAAGAGGCACAGAAATAAGAGAAGAAGCTGACCTGGTCTCAGATTGGACTTGTACACTAATTAATTTGTTCATGCTGAGTAGAAAGTAGAAGGATGAGTGTAATGTATAGGAATGCAGACATGACCAGAGTGAAGTCAGCAAGGGTCAGAAATGAATTCAGAAGTATATTCACAGGCCACAGAATTCAGAATTTTGTTAGCCTTCTTCGTATAAGTAGGACATAATTTTTCATATAACATCACTAGAGCAGTGGTTTTCAACCTTCCCAATATTGCTAACCTTTAATATAGTTGTTCATATTTGTGGTGACCCCAGCCATACAATTATTTCGTTGCTAATTCATAACTGTAATTTTGCTACTGATATGAATCCGATATGCAGGATATCTGATATGGGACTCCCAGAGGGGTCATGACCCACAGGTTGAGAACAACTGCACTAGAGTTAAAATAATTGAGACAAGATGATGCATGGTCCATTTTATATTTTAAAACACTCAATTGAGTAGCTATAAATAAGAACATTGAACTATGATTGCAATGATTAACAGTATGGCAGTGAATGGAAGTTTTTAAAAACATTTTGATAAATAATTAACAAATAGACTGTTGCTATGGAGAGAATAATAAAGGACAAACTTAAAATCAAGGGCAACCTGTGATCAGATAATTGCCCGCTTGGCTTTCACACATGCATGCATCTCTGTGGAAAATTGAAGGGTGATCTGATAGCCTTTAGGTGTGCCTTTGGGGGCAGTATGTTCTGGAGGTAGCTCTGAACACTTATGACTGCTAAGATAAAGGCTGACACTCTCAGTAACCCTGCTCTGCATTAAAACATACCAAACTGTTAAAGAAAGTTCTCTTTTCTCAGTAAAAGGTGTCTTTATACTATCTGTACCAGGGTGTCTATGTATCTATCTGCCCTTGGTCATTGCTCTTCTCTTCCAGAAACTCCAAGTTTCGTCTTTAGCTGCACAGGCTTCAGCAATACAGTATACCTATGAATGTATCTTTAAATGGAGGATATAAGTAATTTATATATTCACAGATATATAACAGCATCTAATTGAATTTCTATTTTTTATGGTTATTAGCTTTGAGAAATACATTGTCATTAGTCAATAAACACAGGAAGAGAATATTCTTATTGTAGTGATGGTGAATATATTTAAATTCCTCTTGGATTCTCAATATTTATTATTTAAAATCATTTTTGAAGTTGGTAAGAATCTTTTCCCATAAAAAATTCAAGAAACTAGACATCAACAAACCAAATAATCTAATTAAAAGTGGGATACACATCTAAACAGAGAATTCTCAACAAAGGAATCTCACATGGCAAAGAAACACTTAAAGGAGGTGGTAGCACATGCTTTTAATCCCTGCACTTGGGAGGCAAAGGCAGGTGGATCTGTGAGTTCAAGGCCAGCCTAGTCTATAGAGTGAGTACCAGGACAGCCAGGGCTACAAAGAAAAACCATGTGCTGAAAAAATGACAACAAAAATGTTCAACATCCTTAGCTATCAGGGAAATGAAAATCAAAATGAATCCAACTTATACCTGACCAAATGGTTAAGGTCAAAAACACATAAGTGACAGTTCATGCTGATGAGATGTAGAGGCACGGGGAATACTCCTCCATTTCTAGTGGGAGTGCAAACTTATACAGCCACTTTGGAAATCAATATGGCAGTTTCTCAGAAAATTTGGAATGGATCTACCTCATGACCCAGCTATACCACTCATAACCATATACCCAAAGGGCATTCCATCCTACCGCAGGACACTTGCTCAACTATGTTTAAAGAAGCTTTATTCATAAAAGCCAGAACCTGGAAACAATTTTGTTGTCCCTCAACAAGGAATAAATAAAGAAAATGTATATTTGCACAGTTGAGTATTACACAGCTCTTAAAAAAATCATGAAAGTTGCAGGCTAATGGATGGAACTAGAAAAAGATCATTCTAAGTTCCATCTGACCCAGAAGAACAAACATGGTATGTACTCACTTATAAGTGGATGCTAGCTGTAAAGGATAACCATGCTACAAATCCACAGAACCAGGGAGGCTAAGTAACAAGGAGGGCTCAAGAGGGGAGACATGGTTCTCCCTGAGAAGGGGAAACAGAATAAATTTCACTGGTGGATTGGGGAACATGTGGGTATAGGAACAGGAGGAGTGTGGTTGAGGGGATGAGAGAGACTAGGGGAGATGACTGAAATTGGGGGACTTTGGAGAGGCAAGGTAGAAACCTAGTGTAATGAAGACTCCCAGGAATCTATGAGGGTGACCCTAGTGAAGCCTCCTAGTAATGAGGGATACAGAGTCTGAACAGACCACCTTGTGTAACCAGGCAAGGCGTCCAGTGGAGAGATTGGGACACCAAGTGAGGCACAACCTTCTACCTGCAATTATTCCTGCCTGTAAGATGTGCTGGGGTAGAAGCATTGCAGAAATTGTAGGAGTGACCAACCAATGACTGTTTCAATTTGAGACCCATGCCACAAGAGGGATCCCATGCCTGACATGCATGGAGGGCCAGGAACCATAGTGGATAGCCCAGAGACCTAGGACAGAACCAATCACAGCCAGGAAAAAAAAAAGGAAATGAAATAATTACTAATGATACCCTGCTACACTCATAGACCAGAGCTTAGCATAATTGTTGTCAGAGGGGCTTCATCTATCAACAGATAGGAGCAGATGCAGAGACTCACACTAAACATTAGGTGGAGCTTGGCTAATCTTGTAGAAGGGGAGGAAGGAGCTAGAGAAGTCAAGGACATCACAAGAAAACCCACAGAATCCACTAAGAAGGGATCATAAGGTCTCACAAGACTGAACCAACAGTCTGGGTGCCTGCATGGGTCTGACTGCACCCTTTGTATATATGTTTTAGTTGTACAGTTTAGTGTTCTCATGGGCCCCCTAACAGTGAGAGCCAGGGCTGTCTCTGGCTCTTTTGTGTGCATTTGGGATCCTTTTACTCCTACTGGGTTGCCTCATCCAATTTTAATATTGTAGTTTGTTACACTGTTTGGTTGATATCCCTAGGAGGCCTGCCCTTTTCTGAGTGAAACAGAGAAGTAGATCTGGGGGAGAAAGGAAGTAGGGGGGCTGGGAGGAGAGGAGGTAGGGGAAACTGTGGTCCGGATGTAATATATGAGAGAATAATAAATGAAAAGAAAAATCATTCTTGGTAATCCAAAGTTGTAACTGAATTATAGTTTTATTCAGGACCATGAAGACCAAAAATTCAAGTCCACCAACTTAAAACACAGTCACTTCCAAGTCTTTGGGTTACTTACTTGCTTAACATATTTTTTGTTTGGAATTCTATAGTTTTTACACCCAGGAAAATGTATAGTAAGACTCAGTGGCAGTGGCATGTGAGAGATGTGTCTTTATGTTGTTATTCAAAAGAAAGCAACAGGGAAGGAAGTCACCTTGATGAATGCCATCTTGGGTACTTGAGTAAGAAAGAGTACATGTGTGTACTAAAAGGTTAGAAAATATTTTCCATTTCCTCTTGCCTGCCTGCATCTTGCAAAGTTCTCCTGCACATGGGTTAGAGTTCACTGTTCCAGCTGGTGAGCTCCATCAAGTGCATGGTATTTGATTTACTATATTTCATGCCAAACAATGTACTCAATACTTTCTGTTAAATAATGAGGGAGTAGAAGTGGAGTATCAGTCCCTTTCCCATCCTTCCTTAACCACAAATCTCACATGCCATACTGAGATATAATGTGAGGTACTGAAAATGTTTTCTAGCGAGAGATTTCCCAAGTTAGAAGTAATAACATAAAAGACATAAGATAGGCAGGTGAAAATTTGTCTTTATTTTTTAAGAAGCAGGATTACTGGGTAATATGAATTCATTAAGCGGACATGAGCCAGGTTTCCAAGTTGAGATTGCAGTTTCGTTATAGTCGTCATTTCAAAACTGGGTTCTCGGCCTCTTCCTTCTCAGGCCAGTTGGCAGCAGCGGGCGGTGGTCCAGTCTATGACTGAACACTGACAGTGGCAAGTATTTCCATTCTGGATATCCCATGATCCACAGCCATAGCCGCAAGCACAGCCAGTGACAGCCATCCCTGCATAGTCATGTGAGACATAAAAGCCTTTAGACTACAAGAAATGGAAGGTCCCTAACTGTCCTTTCTTCTTAGGAGGTGCATAGGTAGATCTAGGTTTTGCAGGACATAAAGCTCTTCAAACTTCAGAATTCTCTTCAAGCAAACGAAATGCAAAAATGACTTAAATTGAAGGACTTGGAAGGTGGATTTCACTGTCTTTCAATTGATGGCAATTTCACCCCTGTTCTGGCCCCCTGCTCACCAATATATGGGATAGATTAGAAAATAAAGGAAGGCCATATCCATGACTGGACAATCAAGGGACAAGAAGGGCGGGCATGTGTGGGCACAAACAAAGAGGTTACAGGAAGAGCAGAACCCTAGAGTCCTTCAGCAGCATCCTCAAGGTAACGAACAACTAGGAAGGGATGTCTAGGCACCTGGTACTATGCCTCAGCTCCATGGAAACAGAAAGCTGAGTTAGGAGAAGGCAGTATTAGGGAATTGATGGCTTGGACACAGGGATACCTTATTCACAAATTGTCCTCAAGGAGATACTCACCAGCAGGACAGGAGGCTAGTCTGCTTCTAGCTGTCACACTAGTGCAGGAGAGAGTCCTCGTCACAGTGGAGGTACACTCACCTGAGTAAGAGGAAAAAAGTGATATTGCCCATGATCTTTCTCACATTCCATCATAAGTCCTCTTCTATCTTGGGGGTGTCACTGTTTCCATAAGTAATCCACTCACTAACTTTTAAGATTTAGTTCCTTCATTTGTGAAGAGAAAGCAGTAGAAAGTAAAGTGTTCTTACCTCCTAAAGTGGCTATGAAAATTAAACAAACTAACTAAAAGTTTAATATTATACCTGTTTCATAATGTGTTCAAAAAATACAGGACCTACACCCATTTTCTTCATCATCATCATGAACATTGCTCTCTTACCTAAGGATTCAAAAGGGTAGAGTACTGACGAAATCCCTGGTCAGGAAGGCAGGCATGAAGTGGACTGAACAGGGCTTGAGATCTTAGAGTGGGGTACAAGGGATTTTAGGTTTTATCAACTGTCAGCATGAGCAAGGATTAGGCCATGGTTTCTCCTACTCATCTCATACCTCCACAGCCCAGTTCCTTGATCTTCTTCTCCAGGAGAGAATCTAAGGTCTCAGTATTCACTGGGATCATCAGCTGGAGAAGGGAGATGATGATGAGAAGGGAGCAAGTTGTAGTCTTCATCCTGTTGAAAGTCACTGTCCTGGGACTAGAAGAAAAAGGCAAAGAAGATGAGATCACTGAGCTCTGGCATGGCTGTGAGGGAAAGGAAATATTCTGGAGAGAGAAGGGAGCAGGCAACAGGAGTGACCAGACCGTAACTGCTTCAGCCATTTAGAGAAGCGGAGAAGGTTCCCAAGAGCTGACTGACTCACCAGAAGCTCAGGAGTGGTTCCAGGGCCTGACCAGATGAGATGCTTTCATATACTGTGGCATAGCTGACCTGGGCACCCTTAATATATACAAGCACACCTCAATGGTGTAAACACGTTGAGTACATTTTGACAGCCCGGATGTCCTATATAGCAATTTCCTGTGAATTAAGACACTGGTCTAAAGAAGAAGAGGTGAGGTTCATGAGACTGAGGAAGTCAACCCTCTTCACTTGTTTGGAAAAGCTGAAACTTACACAATTCACACCTCCCCCAAAGTTATAGGAGAAGTAATCAGCTGTTGACTCTGACCAGCTGAACGGCCCAGTGGTGACTCTTGAAACGTTGTTTCATTTTTAGGCACAAGACTGCCTGAGACCACAAAGGCTACTTATGCTCCCTTTCGAAGGTTTTATTCTCCTAAACAAAGTTGTTTCAAAAACAGGTGTATGGTGATGGATGTTGACTCCGTTCTCTCCTGCTTGGAAATTGATTTTTATTATAAAACTAAACAGGAACCTGTGGGAGCTAAGAAAAAGAATTCTGAATTGCTAATGTTTTCATAGTACATCTCTCAACATGCTTATCATGGGAGTTACACACATTGACATAGCCCTCTGCAGTCGTACTCCATCATTATTATTCTGCCTTTTCCACGCCAAACCCCAGTAAAGAGTGGGACATGAAGCTTTAAGGCAGTGCTATTGAACAGAATGGCCATTATCTACTGTCACTTGTGCAAACCTGGGTGTTGTGCCCATAGATTATCATCCAGGAGCTAGCTCTACTCTCAAAACTTCTGCTTTTCTTTGCTGTACTTCCTCTCTGGAGTTTAGAATTTCAAGTACAGAATTAAGGGACAGCTTGAACAAACATTTCTTATTGAAGCTGACTGATGCCAACTGAGACATCTGGGATGTGATCCCAGCATTCCCTGTTAACAAGTTTGGCACAAGGCTCCATAATGTCTCAACTCCCTATTCCTGGCAGGTACAAATTGTGTTCACATTCTCAGGTCTCATTCAATTATTAATAGGTTATATTTAAACAAACCTAGAAAGGACCCAGATCATTTTGAGGAATGTTACTGTTTGGTGGCATGGAGCCTGACTTTTTTGTCAAGTATGGCTTGGAAGTCTAGTCCTAGGATTGGAGGACTGAGCAACATGTTCAAAAGATAGAAAAACTGGAAGGTAACTGCAATGCTTGCTTTTGGAAAGATTTTTTATCTATCTATCTATCTATCTATCTATCTATCTATCTATCTATCTATCTATCATCTATCTATCTTTATTTCAGGTCAAGTTCCAAGCATGTCACTTGACCAGGAGTACAATACAAGAAATTGGGAACAGAGCAGACCCTGGAGCAAAATAAATGTAAAAAAAAAATGCTGGGAACCAAGTAAAAAAAAGTCTAATCTCACTGCAAATTTAGTCTGAGAGCTTGGCCTGCACAGTGTTTAAATAAATTAAATTAGTTATCATTTAAGCAGTAAGGTATCCCCATTCAAAGGGAGAGCCACAGCTCCTCCTCAATTTAACTCTACCTTGTGTCAAGTTGACAAAAATACCAATCAGGACAATCGCCCCATGTCAACTTGATAAACAAAGACATCATTATTCACCTCTAACTGTTCCTTTATTGTTTATCCCTAAGGTCTCCTACTATTATTAATATCACCATATAAAACATAAATTACTTTAAAGTACCTCATGTGTCCTTATCTCATGCAAGGGAAACTGTTCTATCGGGAGCTCCACCTCAAGAACTTAACCTACCCTGGAGGAAAATTCTCATTCCACATTTATGTTCTGGCACTTAATCCCCATTTCTCTCTCTCTCTCTCTCTCTCTCTCTCTCTCTCTCTCTCTCTCTCTCTCTCTCTCTCACTGTCTGTCTCTATCTCTGTGTATATGTGTCTGTATGTGTC
Organism: Peromyscus maniculatus bairdii; assembly: GCF_049852395.1. NCBI lineage: Eukaryota > Metazoa > Chordata > Mammalia > Rodentia > Cricetidae > Peromyscus > Peromyscus maniculatus. Next base: position 39,645,771 of record NC_134863.1, on the reverse strand, counting down.
TCTTTGAGTGTGTGTGTGTGTGTGTGTGTGTGTGTTTATGTGCATGTGTGTACATATATAATCAGGCCAGAAGTCAGCTGTGACATTGTTCTCAGGTTCTGTCAACCTTGGTCTCTCACTTTGACTGACACTTGTCAATTCAGTTACTCTGTCTAGGCAGTAAGTCCCAGGAATCTGCCTGTCTATGCCATTTCAACACTGGGATTACTAGCATACACTGGGATGTCTGGCTAGATGATGTGAGTTTTAGATATAAACAGTAGATTCTTCATGAGTTTTAGGTTTGAAGAACCTACTGCCATAATTAAGATGGAAAGAGAAGATTTTTAGTGTAGTTATACTCAATTTATTTTAATTTGGTTTAAATTACCAATAACCATACCACTATTAATTACTTAAAATTATTTTGGTAGTCTAAAGTTGACACATGAATTTTATACTCCTGTGAAGACTCAAAATTGGAAGCCCCCCAAATTACAGGATACTTAATGCCCAATCACTTGTTTACTTTCTTAACATTATCATAAATATTTTATTTATTTTTTGCTTTGGAATTCTGTAAGTTTTTAATGCCCCAGTGAGAGGCGATATTGTAATTCTCAGTGACAGGTGAAGACTGTGATGTTCTTTTGATATAGGTGAGACATGTGATTGGGAAAAAAGTCACCTTAAAGCCATCACAGGCACTTGAATTGGAAGGAGATTTCATACATGCTGACGAGTTAGAACATAGTTATTTTAAATTTTCTGCATCTGCCCATACTTTGCAGTCTTCCAAATCTCACTGTTGTAGATGTTGGTTCTCATAAAAGCATGCTACGCCACTTCTCTGTATTTCATTCCATCCAATATACTTATAGTTTTTTTTAATAAAATTGGGGAGTAGGAAAATTGGATGGTGGAGGTCCATTGTTCCCATTCTTTCTGTATCTTTCCTGACCATCCATCTCGGATACAGTGAGATGAAATCATTGAGATCCTGAATATGTTTTCTGGCATTAGACACCACAAGACAGTAGTAATAACATTGAGACATAAAATAGATTAGTGCAAATCTGTCTTTATTATTTAAGAAGCAGGAATACTGTGTAATAGGAATTCAGCACAGGGACAATCAGTCAGGCTTTCTGGGAGAGATCATAGTTGCTTTAAAATCATCATTTCAAAACTAGATTCTCAGCCTCCTCAGTCTCAGGACAGTTGGCAGCAGCGGGCAAGAGTCCAGTCAATAATTGGACACAGGCAGTGGCAAACATTTTCATTCTGGACATTCCATGATCCACAAGCAAAGCCACAAGAACATCCAGTAGCAATCATCCCTGCATGGTTGTGTGAAATAAAGACATGAGAGACCTTGGACCAAAAGAAATGCAGAGTCCCTAATTGTTCTCCCTAGAAAGCTCATGCATAGAGCTACATTTTGTGGATCATAAAACTAAATCAGTTTTGAGAGTTTTCTTAAAGAAAATACTCATATAAATGAAAAGACTAGTAGTTTCACTGTTTTTCAATTGATGGAAAATTCACATCTGTGCTGGCTCCTCTTCTACCACTACAAGGGAATAGAATGGGAAACTAAGAGAGCCGTATCAATGACCACACAGTTTAGGTCCAGGAAGGCTGTCATATGTGGGCACGAGGAAGATGTGACAAGATGAACAAATAGCATCCTTAAGGACTGAAAACCTGGAAGTGATGACTAAAGTCCTGGAACTACACCTCATCACCATGGAAATAGAAACCTGAGTTAGGAGAAGATGGTATTAGGAAATTGATGGGGTGAACACACGGACACCCTATTCACAAATTCTCCTTGAGGAATTACTCACCAGCAGGACAGGAGGCAAGGTTGCCTAAAGCCTTCACACTAGTGCAGGAGAATGTATGGGTCACAGTAGAGGGACGGTTACCTGAGTAAGACAAATAAGTGATATTGCCCATTATCTTTGCATATGAATTTTTTAAAATTCCTCTTATATCTTTGGTGTATCACTGTTTCCATAAGTAGTCCTCTCACTAACTTTTAAGATTTAGTTCCTTCATTTGTGAAAAGAAAATAATAGAAGTAAACAATACTTACTTCATAATGTAGTTATGAAAATTACACAAATTTACTAAAAGCTTAATATTACACCTGTTTCATGATGTGTTCATAAAATATATGACCTATGCTCCTTTTCTTCAACATCATCAAGAACATTGAGTTCTTATCTAAGAGTACAAAAGGGTAGTCTACTGAGTAGAGCCCTAGTCAGGGATGCAGGGATGAAGTGGACTGAACAGAGGTTGAGATCTTAGTGTGAAGGACAAGGAATTTTTGGTTTATCAACAGACGGCAGGAACAAGAATTAAGCTATTGTTTCTCCTAGTCATTTCATACCTCCATCCCTGAGAGCTTCCTTGAGCTTCTTCATGATAGAGTCTAAGGTCTCCTCAGTGTTCACTGGGATCATCAGCTGGAGAAGTGAGATGATGATGAGAAGCGAGCAGGTTGTAGTCTTCATCCTGTTGAAAGTCAATGTCCTGGGCCTGGAAGAAAAAAACAAAGAAAATGAGATCCGTGCTTTCAAGCATGACTGTGAGAGAAAGGAAATATTCTGGAGAGAGAAGAGAGGAAGCAACAGAAATAAGTAGACTGTAACTGTTTTAGCCACTTAGAGAAGCAGAGAAGGTTCCCAAGAGCTGAATCACCAGAAACTCAGGAGTAGTTCCAGGGCCTGACCAGATGAAATGCTTAAAGAGACTGTGGGATAGTTGACCTGGACACCCTTAATATGTACAAGCACACTCTAGTGACATGAATGCATTCCATATATCTTAACAGTCCAGGTGTCTTGTATGACAAATTCATGTGAATTAAGATATTTGGCTAAAGTAGAAGAGGTGGGCTTCATGAATCTGAGGAAGTCAACCTTCATAGCTTGTCTGAATTAGCTGAAACTTACAAGACTCACATCCCTCCACAAATTTATAGGAGAAGCAATCAGCTGTTAACTCTGCCAAGTTGAACTGCTAAGGGAAGACTCTTGGTCCCATGGAGGTACCGGGAAAATTTGCAGAAAGTTCTAAAGATGCAGTATCAGGAAATTGTAAAACATTCTGGTGTGAGAGTTTCAGTAATGACTGCATTCATATTGTCCCAACTTCTGAAATTAACACACATGCACACACACAAACACACACACACACAAAGGAGAGAGAGAGACAGACACACAGATAATGTGTTCTGAATCCTAAAAAAAAGTCTCACACAACACACTCGGTACAAGAATAGAACAAAAAAGAACTAAAGCTGTTAGGACAGAGTGGCTTTATGTCTCTAAATGGATGCTGAGACTTTTTCCCACATGGTGTAAGCATACCTCTTAATGTCGTGATACTTCAGAGCAAATCCACCACAGAGCCAATATCCGATGCAAACACACAAGCACAGAATTTTATTGATTACCAACTCAGGCTTGTTCCTTATTCCAGCAGTCTGAGACAGCAGGTGGAGGAGGAAATCCCTGAGTTCTCAGAGTGAAGGGTTTTTAAAGGGAAAAACCACAGGCAGGGTGGTACAAGCCTTTGTGTCATAGGTTTGGGTGAGGGTATGTAAACTTTGAATCCAATGGTTGGGTTCCAGAGGAATTTTTCAACCACAAGAGTTATCAGAAGAATATTTGGAGCCTGCTGACGATGTCTTAGGATATTTGGGGCCAACAGGTCTTGTTTATCTAAATTACTCATTGTCCAGTCCATCCTGGTAAGGTACCTTGACCTATGCCCTAGCTGTTTGTGATTTTTCTTGGAGCTGTTTGAGGTTCTTTACTGGAAGAAAGTTCAGCTCCTGGCCAAGTGCTGTTTGAAATGGAATTTTCTTTAAATAGAGTTTGTCTTGCTCTCACAGTGGGTTTGAGGAATCTCAGTGGACCCTCTAAAATGTTGTTCCTAGAGTCCCCCAAAGACCATCAAGAGACCAAATCCAATGCAAAAGCAAAGAGTCTTTTTACTGTTGAGAATTACCCCAGGCCTCTCCATCAGTCTGATGCAGCAGCAGATCAGGAGAGACTCCAAGTAGCAAAAGGGCAGGGTATTTATAGGGAGTAAAGCAGTGTCTTGGGGTCTACAGACTACAGAATTGTTTTATGCAAGTAGCAATCATGTAAGTAACTTTGAATTGGCTAGGGTAGTTGGGGGTTACAGTTATCCATTTTGGGGCAGGCCCTGACAATTGCTAGGTCTTGTACTTGAGCTGCTATGGAGACTGGCTGGCCTAGCACATACAGACTATGGAGGCTGGCTCAGTGGTCCAGGCTTGGTGTATCCTATCTCCCTGTCCCTGCTGGTAGGGACATCAAGGATTAATTGTCTTTGTTCATGGCCCTCTCAGAAACTGCTTTCTCAGTCTCAGGAAGCTGAAATTGAGGCCTGATCTCTGAGAGAAGACTGAGCAGCCTGTTATGGTCCTTTCATTACCCCATTGAGTAGTATATATCTCCAATCTTGGAGAAGTTTCTTTTTGGTAAAAGACTTTATCATCAGGGTAGTAGATTATTTTGGTGATTAATTGGACCAGGACATAAGATGTTTTTTGTTTGTTTGCTTTGATCTAAAATTTGAACATTAAAATAGGGGATCAAGCCACAAGTAAATTTCCATCAGGTAACCTTCAGTGGGATCAGGGAGCTAGCTCCCATGGATTCTGAGTGAGACTACAGAGGTTCATATAGACATGTAGAGGTTGTTTCAAACAGAGACCATTTCACATTATCAACAGCAAAGTGAGCCTCCTCTTATTAGTTTGTTGCCATCTGTATGTGTATCATTGCTTTAGTTTGGGGGCTGATATTGGGATTCTAACATCATCAGTTTAATGGTACCCAGATAAGAATCATCATTTAGTTAAGGCATCAGTGACATAAGAGCCAACAACAATTAGTAGAAGCAGAAGGGACAAAAGCCCTGTGATGGCTGACAGAGTTTCTTATCCTGAAGCAACTTGGAAATGAGAATGGGAACCAGTTATTATTTTATCTCAGGTTTCCTATGACAAGAAATTCCCTTTTGATCTAACATTCTAGGGGCGGGGGAACAAGGAAGACGGTTTTCCTTCTGTAATTATTTCCTGTTGATGTTGGGACATTGTTGTCAGGGCCCTAAAAGACTAGAATATTAGTCAAAGGCAAGGAGGGACTTTAGAAGCATCTGGTTCATTGACCAGCTGAAGAGATGGCATTTATATCTGGTGGAATGGTCCATATCAGCTTTTATTTAGAAAATCTAGGGCTCACAATCTTTTGGAGTAGGTTGTCTCCAGCAAATGGTGCTTGGGTGTGTCTGTCAGCCAAGTGGAAACCTGTTGAGACAGATATAAACTAGGAACAGGAGTTAATATTTATGGACTTATTTGGAGATTTCAGACCCATAGTCTCAGTAATTGAGGAAGAGGAGGATCCCCAAGTTCAAGAGATGGAAAAATACCATCCTCAGGAATAGACAGGTGGGGAAATTTAGGCTGTATTTATCTGGGATCCTTTTGACCTGTGAGAAGTAAATCCAAGTTTTATACCTTTCCTGATTGTTTTTGAAGTTTATGTGAATTTCCATTTCATGAAAAGTCATAAAAGTTCCAGATAGATTAACATTCTCAATCTGTATTGAAATCCATATTGTAGAAAAAGCAGGTAACAGGTATCTATAAAACAACAGAAGTAGACTCATACCATTGAGTCCTAGCAAAAGCTATAGATTTTTTTTTTTTTTTGGTTTTTCGAGACAGGGTTTCTCTGTGTAGCTTTGCGCCTTTCCTGGAGCTCACTTGGTAGCCCAGGCTGGCCTTGAACTCACAGAGATCCGCCTGGCTCTGCCTCCCGAGTGCTGGGATTAAAGGTGTGCGCCACCACCGCCTGGCTAGATTTGGGTTTTAAAAAATGTAATTTATTTTTTCTGTCTAAAGAACAAGGTATAAATTGGACTGAAATGTCTTTGTCCCAATGAAAAACAACTGTAAGTCTATACTCAGAAGATAACCAAAAGAAATCTAAAATCGTGAGCTCATAACCCAAAGAGTAAGCAGTCATTGCTCTATTAGCTTGTCAGAATTCTATTAATGTTAAATTCTGAATTTTTGAAGTTTCAATGCAACGATAGTATAGCGAAGGAAAGAAATTTCATAATATCTTTTATATGTTTTTCTCTGATATTTATACCTTTACACTTTATTATTTACTGGAAATATAAGCAGTTATTATTTAAGAACAGCCATTTCAAATTATGTTTGAAACTCATTTATCCCTTATTATGAAGCTTGTGTGTAAGGCAAACCTGTTTGTCTCTCTTTTATTTTTCAGGAGACCTAGTAGCATTAATTAATTCATGCACTGATCAATGAACTAAGAAGGTGGCTGCAACCTTGTGGAAGACTCTGGTTGTCTGATGTTGCTAAGCTGACAAAGCTATATCTAGCCCAGTCATCAGTGCCATCAAAGATCTGAGAAGGATAAATTTTATCTGAGTGCAGACTTCCAAATATTAAAAATGAAGACAGAGACTATCCATTACCCAGATTGCCATCAGCCCAGGCTCCTGTAGTCTTCATAGCATTGGCAGGACAGGTGTTAGGGTAGCATCAGTTTTCAGCTGCAGGCCCATAAGGTGAAAGTTCTCACAATGGAGGAAGACCTTGGGGAAGACTGACCTTATTTTGTCAGTGTCTCATTTATCCAGTCTGGGCCAGATTCCTGGCAAAAGTTGTTGAGTTGGGGCATCTTGCCCAGTGGTCAGTGTTGTCAACAATTCAGGTGGCTTTATCTTGTTATTCCATATCTCCTTTGGAGGCCTTGGGAGTCATTGCTAGGATCTAAGAGTCTCTGTTTGTATATAGTAAGCTTTTTATCAAATAATATAAATGCCATATTCATCAGATCTTTGATAGGTATGAGGACCATCATCTATCAAATATATCTGAGCTAAATAAATCTTGAAAGCATCTCTAAGTTTGTTGACAGTAACCAGGCCAATTTGTTATCCTATAGATATATTAGTCAAATGGATCTCTAGGTTCTGTTTTTTTCTTATAAGTATATTTTATAAGCATTTTTCATATGTATATATGTATATATCTATCTATATCTATATCTATAAGCAGTTAGATTGCAGTTTTCTTTATAGACCATAGATGTGATATTGCCAGTTTTAAGAAAGAGGTTTGGATTTCTCTATGGAACTCTGAATACCTAAGAGCTTTAGCCTTGTCATTTCATAGGAGACCTACCATATAGAATCCTACAATCCAGAGGCCTGTAATATGATGATTAATTATTAACCTGTATTTTAGACCTTAGTTTTCCTCTCTCCTTTAAAGAGCATGATTTCATTTTTAATATAAATGTTTTGCAATGAAGAATCATCAGTTTTTTCTAAATGAAGAAAACTAATCTGAATTAATCCAACATGTTTAAATTCCCAATATATTTTATAGTTTTTTTAATTCAGCATAGTTTATATCCCTTCTGGCATTTTATAATTTTCCATTGTATCTTTAGGTCAGGCCTTTTGCTATTCTAGTACAGCCAGACGTAGAAATTTGTCTTTTTTCCCTTTCCTTTTTTATTTCAGTCTTATGCCTTCTCTTGTTTTTCAGATGACACACCAATTTTCATCAAAGTCCTTTCCTGTGGTTTCTAGCCCAGCAGTTTAGAATATTGTATAGGTATAACATTTCAAATAAGAATAGAAATATATATGCATATATTATAATAAAACATATTTGCGTTAGTGTATAAAAACCTGTCTAATGTGAAACATTTTATATTAGAAGTTTTTTTATCCCCATCAATAGTAATTTGTAACCAATTTTCTTGAATGATGACAAGTATTTGTAACCCATTGAATTCAAATGACCAAAATCCATGTATTTTTTTTTCTGTTTCCTGTGGAAGTAAAAGCATAATGTTATAATGTATCTTTGACTTTTATTTTAAAGTCAAAGCTTTTCAAAGTATGCAGGCTGGTGATTTAATATGTGTTTCAAGCAGTATCGGGACAGAGAAGGGTTAAGATGGGAAGCTGCTGACCAGCAGAAGAGACCTTGACTTTATCATAGTAAAAAAGAACTTGGTTTAGGAAGGAAGGGAGGGGGAGCAGTAGGCATAGAGTATGTTTTTGGCTTCCAGTGTTCCTGAAAAAATGTGTTAACTCCTATCATTATAATAATTAACAATTAAACCCAGAGTCTCTGTTCGGTGTTCAAGCAGCTTGTCAATTGTAGGCAGTCAACTCCTTGCTGCCCACCTGCACTGAGAGTGTGCACCCCCACCCTCTGTGAGAGCCATTGACTGGCTGCAGGCCTTTCCTGCAAGCCAAGACCAGCCCTAACATGTGCTGCAGGCCTGATAGTAAGAGAGCTAGAGGGAAGTGACCCATGCTATGTCTCTCTGTCCTTCTCTTCCAGGAAAACGAGGGAGGTTAGTAGACAGAAAGAAGTAACAATACTTAGACATAAATACCATTACACTAGCACTGAGAACATGGCCCCACTCTCGGTTAGTGAACCCTATCTAACAGATGGCTTCTCTTGCAGTACTCTAACCTGGTAGGAGCTACCTGCTTAACTCAGTTCAGTCAGGGGATCCAGTCCCCTTAAACATATGGAACAGAACAGTAACATTATAACAGTCAGAACACAGACCAAGACCAAGACAAAGATATCAGTTTGCTGTTGAGACCTGCTCAGGGTCTCCAGAGGAACAAGGGGAATCCAATCCACAACAGAAGGATCTCCTGACCCACCAGAAGACCCCTTGGATATCTCCAGAAACCCCAAACAGCAATCAGACAGTATGTCCACCATAGATCTTATGTGAGCTTCACAGACAGAGCTCTCACTGCCACAAACAGAAACCAGAATCCCAAAACCTTGCCTGGGAAAATCCAAGTTACTTCATATTAGGTGCCATAAGTCTCAAAGGATGGTGGTCTTGGTGGTGTTGTACCCACATCATGAGACCACAGAGCCAATATCTGATGCAAACACACAGGGTATTATTGATTACAAACTCAGGCTTGTTACTTATTCCAGCAGTCTGACACAGCAGGTGGAGGAGGAGGACAGCCCTGAGCTCTCAGAGTGAAGGGTTTTTAAAGGGAAAAACCACAGGCAGGGTGGTACAAGCCTTTGTGCCATAGGCTTGGGTGAGGGTATGTAAACTTTGAATCCAATGGTTTGGGTCCAGAGGATTTTTTTCAACAACAAGGGTTATCAGAAGGACATATGGAGCCTGCTGACATTGTCCAAGGACATTTGGGGCCAACAGATGTTATTTATCTAAATTACTCATTGGCCAGCCCATCCTGGTGGGGTTCCTTGACCTGGACCCTAGCTGTGTGTGATTTTTCTTGGAGCTGTTTGAGGTTCTTTACTGGAAGTAAGTTCAGCTCCTGGCCAAGTGCCGTTTGAAATGGAATTTTCTTTAAAATAGAGTTTGTCTTGCTCTCACAGTGGGTTTGAGGAATCTCAGTGGACCCTCTAAAATGTTGTTCCTAGAGTCCCCCAAAGACCATCAAGAGAACAAATCCAATGCAAAAGCAAAGAGTCTTTTTACTGTTGAGAGTTACCCCAGGCCTCTCCATCAGTCTGATGCAGCAGCAGATCAGGAGAGACTCCAAGTAGCAAAAGGGCAGGGTATTTATAGGGAGTGAAGCAAGGGGTGTCTTGGGGTCTACAGACGGCACAGGAACAGACCCAGAATTGGTTTATGCAAGTGGCAACCATGTTAGTAACTTTGAATTGGCTAGGGTTAGTTGGGGGTTACAGTTATCCATTTGGGGCAGGCCTGGACAATTCCTAGGCCTTGTCCTTGAGCTGCTATGGAGGCTGGCTGGCCTAGCACATACAGACTATGGAGGCTGGCTCAGTGGCCCAGGCTTGGTGTGTCCTGTCTCCCTGTCCCTGCTGGTAGGGACATCAGTGATTGTCTTTTGTTCATGTTCCTCCCAGAAACTGCTTTCTCAGTCTCAGGAAGGTGAATTTGAGGCCTGATTACTGAGAGAAGATTGAACTGCCTGTTATGGTGTCTGCTTGGTCCTTTCATTACTACATCAACAGTAGTAAGAGGTTTTACTTTGGGTGATAAAACATGCAATCAAGGCTGAGTTGTCTATCCCAGGGAAAGTCTGGGTAAGGAGTCTGTGGGAGAAATCCAAGTGGGGCTGTTTCCTCTAAGTATTATGGAGTAACATGACTGTTGGATAAGTGGGGTCTGTTGTGTGCATTTAGAGGTGCTATGAGATGGTCTAAAGATTTAGAGCAAATTTTATGGTCCTTGAGAGCATCAAGTAAAGGAAGAGGATTGACAAGCTGTAGTGTGGTTGTGAAACCACTGCCATGTGTAGTTAAATGTGCATCTAGTGTCAAGATGGCTAGTGAGTGGGAATTTCCTTGTGTAAGGGAGAAATTACAGAGGGAAAGGAATATGTGGCTGTTACGCTCTGCATTAGCCTCTGCTTTGGGTGTAAATTTGAGAAAAGTGGGAATAACATGGAGAAACAGGCTTGGCCCTTTCTAACAGCTGATGGGATGGAATAGAAACAGAATACCAGTTCGGTTTGTGCTGAAGATCCCTTCCTGGTATTGAAACACTTGAATTTCATAGGAAGAAGCAGACAGTAAAGAAATGAAAATGCAGTAAAATATAGATAAACAAACAAAGAAAGAGAATAAGGATTACAGAAGTGATGTTCAATGCCTAGTACACCAGGAAAAACAAGACTATGCTTACTAGGGGTGTAAAAATCACTACACACAAACATCTTCATTCGTCAGGAACCAAAAGACTGATAAAGGGCTTTAGTGGCTTTTTAAAAGTCCCTTGGTGGGATGGGATCCATGAGAAATCGCAAAGTCTTTAGCAGACCTACATGATTCTAGACCAGCCAACAGACTGAGTTTATAAACATGCTGAAACACTAGGAGGAGATGAGGAAAGTGTTGGCATTCTGGCCCACTTAATGGGGACCTGCCCTGAGTCCTGATGTAAATCGTCTTTTAAAGAAAACCTCCTCCCTTCTTCCTCCTCTTCTCCTTCCTCTCTTCCCCACCATGAGGTGTGCACATCTCTGTTTTCCCTCCCCTTTTCGTTCTTCCTCTCCCCTCTTTTCTTCTCTTCCCCCTCTCTCTGTTTCTCTATAATAAACTCTTTTCATGTGGATGCTGTGCCTGGGGTGTGAGTGGCTTCCCAACGTAGCACCCTGCAGTACATCGATGGGTCAGCATGAGTGTCTGCCTCACATGCTTCTAGGCACCTAGGCTCTACCTGCCAAGGCCTGCACACCATATCATTATGGAAAGGAAACAGCAATTGATGGGTCCTGTTGAGGTTACTAAAAAACAAGTGTCATAAATCCCTAGGGGACAAACTGAAAAAAGGCCAAATGCTGTGCTTGAGGCTTTTTGAAAGGCTTTAAAGCCTAAGCAAGGGCTAAAAGGAGTGAAATCAGGAGGGGTACAAGTAGTCCCCACTGCACCCCATGCAGGGGAAGGCAATGTCATTCGATGGAAACCACAAAGCTGCTCCTCTGACTGGGTGACCAAGGTTGCCTGTAATTGAAAGCTTTGTATGGCACCTGAGGCCACTTGCCAAATTATGGATTCGTGGGTCTGCTATTAAAGCCCAAGTTACTTGGATTTGGGTGGGCATTGAACCTAAAATTACATTAATTCTTGACAGTTCCCAAAGCACTAGGGGCAATAGGTGTGTGGATCTGGGGAAAACCAGTCCAAGTCAAACAAACTAAGCTTGTCCTAGGAGTGGACAATAATCCCCCTAGAGAAAACTGTACAAAAAGCTGTGCTGGGGTAGAACTTGTCCAGCTAACCAGGGGCTCTCAGTGACTCCAGGCATGCCCAAGGGACAGATGTTGGAAATGGCGGAGCTGTAGGTTGGATCAGGAGGCTGCCAGAATCTGGGTGTGGTACAGCCAGGCATATGGGGTTCTGTTCCCACTTGTCCCTGGGCTACTTTGAAAGGTCCCCACCCAGGCTTTGGGGATGGGGATATGCTTGGAGGTCTCATTGATTTCCTCAATATAAGGAAGCCAAATGATTCTATGAAGTAGTGGGATATTTTCAGGATGTACTAGATCTTGCTAATGCATTATTTTAGCATCTGCTTACCTACTGGATATCAGGAATTATTGCATTTCCTTGGAATGGTCACCAGTGGGCATTCATAGTCCCCAAGTTTACCTTGACAGTCATATTCTTTGCCCTGGGGTGGCATTTTGGGTCCTTGCTGTGTCTTGATGACAACCCTCTGTAAAATAGTGTGATGCTAATCTCTCAGTGTTTTTCAGATTAAATAAAATCAAAAACTGTTCAAGTACCCATAAATGAAGAAAGGTAGAAGATGAGTCCACACAATGTATAAGGGCCAGATACAGCTGCAAAACTCTTGAGTGTATTCTTTGTCCTAGAAAGGACCCAGAATATTTAGGGGGCTGACACTAATTGGTGGCATTGAGCCTGACTTCTTTGTCAAGTATGGCCAGGAAGCCTAGTCCTAGGATTGGAGGATGAGAAACATTTTGTTAAAAGGCTAGAAAAACTGAAGGGTCACTGCAATGTTTGCTTTTGGGAAGATTTTATTCATTCATTCATTCATTCATTCATTCATTCATTCGTTTGTTTGTTTATATTTATTTCAGGTCAAGCTCCAAGCAGACCTCTTAACCAGGAGAACAATGCAAGAAATTGCAAATAGAGCAGACCTTGGGGCAAAGTAAATGTAAAAGAAATGCTGGGAACCGAGTTAGAAAGTCCAACCTCAATGTGAATTTAGTCTGAGAGCTTGGCCTACACAGTGTTAAATAAGCTAAATTAGTTATAATTTAAGCAGTAAGGTATCCCCATTCGAAGGGAGAGCCACAGCTCCTCCTCAATTTAACTCTAACTTGTGTCAAGTTGACAAAAACCCCAACCAGGATAATCAACCCTTGTCAACTTGATATACAAACACATCATTATTCACCTTTAACTGTTCTGTATTGTTTATCTCTAATTTCTCCAACTAATATTAATATCATAATATAAAACATAAATAACTTTAAAACACCTCATGTGTCCTTATCTCATGCAGGGGAAACTATTCTAGCTTGAGCTCCGCCCCAAGAGCTAAACTCATCCTGGAGGAAAATTCTCATTCTACATTTGCCTTCTGGCAAATAATCCCCACCTCTCTCTCTGTCTCTCTCTCTTTCTCTCTCTCTGTCTCTTTTTCTCTGTCTCTGTCTCTGTGTATGTGTGTCTGTATGTGTCTCTGTGAGTGTGTGTGTTTGTGTGTCTATGTCTGTGTGTGTGTATATGTGTATGTGTGTATATATGTGATCAGGCCAGAAGTCAACTGTGGCATGGTCCTCAGGTTCTGTCCACCTTGGTCTCTCTCACTTTGCCTGACACTTGCCAATTCAGTTATTCTGTCTAGGCAGTAAGTCCCAGGAATCTGCCTGTCTATGCCATTTCAATACTGGGATTACTAGCATTCACTAGGATGTCTGGCTAGATTATGTGAGTTTTAGATATAAAAAGTAGATTCTAAGGGCTGGAGAAATGGCTCAGAGGTTATGAGCACTGACTGCTCTTCCAAAGGACCAGGATTCAGTTTCCAGCACCCATATGGCAGCTCACTACTGTCTGTAACTCCAGTTCTAGGAGACCAAATTCCTCACACAGACATACATGCAGGCAAAACACCAATGCACATACAAAAAAAAAGTAGATTCTTCATGGGTTTAGCCTTGAGCAATCTACTGTCATTATTAAGAAGATGGAAAGAGAAGATTTTTAGTGTAGTTATACTGAATTTATTTTAAGTTATCAATAATCATACCATTGTTAATTATTTAAAACTATTTTAGTAGTCTAAAGTTGACCCATTAATTATATACTCCTGTGAAGGCTCAATGTTGGAAGCCCTCAAACTTACAGAATACTTAATACCCAATCAATTATTTACTTTCTTAACATTGTTGTCAATATTTTATTTATTTTTTGATTTGGAATTCTGTAAAATTTAATGCCCCAGTAAGATGTCATATTATAATTCTCAGTGACAGGTGAGGACCGTGCTGTTCTTTTGACATATGTGAGACATGTGATTGGGAAAGAAGTCACCTTAAAGCCATCACAGGCACTTGAATTGGAAGGAGATTTCATACATGCTGAAAAGTTAGAACATAGTTATTTTAAATTTCCCTCATCTGCCCATACTTAGCAGTCTTCCAGATCTCACTCTTTCAGATGTTGGTACTCATAAAAGCATGTTACTCCATCTCTCTGTGTTTCATGACATCCAATATACTCACACTTTTTATTATAATGGGGGAGTTGGAGAATTGAATGGGGGAGGACCATTGTTCCCATTTCTTTCTGTATCTTTCCTGACCACCCATCTCGGATGCAGTGAGATAAAATTACAGAGATCCTGAATATTTTTTCTGGCATTAGACACTACAAGCCAGTAGTAATAACACTGAGACATAAACATAGATGAGTGCATATCTGTCTTTATTATTTAAGAAGCAGGATTACTGCGTAATAGGAATTCAGCGCAGGGACAATCAATCAAATTTCCTGGGTGGAATAAATGTTTCACTATAATAGTCATTTCAAAACTGGACTCTCAGCCTCCTCATTTCCTCAGTTGGCAGCAGCGAGCAACAGTCCAGTCTACGAATAGACACAGGCAGTGGCAAATGTTTTCATTCTGTATGTTCCATGATCCACAAGCAAAGCCACAAGAACATCCAGTAGCAGTCATCCCTGCATGGTTGTGTGAGATAAAGACATCAAAAACCTTGGAACAAAAGAGATGGAGAGTCCCTAACTGTTCTCCATAGGAAGATCATGAATAGAGCTACATTTAGTGGGACATAAAACTAAATCAGTTTTGAGAGTTTTCTTCAAGAAAAAAACTCATTAAATGAAAAGACTTGTAGTTTCACTGTCTTTCAATTGATGGCGAATTCACCTCTGTGCTGGCTCCTCTACTACCACTACAAGGGGATAGAGTGAGAAACTAAGAGAGCCGTATCAATGACCACACAGTTTAGGTCCAGGAAGACTGTCATATGTGGACATGAGGAAAATATGACAAGACAAACCCATCCTTAAGGACTGAAAATCTGGAAGTGATGACTAATGTCCTGGAACTACACCTCATCACCATGGAAATAGAAATCTGAGTTAGGAGAAGGAAGTATTAGGGAATTGATGGGGTGGACACAGGGACATCTTATTCACAAATTTACCTTGAGGAGTTACTCACCAGCAGGACAGGAGGCTAGTCTGCCTACAGCCTTCACACTAGTGCAAGAGGGAGTCCTATTCACAGTCGAGGGAAGGTATCCTGAGTAAGAGAGAAAATGTGATATTGCCCATTATCTTTGCCCATTATTTTTTTTAAATTCCGCTTCCATTTGGGGGTATCACTGTTTCCATAAGTAGTCCTCTCACTAACTTTTAAGATTTGGTTTCTCCATTTGTGAAGAGAAAAAAATAAAAAGTAAACAATACTTACTTCATAATGTTGCTACAAAAATTACACAAATTCACTAAAAGCTTAATATTACACCTGTTTCATAATGTGTTCATAAAACATAGGATCTATGCTTCTTTTCTCCATCATCATCAAGAACATTGAGTTCTTATCTAAGAGTAAAAAGGGTAGTCAATTGAGTAGAGCCCTAGTCAGGGAGGCAGGGATGAAGTGGACTGAACAGAGGTTGAGATCTTAGTGTGAGGCACAAGGGATTTTTGGTTTATCAACAGACAGCAGGAGCAAGAATTAGGCTATTGTTTCTCCTACTTATTTCATACCTCCATAGCTGAGAGTTTCCTTGAGCTTCTTTATGATGGAGTCTAATGTCTCCTCAGTGTTCACTGGGATCATCAGCTGGAGAAGTGAGATGATGATGAGAAGGGAGCAGGTTGTAGTCTTCATCCTGTTGAAAGTCAATGTCCTGGGCCTGGAAGAAAAAGGCAGAGAACATGAGACCACAGAGCTCTGGCATGGATTTGAGGGAAAGAAAATGTTCAGGAGACAGAAGGGAGGAATTGACAGAAGTAAGCAGACTGTAACTGTTTAAGCCACTTAGAGAAGCAGAGAAGGTTCCCAAGAACTGACTCACCAGAAGCTCAGGAGTAGTTCCAGGGCTTGACCAGATGAAATGCTTAAAGAGACTGTGGGATAGTTGACCTGGACACCCTTAATATGTACAAGCACACTCTAGTGACATGAATGCATTCAATACATCTTAACAGTCCAGGTGTCTTGTATGATATATTCATGTGAATTAAGACATTTGGCTAAAGTAGAAGAGGTGGGCTTCATGAATCTGAGGAAGTCAACCTTCATAGCGTCTCTGAATTAGCTGAAACTTACAAGACTCACATCCTCCCCCAACATTATAGGAGAAGCAATCAGCTGTTAACTCTGTCAATCTGAACTGCTAAGGGAAGACTCTTGGTCCCATGGAGGTACCTGGAAAATTTGCAGAGAGTTCTAAAGATTCAGTATCATGGAATTGTAAAACATTCTGGTGTGAGAGTTTCAGTAATGAAGCTGCAATCATATTTCCCAACTCTTGAAATTAACACACACACACACACACACACACACACACACACACACACACACACACACACACACACAAAGGAGAGAGAGAGACAGACAAACAGAGAATATGTTCTGAATCCTAAAACAAAAGTATCACACAACACACTCGGTACAAGAATAGAACAAAAAAGAACTAAAGCTCTTAGGACAGAGTGGCCTCATGTCTCTACAATGGATGCTGAGATTTTTTCCCACATGGTGTAAGCATACCTCTTAATGTCATGAGACTTCAGAGCAAATCCACCACAGAGCCAATATCCAATGCAAACACACAAGCACAGGGTTTTATTGATTACCAAGTCAGGCTAGTTCCTTATTCCAGCAGTCTGAGACAGCAGGTAGAGGAGGACAGCCCTGAGTTCTCAGAATGAAGGGTTTTTAAAGGGAAAAACCACAGGCAGGGTGGTACAAACCCTGTGTCATAGGCTTAGGTGAGGGTATGTAAACTTTGAATCCAATGGTTGGGGTCCAGAGGAATTTTTCAACAAGAGTTATCAGAAGGATATTTGGAGCCTGCTGACGATGTCTTAGGATATTTGGGGCCAACAGATGTTTATCTAAATTACTCATTGGCCAGCCCATCCTGGTAGGGTACCTTGACCTATGCCCTAGCTGTTTGTAATTTTTCTTGGAGCTGTTTGAGGTTCTTTACTGGAAGAAAGTTCAGCTCCTGGCCAAGTGCTGTTTGAAATGGAATTTTCTTTAAATAGAGTTTGTCTTGCTCTCATAGTAGGTTTGAGGAATCGCAGTGGACCCCCTAAATTTTGTACCTAGAGTCCCCCAAAGACCATCAAGAGACCAAATCCAATGCAAAAGCAAAGAGTCTTTTTACTGTTGAGAGTTACCCTAGGCCTCTCCATCAGTCTGATGCAGCAGCAGATCAGGAGAGACTCCAAGTAGCAAAAGGGCAGGGTATTTATAGGGAGTAAAGCAAGGGGTGTCTTGGGGTCTACAGACTACACAGGAACAGACCCAGAATTGGTTTATGCAAGGGGCAATCATGTAAGGAACTTTGAATTGGCTAGGGTTAGTTGAGGGTTCCAGTTATCCATTTTGGGGCAGGCCTGGACAAGTACTAGGCCTTGTCCTTGAGCTGCTATGGATGCTGGCTGGGCTAGCACATACAGACTATGGGGGCTGGCTCAGTGGCCCGGGCTTGGTGTGTCCTATCTCCCTGTCCTTGCTGGTAGGGACATCAGGGATTAATTGTCTTTGTTCATGGCCCTCTCAGAAACTGCTTTCTCAGTCTCAGGAAGCTGAAATTGAGGCCTGATTTCTGAGAGAAGACTGAGAAGCCTTTTATGGTCCTTTCATTACCCCATTGAGTAGTATATATCTCCAATCTTGGGGAAGTTTCTTTTTGGTAAAAGACTTTATCATCAGGGTAGTAGATTATTTTGGTGATTAATTGGACCAGGACATAAGAGGTTTTTTGTTTGTTTGATTTGATCTAAAAGTTGAACATTAATATAGGGGGTCAAGCCACAAGTATATTTCCATCAGGTAACCTCCAGTGGGATCAGGGAGCTAGCTCCCATGGATTCTGAGTGAGATTACAGAGGTTCATACAGACATGTAGAGGTTGTTTCAAACAGAGACCATTTCACATTATCAACAGCAAAGTGAGCCTCCTCTTATTAGGTTGTTTCCATCTGCAAGTGTATCATTGCTTTAGTTCAGGGGCTGATATTGGGATTCTAACATCATCAGTTTATTTAGTACCCAGACAAGAATCATCATTTAGTTAAGGCATCAATGACATAAGAGCCAACAACAATTAGTAGAAGCAGAAGGGCCAATAGCCCTGTGATGGCTAACAGGGTTTCTTATCCTGAAGGAACTTGGAAATGAGAATGGGGACCAGTTATTATTTTATCTCAGGTTTCCTGTGACAAGAAATTCCCTTTTGATCTAACATTCCAGGGGCGGGGAAACAAGGGGGATGGTTTTCCTTCTGTAATTATTTCCTGTTGATGTTGGGACATTGTTGTCAGGGCCCTAATAGGCTAGAATATTAGTCAAAGGCAAGGAGGGAATTTAGAAGCATCTGGTTCATTGACCAGCTGAAGAGATAGCATTTATATCTGGTGGATTGGTTCATATCAGCTTTTATTTAGAAAATCTAGGGCTCACAGTCTTTTGGAGTAGGTTGTCTCCAGCAAATGGTGCTTGGGTGTGTCTGTCATCCAAGTGGAAACCTGTTGAGACAGATATAAACTAGGAACAGGAGTTAATATTTATGAACTTATTTGGAGCTTTCAGACCCATAGTCTAAGTAATTGAGGAAGAGGAGGATCCCCAAATTCAGGAGATGGAAAAATACCATCCTCAGGAATAGACAGGTGGGGAAATTTAGGCTGGATTTATCTGGGATCCTTTTGACTTGTGAGAAGTAAATTTTTATGCCAAGTTTTATGCCTTTCCTGATTGTTTTTGAAGTTTATGTGAATTTCCATTTCATGAATAGTCATAAAAGTTCCAGATAGATTAGCATTTTCAATCTGTATTGAAATCCATATTGTAGAAAAAGCAGGTAACAGGTATCTGTAAAACAACAGAAGTAGACTCATACCATTGAGTCCTAGCAAAAGCTATAGATTTGGGTTTTAAGAAAATGTAATTTATTTTTTCTGTCTAAAGAACCAGGTATAAATTGGACTGAAATGTCTTTGGCCCAATGAAAAGCATCTGTAAGTCTATACTCAAAAGATAACCAAAAGAAATCTAAAATCTTGAGCTCATAACCCAAATAGTAAGCAGTCATTGCTCTATTAGCTTGTCAGAATTCTATTAATGTTAAATTCTGAATTTTTGAAGTTTCAATGCAATGATAGTATGGTGAAGGAAAGAAATTTTATAATATCTTTTATATATTTTTCTTGGATCTTTATACCTTTTAGACTCTTATACTTTATTATTTACTGGAAATATAAGCAGTTATTATTTAAGAACAGCCATTTCAAATTATGTTTGAAACCTATTTATCCCTTATTATGAAGCTTGTGAGTAAGGCAAACCTGTTTGTCTCTCTTTTTTTTTTTTCAGGAGATCTAGTAACATTAATTAATTAATGCACTGATCAATGAACTAAGAAGGTGGCTGCAACCTTGTAGAAGACTCTGGTTGTCTGATGTTGCTAAGCTGACAAAGCTATATCTAGCCCAGTCATCAGTCCATCAAAGATCTGAGAAGGATAAATTTTATCTGAGTGCAGACTTCCAAATAATAAAAATGAAGACAGAGACTATCCATTACCCAGACTGCCATCATCCCAGGCTCCTGTAGTCTTCTTAGCATTGGCAGGACAGGTGTCAGGACAGCGTCAGATTTCAGCTGCAGGCCCATAAGGTGAAAGTTCTCTCAATGGAGGAAGACCTTGGGGAAGACTGACCTTATTTTGTCAGTGTCTCATTTATCCAGTCTGGGCCAGATTCCTGGCAGAAGGTGTTGAGTCAGGGCATGTAGCTACAGTTTTCCTGCCTTGCCCACAGTCAGGACAAATCTTTGTCACCCGCCAGTCCCACAGCCGCTCAGACCCAACCAAGTAAGCATAGAGACTTATATTGTTTATAAACTGTATGGCCAGGGCAGACTTCTTGCTAACTGTTCTAATATCTTAAATTAACCCATTTCCATAAATCTATACCTTGCCACGTGGCTCATGGCTTACTGGCATCTTTAAATGCTGCTTGTCCTGGCGGTGGCTGGCAGTGACTTTTTCTGCCTTCTTGTTCTTTCTTTTTTCCTCTCTGTTAGTCCCGCCTATACCTTTTTCCTAGCCATGGGCCAATCAGTGTTTTATTTATTGACCAATCAGAGCAAAACATTTGCCATACAGAACATCCCACAGCAAGGGCATCTTGCCCAGTGGTCAGTGTTGTCAACAATTCAGGTGGCTTTATCTTGTTATTCCATATCTCCTTTGGAGGCCTTGGGAGTCATTGCTAGGATCTGAGAGTCTCTGTTTGTATATAGTAAGCTTTTTATCAAATAATATAAATGCCATATTCATCAGATCTTTGATGGGTTTGAGGACCATCATCTATCAAATATATCTGAGCTAAATAAATCTTGAAAGCATCTCTAAGTTTGTTAACACTAACCAGGCCAATTTGTTATCCTATAGATATATTAGTCAAATGGATCTCTAGGTTCTGGTTTTTTTCTTATAAGTATATTTTATAAGCATTTTTCATATGGATATATGTATATATCTATCTATATCTATAAGCAGTTAGATTGCAGTTTTCTTTATAGACCATAGATGTGATATTGCCAGTTTTAAGAAAGAGGTTTGGATTTCTCTATGGAACTCTGAATACCTAAGAGCTTTAGCCTTGTCATTTCATAGGAGACCTACCATATAGAATCCTACAATCCAGAGGCCTGTAATATGATGATTAATTATTAACCTGTATTTTGGACCTTAGTCCTCCTCTCCCCTTTAAAGAGCATGATTTCATTTTTAATATAAATATTTTGCAATGAAGAATCATCAGTTTTTTTCTAAATGAAGAAAACTAATCTGAATTAACCCAACATGTTTAAATTCCCAATATATTTTATAGTTTTTTTAAAATTCAGCATAGTTTATATCCCTTCTGGCATTTTATAATTTTCCATTGTATCTTTAGGTCAGGCCTTTTGCTATTCTAGTACAGCCAGACATAGAACATTTTCATTTTTCCCTTTCCTTTTTTATTTCAGTCTTATGCCTTCTCCTGCTTTTCAGATGACATGCCAATTTTCATCAAAGTCCTTTCCTGTGGTTTCTAGCCCAGCAGTTTAGAATATTGTATAGGTATAACATTTCAAATAAGAATAGAAATATATATGCATATATTATAATAAAACATATTTGCAGTAGTATATAAAAACCTGTCTAATGTGAAACATTTTATATTAGAAGTTTTTTATCCTCATCAATAGTAATTTGTAACCAATTTTCTTGAATGATGACAAGTATTTGTAACCCATTGAATTCAAATGACCAAAATCCATGTATTTTTTTCTCTGTTTCCTGTGGAAGTAAAAGTATAATGTTATAATGTATCTTTGACTTTTATTTTAAAGTCAAAGCTTTTCAAAGTATGTAGGCTGATGATTTAATATTTGTTTCAAGCAGTATCAGGACAGAGAAGGGTTAAGATGGGAAGCTGCTAGCCAGCAAAAGAGACCTTGACTTTATCATAGTAAAAAAGAACTTGGCTTAGGAAGGAAGGGAGGGGGAGCAGTAGGCATAGAGTATGTTTTTGGCTTCCAGTGTTCCTGAAAAAAAAATTGTTAACTCCTCTCACTATAATAATTAACAATTAATCCCAGAGTCTCTGTTCGGTGTTCAAGCAGCTTGTCAATTGTAGGCAGTCAACTCCTTGCTGCCCACCTGCACTGAGAGTGTGCACCCCCACCCTCTGTGAGAGCCATTGACTGGCTGCAGGCCTTTCCTGCAAGCCAAGACCAGCCCTAACATGTGCTGCAGGCCTGATAGTAAGAGAGCTAGAGGGAAGTGACCCATGCTATGTCTCTCTGTCCTTCTCTTCCAGGCAAACGAGGGAGGTTAGTAGACTGAAAGAAGTAACAATACTTAGACATAAGTACCATTACACTAGCACTTAGAACATGGCCTCACTCTCAGTTAGTGAGCCCTATCTAACAGATGGCTTCTCTTGCAGTACCCAAGCCCAACCTTGCAGGAGCTACATGATTAACTCAGTTCAGTCAGGGGACCCAGTCCCCTTAAACATATGGAACAGAACAGTAACATAGTAACAGTCAGAACACAGACCAAGACCAAGACCAAGATATCAGTTTGCTGTTGAGACCTGCTCAGGGTCTCCAGAGGAACAAGGGGAATCCAATCCACAACAGAAGGATCTCCTGACCCACCAGAAGACCACTTGGACATATCCAGAAACCCAAAACAGCAATCAGACAGTATGTCCACCATAGATCTTGTGTGGGCTTCACAGACAGAGCTCCCACTGCCACAAATGGCCAGGAACAGAAACCAGAAGCCCAAAACCTTGCCTGGGAAAATCCAAAAGTTACTTGATACTAGGTGCCATAAGACTCAAAGGATGGTGGTCTTGGTGGTGTTGTGCCCATGTTGTGAGACCACAGAACCAATATCTGATGCAAACACACAGGGTTTTATTGATTACAAACTCAGGCTTGTTACTTATTCCAGCAGTCTGACACAGCAGGTGGAGGAGGAGGACAGCACTGAGCTCTCAGAGTGAAGAGTTTTTAAGAGGAAAAACCACAGGCAGGGTGGTACAAGCCTTTGTGTCATAGGCTTGGGTGAGGGTATGTAAACTTTGAATCCAATGGTTGGGGTTCAGAGGGATTTTCAACTACAAGTTTTATCAGTTGACATTTGGAGCCTGACGATGTTGTTCATGGACACTTGGGGCCAACAGATGTTATTTATCTAAATTACTCATTGGCCAGCCCATCCTGGTGGGGTACCTTGACCTGGACCCTAGCTGTTTTTCTTGGAGCTGTTTGAGGTTCTTTACTGGAAGAAAGTTCAGCTCCTGGCCAAGTGCTGTTTGAAATGGAATTTTCTTTAAATAGAGTTTGTCTTGCTCTCACAGTGGGTTTCAGGAATCTCAGTGGACCCTCTAAAATGTTGTTCCTAGAGTCCCCCAAAGACCATCAAGAGACCAAATCCAATGCAAAAGCAAAGAGTCTTTTTACTGTTGAGAGTTACCCCAGGCCTCTTCATCAGTCTGATGCAGCAGCAGATCAGGAGAGACTCCAAGTAGCAAAAGGGCAAGGTATTTATAGGGAGTAAAGCAAGGGGTGTCTTGGGGTCTACAGATGGCATAGGAACAGACCCAGAATTGGTTTATGCAAGTGGCAATCATGTAAGTAACTTTTAATTGGCTAGGGTTAGTTGGGGGTTACAGTTATTCATTTTGGGGCAGGCCTGGACAAGTCCTAGGCCTTGTCCTTGAGCTGCTATGGATGCTGGCTGGCCTAGCACATACAGACTATGGAGGCTGGCTCAGTGGTCCAGGCTTGGTGTGCCCTATCTCCCTGTCCCTGCTGGTAGGGACATCAGGGATTGTCTTTTGTTCATGTCCCTCTCAGAAACTGCTTTCTCAGTCTCAGGAAGGTGAATTTGAGGCCTGATTACTGAGAGAAGATTGAACTGCCTGTTATGGTGTCTGCTTGGTCCTTTCATTACTACATCAACTGTAGTAAGAGGTTTTACTTTGGGTGATAAAACATGCAATCAAGGCTGAGTTGTCTATCCAAGGGAAAGTCTGGGTAAGGAGTCTGTGGGAGAAATCCAAGTGGGGTTGTTTCCTCTAAGTATTATGGAGTAACATGCCTGCTGGATAAGTGGGGTCTGTTGTGTGCATTTAGAGGTGCTATGAGATAGGCTAAAGATTTAGAGCAACTTTCATGGTCCTTGGGAGCAACAAGTAAGGGAAGAGGATTAACAAGCTGTAGTGTTAACAAGCAGTGAAACCACTGCTATGTGTAGTTAAATGTGCATCTAGTGTCAAGATGGCTAGTGAGTGGGAATTTTCTTGTGTAAGGGAGAAATTACAGAGGGAAAGGAATATGTGGCTGTTATGCTCTGCATTAGCCTTTGGTTTGGGGTAAATTTGAGAAAAGAGGGAATGTCATGGAGAAACAGGCTTGGCCCCTTCGGACAGCTGGCAGGATGGAAGAGAAAGAGAGTACAAATTAGGTTTGAAACACTTGAAATCCATAGGAAGAGGCAGACAGTAAAGAAAAGAAAATGCCGTGAAAAGAATAAACCAACAAAGAAACTCATGATTACGGGACTGATGGCCAATGCCTAGTTCACCAGGTAAAATAGGACTATGTTAACTGGGTGTTAAAAACACTCAACTCAAAGATCTAGATTAGTCAGGAACCACAAGACTGATATAGAACATTAGTGGCTTTTTAAAAGTCCCTTGGTGGTATGGGATCCATGAGAAATTGCAAAGTCTTTAGCAGACCTACATGATTCTAGACCAGCCAACAGACTGAGTTTATAAACATGCTGAAACACTGAGGAGGAGATGAAGAAAGCGTTGGCATTCTGGCCCACTTAATGGGGACCTGCCCTGAGTCCTGAAGTAAATCCTCTTTTAAGGAAAAAACCCTGGCTTATTCTTCCTCTGCTCCCCTTCTTCTCTTCCCCACCATGAGGTATGCACACCTCTGCTTTCCCTCTCTCCCCCTTCTCTTTCTTCCTCTCTCCCTCTATTCCTCTCTTCCTCTCTCTGTCTCTCTATAACTCTTTCCATGTGGATGCTGCGCCTGCCTGGGGTGTGAGTGACTTCCCAACATGTCACACTGCAGTCCCCTGCTGAGTCTGCATGGAGTGTCTTCCTCACCTGCTGCGAGGCACCTTGGCTCCCTAAGGCCTACACTCTGTATCATTACAGAAAGGAAAAAGCAAATGATGAGTCTTGTTTAGGTTACTAAATAGCAAGTGTCATAAGTCCCTAGGGGGGAAACTGATAAAAGACCATATACTGTGCTTGAGGGTTTTTGAAAGGCTTTAAATCCTAACTAGCAAGGGTTAAAAGGAGTGCAAAGCAGGAGGGGTACAAGCTGTCTCCTGTTGTTTTTTTGTTTTTAGTATTTTGTGGGGGCCCGCCACCCAGCTCCCAAATAAATTCACACATGGAGGCTTATTATAACACAAATGCGTGGCCTTTTTTTTTAGCCAGCTTTCCTTAACTTAAATTATCCTGTCTACCTTTTGCCTCTGGGCTTTTCCTCTTCTCTTACTTCCATGAATCTTCCATGGCTTGCAGGTTGTGTAGCTGGGTGCCTGGCCCCTGATGTCCTCCCATTCTTCTGGCTCCTTCTCGATCTCCTCCTTTCCTCCCAGATTTCGCCCTCTATCTTCTGTCTGCCTGCCGGCCCCACCTATCCTTTCTCCTGCCTTGCTATTGGCCAGTTCTTTATTAGACCATCAGGTGTTTTACACAGGGACAGTAACACAGCTTCACAGAGTTAAACCAGTGCAACATAAACACAAGCAACACACCTTAAAATAATATTCTACTGTAGTCCCCACTGCACCCCATGTCATTGGATGGAAACCTCAAAGCTGCTCTGACTGATGTCCAAGGTTGCCTGTAATTGAAGACTGTAGATGGCACCTGGGGGCCTCTTGCTAAATTATGGATTCGTGGGTCTGCTATTAAAGCACAAGTTACTTAGATTTGGGTGGGTATTGAAGCCCAAATTACATTAAGTTGTTACAGTCCCCAGAGCGCTAGGGGTAATAGGTGGGTGGATCTGGGGATAAAACAGTCCAAGTCAAATGAACCAGCCTTGTTCTAGGTGGGCAATACTCCCCCTAGAGAAAACTGTACAAAAAAGTGTGTTAACCAGGGGCTCTCACTGAGCCAGGCTTGCCTAAGGGACAGATAGTGGAAATGGGCAAAGCTGTAGGTCAGATCAGAAGTCCACCAGACCCTGGGTGTGGTACAGTCAGGCATGTGGGGTTCTGTTCCCACTTGCCCCTGGGCTAATTTGAAATGTCCCTACCCAGGCTTTGGGGATGGGGAAATGCTTGTAGGTCTCATTGAGTTGCCTCGGTATAAGGAAGCCAAACAATTGCATTAAGTAGTGGGATCTTTTCTGGCTGTACTAGATCTTGCTAATGCATTTTTTTAGCTTCTCCTTAGCTACTGAGCATGAGGAACTGTTTGCATTTACTTGGAATGGTCACTAGTGGACATTCATAGTCCCCAAGTTTACCTTGACAGTCACATTCTTTTCGGTAGGGTGGTGTCCTGGGTCCTTGCTATGTCTTGGTGACAACCCTCTATTGCATGATGCTGATCTCTGAGTGTTTTTCAGATTAAATAAAATCCTAAACCGTTCATGTACCCATAAATGAACAGGCATAGAAGATGAATCCACACAAGGCACAAGGGCCGGACACAGCTGTAAAAGTCTTGGGCCCAGATCATATTGGGGGATGTCACTGTTTGGTGGCATGGAGCCTGACTTCTTTGTCAAATATGGCCTGGAAGCCTAGTCCTGGGATTTGAGGACTGAGCAACATGTTGTTCAAAAGATAGAAAAACTGGAATGTAACTGCAATGCTTGCTTTTGGAAAGATTTCTATATTTATTTATTTATTTATTCATTCATTCATTCACTCACTCATTCATTCATTCATTCATTCATTTATTTTTACTTCAGGTCAAGTTCCAAGCATGCCTCTTAACCAGGAGTACAATACAAGAAACTGGGAACTGAGCAGACCCTGGAGCAAAGTAAATGTAAAAAAAATGCTGGGAACCAAGTAAGAAAGTCTACTCTCACTGCAAATTTAGTCTGAGAGCTTGGCCTGCACAGTGTTTAAATAAATTAAATTAGTTATCATTTAAGCAGTAAGGTATCCCCATTCAAAGGGAGAGCCACAGCTCCTCCTCAATTTAACTCTACCTTGTATCAAGTTGACAAAAACCCCAACCAGGACAATCAACCCATGTCAACTTGATATACAAACACATCATTATTCACCTTTAACTGTTCTTTATTGTTTATCTCTAATGTCTCCTACTATTATTAATATCACAATATAAAACATAAATAACTTTAAAGCACCTCATGTGTCCTTATCTCATGCAAGTTCTATCTGGAACTCTCCCGCAAGAACTTAACTTACCCTGGAGGAAAATTCCCATTCCACATTTACGTTCTGGCCCTTAATCCTTACGGGTCTCTGTCTTTCTCCCTCTCTCCCCCTCAATGTCCCTCCTTTCCTTCCTTCATCCCCACTTCAGTGTGTGTTTGTGTGTGTGTGTGTGTGTGTGTGTGTGTGTGTGTGTGTGTGTGTGTATGTGTGTCTGTGTGTGTGTCTGTGTGTCTGTGCCTGTACGTATATGAGCAAGCTGGAAGTCAATTTGTGGCTTATCCTCAGGTTCTCTCCACCTTGGTCTCTCACTTTACCTGACACTTGCCAATTCAGTTACTCTGGCTAGGCAGTAAGTCCAAGGAATCTGCCTGTCTGTGCCTCTTCCACAGTGGGATTACTAGTATACAATAGAGTGTCTGGCTATTTTATGTGAGTTTCAGATATAAAAAGTTGTTTCTTCATGGTTTTTATCTTTGAGAAACCTACTGCCATAATTTAAAAGATGGAGAGAGAAGATTTTAGTGTAGTTTTAGTCAATTTACTTTAATTCTTTTTAAGGTATCAATAATCATACCACTATTTCTTATTTAAAATTATTTTGATAAAGTTGACCGATGAATTATATCCTCCTGTGAAGGCTCAAAATTGGAAGCCCCCAAACTTGCAGAATACTTTTTGCCCAATCACTTGCTTACTTTCTTAACATTATCATCAATATTTTAATTATTTTTTGCTTTGGAATTCTGTAAATTTTTAATGCCTGAGTAAAATGCATAATTGTAATTCTCAGTAACAGGTGAGGACTCTACTGTTCTTTTGATATAGGTTAGAGATGTGAGTGGGAAAGAAGTCATCTTTAGCCACCACAGGCACTTGAATTGGAAGGAGTGTTCATACATGCTGAACAGTTAGAACATAGTTATTTTAAATTTCCCCATCTGTCCACACTTTGCAGTCTTCCAGATCTCACTGTTGCAGATGTTGGTTCTCATAAAAGCATGCTACTCCACTTCTCTGTGTTTCATACATCCAATACACTTACGCTTTTTATTAAAATGGGGGAGGAGGAGAATTGGGTGAGGGAGGTCCATTGTCCCCTTTCTTTTTACATTTTTCCTGACCACCCATCTCAGATACAGTGAGTTGTAGTCACTGAGATCCTGAAAGTGTTCTGGCATCAGGCACCATAAGCCAGGAGTAATAACACTGAAGACATAAACATAGATGAGTGCAAATCTGTCTTTATTACTTAAGAAGCAGGATTACTGTGTAGTATGAATTTGTCACAAGAGCAGTGAGTCAGATTTCCTGGGTGGGATCACTGTTTCACTATTATGGTCATTTCAAAACTGGATTCTCTGCTTCCTCATTTCCTCAGATCGCAACATCGGGCAAGAGTCCAGTCTATGATTGGACACAGGCAGTGGC
Organism: Peromyscus maniculatus bairdii; assembly: GCF_049852395.1. Taxonomy (NCBI): domain Eukaryota; kingdom Metazoa; phylum Chordata; class Mammalia; order Rodentia; family Cricetidae; genus Peromyscus; species Peromyscus maniculatus. Next base: position 39,617,058 of record NC_134863.1, on the reverse strand, counting down.
AAATGTTTTCGTTCTGTATGTTCCATGATCCACAAGCAAAGCCACAAGAACATCCAGTAGCAATCATCCCTGCATGATTGTGTGAGACAAAGACATCAGAGACCTTGGACCATAAGAGATGGAGAGTCCCTAACTGTTCTCCCTGGGAAGCTCATGCATAGAGCTACATTTTGTAGGGTATAAAAGTAAATCATTTTTGAGAATTATCTTCAAGAAAAAAATCATTTAAATGAAAAGACTTGTAGTTTTCAGTTGATGGCAAATTCACCTCTGTGCTGGCTCTTCTTCTACCACTACAAGGGAATAGAGTGGGAAAGAAAACAGGGCCATATCCATGACCACACAATTGAAATCCAGGTGGACTGTCATATGTGTTCACGAAGGAAGGTGTAACAAGAACAAACCCCGAGTTCCTCAGTAGCATCCTTAAGAGAAATGAAAATCAGGAAGGGATGTCTAGGCACCTGGGACTACATCACAGCCCCATGGCAGCAAAGACCTGATGCAATAGAAGATACAGGTGTTCGAGGATTTCTGAGAGCTTCGAGAATTACTCACAAATTCTCCCTTGTGAGTTACTCACCAGATGGACAGGAAGCCAGTTTCCCCGAAGCTTTGACAGTAGTGCAGGAGACACTCTTAGTCTGAGTGGGGCGAGGATGCTCTGCAGGTAAGAGAATCAGGGGTATTGCCATAATCTCTTGTTCCTACAGCTCCCTTTCTCCTTCATTCTCTGTCTTGAGGAGTCCCTGTTTTCACAAGTAGGCTAATGACTACATTTTAGGACTTAGTGTCTTCATATGTGACATCAAAATAACAGTTGTGCTTACCTTATATAATGGCAGTAAAAATTAAAATGAACCAACTTAAAGCTTTATATTATGCCTTTTCAAAATGTGTTCATAAATTACAGGTGCCACCCTCCTAGGTCTATTGATTATCAAAGAAAATGGAGCTTTTAACCATGAGTTCAAAAAAAGATATGATTATAAAGGAAGTCCTGAACAGGGAGTTAGGGCTATAATTGATTAAATAGAGGTTTGATCTTGGAATAGGATAGAGACGAAATTATAATGTAGGAATAAGAGGCGTGAACATTGACTAAGCTCAGTGTTCCCCTACCCCATCAGTTACCTAGGCGACTGAGAGCTTCCTTGAGCCTCTTCATAATGGAGTCTAAGGTCTCTTCAGTATTCACTAGAATCATCAGTTGAAGAAGGGAGATGATGATGAAAAGTGAGCAGGTTGCACTCTTCATCCTGTTGAAAGTCAATGTCCTGGAAGAAAAAGGCAGAGAAGATGAGATCACTGAGGCCTGGGGTAGCGAGCTGGGAGGGATAGGAGGAGACAGTTCTACTCTGGGGAGAGTAGAGAGGGAAGAACAAAGCAACCATGCTGCAAGTGTTCTTGTTGTTTGGAGAAGCAAAGAGGGTTCCTACAGAGAAGATTCACTCACAAACATCAGTCAGGTTTCCAAGGCCGGCCAAGCAAGGATGCTTTCAGACTCTTGTGCGATTATCAGCCTGGTACCCATAATATATGAAACACACAACCCTCCACCTCCACCATATAAATACTTCCCATAGTTTCAAAGAACTCTGGCAGCTGAGGCGTAGTTTTTAGCAATTTCCTCTGAATTAAAACATTCCCTCAAGGACCTGTGAAGAGGTTCTTGAGTCTCAAGTGGTAAACACACTGCACATGGCTAGAAAACCCCAAACTTGAGTGTTCTCAAAGTGTTTCCCAAATGCCCCTACCTAGTATTATAGGAGCAGCTAAGCAATTGCTGAGGAAGGAGACTGACCAGCTGAGCTGCCTAGAGGAGAGCCTCCTACCTGTTTAGCTGCTTGCAAGTTGTACAGAGAGCTCCAGGCCCCACGTTGGACACCAGCTATGGTGAGTCCCTGAAGACTTTACGGCAGGCAGGGAAAAAAATGATCCATGAAGAGACAAGAATGAAACTCAGCTCAGCCCAATTTTCTTGTAACCAGTGCTGGACCAGGACTTCTAGAGTCTGGCCAGATCATTTTACTTTAGCCATATTTAAGCACAGCACAATTTTGAAAAACGTAGTCAGATAACAATTAACCCAAGTACACAACAGTTTAAGACATGTTTACATTGTGATTCTTTACAAAGTACATCTGGCTTTTACAAGAATGGGTTCTATTGACTCAGAGATAGTGCTCCAGATTTAGGGTGTAGGGAGCTTGACTGAGGTAAACATAACGCCTGTGGGTGTTGGGATTAACCTGGCCCTAAGATAACATAGAAGTCACTTAGGCTGTTGTAAAGCACAAGTGACTGGGTTTTATGGTTTAAAAGTAATGCTCAAGATTTAGGGGAAAGGATCTTGGATAAGTAAAAACATCAATTCTGGGAGATAAGGGCAGAGCCTGTCTCCTCAGACAGCAAAGTATCACTAGGTTGTCAAAGGGCATCATTCTTAGTGTTCCAGGAAGAACAGCTATGCACCTTATTCCTATGAAGAGGTAAGCTGTGTGTTTAACTCTCCTAGCTTCCCCAGAGCTTATCTGTATACACAAGGCTCTTTGCTCCCTAAAATCACCCATGCATGGATGGGCTTTTCAGTAGGTCAGTTGCTTTTTATTCATCCCTTCTCCTGTAAATAACCCCTCACCAAGATGCCTATAAAAAAAAACTTCAGTAATTTACTGACTCACCAAACTGGACTTGGGTAGATTAGTTTTGTTGATCCATTATCAGTTCTCTCTTAGGATGAATAGTCATGTGTGTCTTCTTCTGAGAAAAAAAAGTACACACAATTCATTTGATACCTGATTAGGATTATGGTCATGAACCAAAGATGAGTTGGGATGCTGAGACATGTACCTGAAGCTGATCTCTAAAGGGTAGACATCCATGGCAAAAATTTTGATATAATTCCCTCTCCTCATATGGTATGGGGTTATATAACTTTTTGCTATATCAGGGGTTGCATGGGCCTTGCTTTGGGAGATATACAATCATGGCTGTATCTTCTATCCAGAGAAAGCGTCTGGGTGGGTAACCTGCAGGGGAAATCCAAATGGGGCTGTCTTTATATGATATGGAGTGACATGCCTGCTTGAGGAGTGGGCCTTCCATATGAAAACATAGTTGACCCAAGAAAGGTTAAATATTGAGAACAATTTTGTTTTGGTCCCTGAGAGTGAAAAGTAAGCGAAAACAGTATCCATAAGCAGGGTCCGAGGTAGCATAACCACTTCTGTTTGTAGTAAAAAGTCATATCACGCCAAGATGGCTAGTCAGTGAGGACTTGCCTTTGTAAGGTAGCAATTATAAACCCAAAGGAATGTTCTGCTAGCCTGCTTAATATTAGTTGAATAAAAGAGAAAATGAGATGGAGATGTTGATTTCTTGGCAAGACTCTAGAAAAAAAAGAGTCAAAGTTAGATCTATGCTAAGAGCCTTTTCTGGAATTCAAAAACTTAAAATTCATGGGAAGAGTAAAATAGTACAAAATAATGACCTGATGTAAAAATAACAATAAAGAAACTAATTTTACAAAAGTGATCTTTAGTATCTAGTTCACCAGGACTGTGTTCTCAGGAGAATTTTTTTTTTAAGTGAATTAATCAGAGACTTGGATATTTTATTGGGCTTTAGTGACTGGTGAGTCCCATGAGAAAACATTTTTTTTCTTCAATAAGAAGAGGCTTTGAAGATCTAAATGATCAAGACCAGGATATAAATTAAATTCTTAAGGTACTAAAACACACAGTAGATGAGAGGAAAAACAATTGATGAATTCTGTATAGTTACTAAAAAACAAGTGTGGTAAGACTTGTGTTGAGCTCTCAGAGTTCCTAGAAAAAAAACTGATAAAAACAAAACAGAACACATTTTGTGAGTTCTGAGAAGGCTTTCCAAGCCTAACCAGTGTTTCACCAAGGGTTAAAAGAAGGAGAAAAACTTATGAAGGTACAAATGATCATCACAGAAACCACTGTTCTGGAGGAAACCACCCAAGCTACTTCTCTGAGAAGGTGATCAAAGTTCCCTGCAGGTGAGGGCTATACATGGACTGGAGGCCTCCCATCAAACTATGAACTCACCAGTCTGCCATTAATGTATGAATTACTTGGGCTTTAGGAGATTCTGGAGCCATGTGCATCTATGACAAGTCTCAAAACACCAGGGGCAATGGGCAGCAGTGGGTGGATATGGGAATAAAACAGTCCAGGTAAAAAGCACCAGGTTTCACTAACATTGAGCAATGACCCATCCAGAGTAAACTGTGCATTTCTTTCCTGAAGAAAGGTAAGTTGAGGGTGGAATTTGTTCTAGCCTTGGGCTTACACTGAAACAACCCATGACAGAGACAACAGGAAGAAAGGGAGAAGCAGGAGAGGAGAGGAGGGGAGGGAAGAGGTGGGGAGAAACCAGAGCTTCAGTTCAAGCAGAGTCTACCAGAATCTGGGTGGGGTGTAACCAGGCAGGTATAGCTTGAGCTAGCTCCAAAAAAACTCATAGGGATTGGGGAAATGTATGGGAGTCCCATCCCATGGAGGTCCTCCATGATGAAGAAGCCAAACAGGTACAAATGAAAGGATTTTCCCATGCTCAATTAGACCTTGCTAACGTGTAGGTGTGGTTTTTTTGTTATTTTAATTCCTTTAGCTGTTGTTTATCAAGTCCAATTTCCATTTACTTGGGATATGGTCAACAGTGGACCTTCAGAGTACTTCAAGATTACCTTCAGCATTCCATTACTTATCATAGGATGGTGGCCTTGCTTTGCTATCCTGACCATCCTCTCTACGAAGCAGTTTCGTTGCCTAGATAGCATGATGCTAAATTCTAAGTGTTCTATATATTTTAAAATACATTGAAAATACATGCATGCAGGTGCACCAAAGGGAATGAGAATGAGATCTCAGTCCAGATAAGCTACAAGGACCAGAGAGATGCTAAATTGTTTGGAGTATTATGATCCTGTAAGACATATGTGATATGTGACAGTTACTTTTTTTCCCCTTTATTTTATTTTACAATACCATTCAGTTCTACATATCAGCCACAGGTTCCCCTCTTCTCCCGCCTCCCACTCCCTTCCCTTTTCCCCAGCTGACCCCCCCATTCCCACCTCCTCCAGGGCAAAGCCTCCCCCGAGGACTGAGATCAACCTGGTAGACTCAGTCCAGGCTCAGTCCCCTCCTCCCAGACTGAGCCAAGTGTCCCTGCATAAGCTCTAGGTTTCAAACAGCCAACTCATGCAATGAGCACAGGACTCGGTCCCACTGCCTACTTGCCTCCCAAACAGATCAAGCCAATCAACTGTCTCACCTATTCAGAGGGTCTGATCCAGCTGGGGGCCCCTCAGCCTTTGGTTCATAGTTCATGTGTTCCCATTTGTTTGGCTATTTTTTTTCAATAATTGAGTAAAACCAAAATTTATTATAAGCCACAGTTGTCTTAGGGACCTCCATGCTATATATATAGCCTCCATGGTTCTATGGGTTGTGGTCTGATTGTTCTTTATTTTATATCTAGAATCCACTTATGAGTGAGTACATACCATGACTGTCTTTCTGGGTTTGGGTTACCTCACTCAGGATGATTTTTTTCTAGTTCCATCCATTTGCCTGCAAATTTCATGCTTTCATTGTTTTTCTCTGCTGAGTAGTACTCCATTGTGTATATGTACCACATTTTCTTAATCCATTCTTCAGTTGATGAGCATCTAGGTTGTTTCCAGGTTCTGGCTATTACAAATAGTGCTGCTATGAACATAGCTGAGCATGTATCTTTATGATATGAATCAGCATTCCTTGGGTATATGCCCAAGAGTGGGATGGCTGGGTCTTGAGGTAGTTCAATTCCTAATTTTCTGAGAAACCGCCATACTGATTTCCACAGTGGTTTTACAAGTTTACATTCCCACCAACAGTGGAGGAGTGCTCCCTTTGCTCCACATCCTCTCCAACATTGACTGTCATTGGTGTTTTTGATCGTAGCCATTCTGACAGGTGTAAGGTGGTATCTCAGAGTCATTTTGATTTGCATTTCTCTAATGATTAAGGATGTTGAACATTTCTTTAAATGTCTTTCAGCCATTTGTGAGTCTTGTTTTGTGAATTCTCTGTTTAGCTCTTTAGCCCATTTTTTAATTGGACTGTTCAGTATTTTGATGTCTAGTTTCTTGAGTTCTTTATATACTGTGGAGATCAATCCTCAGCCAACAGAATGGGAAAAGATCTTCACCAACCCCACATCTGACAGAGGATTGATCTCCACAGTATATAAAGACAGTTACTTTTTAAACCCTACAATATCCATGTCTGTAATTGTAAATGAGATGAATATTTAACTGGGACTCCTAGAATATTAGTGGATTTTTATACCCCACCTTATTCAAGTTGTTCTTTGTCTGTATGCTATCTAGATTTTTGTTAACTTGACACAAGCTAGGGTCATTTAGGAAGAGAAAACCTCAACTGAGTAAATTCCTGCACATTGGTTTGTAGGCAAGTCTGTGGGGCCATTTTCTTGACTCAAAGTTAAAAAAAATTAATGCATAACCTTTGAATTAAGGCTCACTCCAAACTTCTGGATACAGTAGTTTCTAGATACATCTAGTCTTTGTCAGAATGGCCTCTAGTCCAATTCCCAATAGAGTCCTTACTCCCCTCCATGCCTGGTGGGTCCAGTCCTCACCCTCCACAGTTCTAGAGGCATTCTGACATTCCAACCTCCCCCCCACACCAGAATGGGCATTAACTTCTGCTTCCAGTATCCTAAGGGCATCTCTGTCTTTCAGATGTCATCCTGGCATCCACATCAGAGCATTAGGGCTTGAAAGGTCCTTGGACCTGAACTACTTTGATGCCATCACTCTAAAGATAACTAACCCAAGACTGAGGTGAACACTGTGCTTACCTAAGGTCACTGATGAGCATCTTGTAGACTGGGAGCTGGTTTAGAACCATAGTCTCTCCTTCCCACTGCATTATCCTTTGCATGAAGCTGTCTAACTTCTCTGAGGCTAAATGAAATACGAGAAATGGAAAAAGGCATGATATTTGCCAAGTTTATGTAATCCTCTAATTGTTCTATTTGACTGGGAGATTGACCATTAGAGAATAAGGTCATGTAAATTATGCTGCACTTTTACAACACAAAATAAAATGATTTTTCTTTTCTGGATGCAAGACTGCTTGAGGCCACAGAGGTTATTCACGCTCAGTCAGCTTCGAGGGTTTTATTCTCCTTAACAAAGTTGTTTCAAAAGCAGATGAATAGTGATGGATGTTGGCTCCCTTCTCTCATGTTAGGTAATTGATATTTATTATAAAACTAAACAGAAACATGCAAGATTTGTGAAAGAATATCAACAACTTCTAGTTCAATATTCAATTTTTTGTAGATCATCTCCTCCAATCATACTTGTCATGTGTATTGTGATCATTGTCATAGTCCTCTGCAATTTCCATTATAACTATCCTGTCTTTTCCATGTCAAGTCCCGGGAAGGAGCTTTCAGCTGGACATGAGGCTTTAGAGCTGCTCTACCAATCAGAATGGTCATGATCTCCTTCACTTGCACAAACCTGGGTGTTGTGCCACAGATTAGCATCTAGGAGCTAGTTCTGCTTTGAAGACTTCTGCTGTTCCCTGCTGCACTTCCTCTCTGGAGTTTAAAAGTTCAAGTATAGAATCAAGAAACAATTTAAACCACTGGTTCTTATTGAAGCTGACTGATGCCAACTGCAACATCTGGGATGCGACCTTAGCATTTCCTATTGACATCAAGTACAACATAAGGCTCCTAGTTGTCTCTGACAGCGCCTATGTTTTCTCATTCCCTGGATTTTCATCCTCTTTGATCTTTTCACAGTAAATTGATAGGCTGTAATGTATACATCTGGAAAGAATCCAGATCATTTGTGAGATTGTCACTGCATCTTGTCATGGACCCTGACCTCTTTGTGAAGTGTGGCCTAGAAGTCTCGTGCTAGGGCTGGAGGACTGGGCAGTCTGTTGTTAAGAGACAGAAAATCAGAAGGATGGCTAGAATACTTTCAGAATGTATTTATTTATTTAGTATTTATTTATTTGCTTATTTTAGTTCAGTTTAAGCTGCACGTGTGCCCCTTAGATCAGGTGTCTGTTAGGAACCAAGATGTCAAGAGCTATGCAGAGCCTGGGACAAAGTAAGCATAAAAGCAATGCTTGGAACTGGGCAAGACAGTCTAGCAATTTAAAACTTGCAAACTTTGGATTCAGAGTCAGGCAATCACAGTATTCGAGAAAGTTAACTTGTCATTTAAGCATCAAGTGTCAAAGGAAGAGGCCCAGTTATCCTGTTCTCAGCACAGGTAAAGGAAGTTGTTCTGTCAGCTTCTTACTAAGAACTTGACTTACCCTAGGGGGAATACTCATTCCAGGTTTGTGTTCTGGCACTAACTCTCCATTTTAGTGTATCTTGGGGGTAGTGGCAAACAGGCGTATGTGGTGTATATATGTGAGTATGTGTGTGTGTGGGGGGGCAGGCTATTATTAGGTGTTGCCCTCAGGATCTGTCCACTTCTGTTTGAGCTTTCTTGTTTGGCCTAAAGCTTGCTAATTTGGTTAGGATGACTCATCGGCAACACTGGACCGCAATTACACACCATCATACCCGGCTCTTTAGTTGGATTTTGGATATCAAACTCATGTCCTCAGGCCTGTACTGCAAGTTCTTTACTGACTTTACCAGTCTTTGTTTTCTGCTTCCCAGAATGAGTACAAAAACACCACCCCTTTCTCAGTTTTTGTTTTGTTTGTTTGTTTTGTTTTTTGAGACATGGTTTCTCCGTGTAGCTTTGGGCCTTTCCTGGAACTCACTCTGTAGCCCAGGCTGGCCTCGAACTCACAGAGATCCTCCTGGCTCTGCCTCCCGAGTGCTGGGATTAAAGGCGTGCGCCACCACCACCCGGCTTCTGTTTTCTTCTAAAGAGAAGGTTCGTTATAAAGTCAAGAACTGACTGAAAAATAGGCAGGTTCCAATTCAGCTTCAATCTCTGCCTTGCCAGGTCCTGCCTCCAAATCTCTATTCTCTGGGGAGAGGTAACTTGAACACCCATCTCTCGTCTCAATATCACAACTTAAGAAAACTCAAACAGGTGATCCGAACAATTTTTGTTTTACTGATTTCTGTTTAACATCCCTTAAACTTCCGTCATAGCTATTTTCTTTTTATATCCATTAATACTTTGTTTGTATTCACTAAGCAAAGCAAATATTTAGTTACTGTCAGGGAACCAGGCATGAGATTATGACACCAAAGCCTCTGCTTCCATGAAGATTATAACACAGTGGAAGAAGAAAACATTAAGCATGCCAACACTTTACAGAAATAACTACAGATTTATCATTCGTTAAAAGTTAGAGTGGAAAGTAGAAAAGAGCCTTTCCTCGGAAAATGCCGTGGTGAGACTTGAAGATTAGGAGAGCAGCCTGGGGCAAAGACCCAGAATAGGATGGAACCCGTCTGGTGAGAACTTCCAGGTAGGAGTAGCCATGCTGGATTGATAGGAAAGTAGTCCAGATATAGCACAACTGGCCAGTGTACTATTGTAAAGGCCAAGGTTTTCACATGCCAAGTCACAGAATCATAACAAACAAACAAACAAAAATCTACTAGGGTGCCCAGAGCACTCTAGGACCTGCCTGGGATTTCATCCAGGAACAGAGAAAGGAAGAGGATGTCTAGAAGTGAAGACACCAAGGTCCATGGAGATGGGATGACATTGCCTAATGATCCTATCCAACCCACCACATCTACTCACTTCTAGATTCAGGGAGTATTGTTAGATTAAAGATACCTACTCAGAACACATTCTCTGGCCACTATGTAGAGCATTCATAAGACAGGAGCAAGAAAACATTTTGGGAGATTCATGGAACAATCAATAATCTTGATGAAAAATGCTGGACATGTGGAGCAAAGCAGTTAAAAAGAAGTGAAGGTACTTGAGATGGGAATACAAATGTGAAAATTGCTAATGGATTCAGTAACACTGTTAGCATGTGCTTAATGAGCAGACATCCTTACACATTTGAAAATCATTAGTGAAAAATAGCTGTGGGTCCTCTGAGCTGCAGCTGGAAAACACAAGGATTTCAGTAAGGACCATGGTTGAAAAGAAGCAGGGAGAAGGCAATGAGGTACACCAGAGTGATACAGGTCTGGTTTGCAGTGCAGGAAGAAGCAGGAAAAAAAAAAAAAAAAGAGGAACTGTGATCCACCATTCAGTGGTGCCATTGAATAGTCTTTATGTCACAGCTGGCCCACACAGTGGCCTCATATCCCCAGAATCTGTCTGTTCAGTGTTCCTGCCACAATCAGTCTGATGAAGTGATAAATTTAAGAACAGAAATGGAGATCTTGATCTATGACACAGCTTTAGTTAGAATTCTTACATTCCCAAGGCCACAAAAATATGTGTATTTTAGCTATTCAAGCTACAGATCATTCCAGAAACTCTCCTGCAGTGAATGTTGGGTCTCCCATAACTTGCTGGAGCTGAGGGTATCACAAAGACATTGTGGTAGTGAAATAGATTTATCTCATTCTTTCTCATATTGTCTCTCCTAGGTTTCTATGTGCCTGATATTTCTACATCTTTTTTCCCTTTTATGAATTTTTTCACTGCCAGATAAATAAATTCACAAAATTCCCCTTTACATGAAAAAACGTTATTTTCTTACTTTTTTTTTTTTTTGAGACATGGTTTCTCTGTGTAGCTTTGGATCCTGTCCTGGAACTCACTCTGTAGACCAGGCTGGCCTTGAACTTTGCCTCCTGCGTGCTAGGATTAAAGGCATGCACCACCACTGCCTGGCTTCTTCTTAACTTTCTAGTCCCTGACATCCTTGGGTCTTTTTAGTCATTTTTCTTTGACAAGTTATTTTCCTGGCCCCAACAAGCAACCTCAAATTCCCTGTCTTATTCTTCAATCTCTACATGGCTTCTGAGTGCACCTCAAAAGATAACATCATTTCATCTTGTCCTAACTGTGAAGAAAGAGGCTACTTATCATCTCAAGATCCCAACTTCCTCATTTTGAGAACAGCCAAACAACACTTCAAGAGCAATGCTGAGGATTAAGTAGGCTGTGTGTGTAAAATTACAGTGATAGCTTATATCTAGCATAATAAATATTATTGTATTTCTATGGAAAACCATATTGTTATATCATTGTGCTCTTCCATATCAATGCCAATAAGCCAGCCAGGTATTGGTTAATGGACTTTTGAGGCTAAATTGTCTCATTTTAAGTGTAAAGAAACATGGTTTTGCTTTATCAAAGTGGTAAATTTGTTTGGAAGATAGTCTCACAACATTATCTTTTTAGTATGTTTATAAGTCTGAGAAAAGTTAATAAATCACACCCAAACTCAGAAACAAATAATAATTTCACAGTCAAACATATTTGTTCTCTCCAGAAAATACTGTCATCAATGCAATAATGTTTCACATTTATCTAGTATAAAGAGGAGGGGCTCTGTATTTAACTTGGTTCTTTCCTCTGTGCTTGCATATTGCTTGCTTTGAAATTTAAAAAGTCAATCTCCTTCTTGGGTGTTGGAAATAACCACAAGCTGATTGCTGTTTGAGTTTATCTGATTTTGTTCTTGTTCTGCTTTTAGTGAGTGTTGTGTCTCATGGGCTGGGGCCTCCCTCCTTGAAACCAATCTTTCCTCATTCAGCTACCTCCTGGTCTGTGTCTCTCAGACAGCTTTTCTTCTTTCTTTTATTTTGTGATTTTGTTTAGTATTATTTTTTCTTTGTCCTTGAGACTTTCAAATCTATATACAGTATGAAACTCAAAAATACCCATGCTTGTTTTCCCTTCAAATTCCAAAATGCCTCCACAAATGGGTGTGCTCTCCCAACTTTGTGGTGTTGTTTTTGATTTATACCTCATGGAGTTGAATTTGGAGTGCCCTTTCTGTATGGTCCATCCACTGGAATATGGACAATCTTCTAGTGTCTGTGCATGCAAAGTGAAAAACAACAAAGTGTCATCCTCCATCCTTAAAAAGCTTTTTTCTTATATGTTGATATTCCTCATTTCCACAAGGGAAGGAAAGGCAGCAAACACATACAAGTAACGAGAAAACAAGGATGAAGTTGTTGACTGACCTCAGTCTGCTTCTTGGTTTTTACCAACATGGGTTCTCAGGTTCATTCCATTCTAAGTCTTGCCATAGAGTCAGAAATGGTTCTTCATCTGTACATTTGATTCCTTGGACTGCCATTACCTAGCATCATACACTAACTTATGCAATGGAATCTTACAGTTCTAGAGGTAAAAGACTGAGATATAGGTTTGGGCAGGACTCCTAGTATTGTCAGACTTTTCTCCTTGGCTGTAGCTGCCTGCCTTCTCCTTCTGTTTCCCATCATCTTCCCTTCGGGTGATGTCTGTGTCCTGAACTGATAATGATATCTGCAAAATTGGCCTAAGACACATTCTATTCAATCTGCATTACCTAATTACCTTTTAAAAAACCACATCTCCAGATCTCTAGGTAATAGTCACATTCTCAGACACTGGAAGTTAAAGTTTCAATATGTTAAGTGGAGGGAGGTAGCACAATTTAGCCGTTATTGAGGGGAAAGTAAAGGAAATCAATTTATATTAGAAAGATAATACTTGCTGTCTCAAAAGCAAAACAAACAATAGCAACAAAAACCTCTTGATTTTAAAAATACTGCTTTCTCCCTGGGTCATCCGATAAGTCAGCTTTGATACTGAAATCTTATAAATAACTCTGCTAAAGCAATCAGTAAGAGGACACACACACACACACACACACACACACACACACACACATGTTCATACATACATATATTTCTGAAAATTTGCATTAATTAAACATTTTATAAAACACTTTACTCACATGAGTAAATTCTTTTACTGTCTTTCTAAATTATATGTGTATGTTATGTATAATTTAAATACCTGCTATTATGATTTTCAATAGGTTTGGATTTACTCTTTTTTATTAGGTTTTTAATTTGTCATAGAAAAGAACAGGTTTTTACTTTGACATTTCCACACATTTTTTGTTTTTGATCTTCTCCACTGCCTTCTCAGGCTGCCTTTCCTCTCCCCCTGCCCTCAGCTCCTCCTCTGCTTTTCTGTCACTTATATTCTATTATTCTCTGTTTGTGTATTTTCCCTCTTCTCTCTTAAGACATCTTTTCCCTCCTTTGTAATCTTTTTTTTCCAATTTCATGACCCATACACAAACTCGCTTATTTTTAAAGGAATTGATTGTAGTTAGAGCAAACTGTGTCCAGTGTATTTTTCTCTGGAAGTGTGAAGTGACCACCCACCTATACTTATCTTATTTACCTTAAACCTCTCATAGATTTATTGCTTACCATTAATTAAGCATGCCATTAAATAGTGCCTGAGCCCTTTCCTTGTGGAACTTGCTTCAGTTTTGAAATCCTGCCAGCCGCATGACATTGGGAGCCCACACGTTCCTTTTCCCAGGATTTGTCATTATTAGGGTGGGGCTAAACCTCACCTTTAGTTCTTTTTGTTGAGAACCAACTCTCAGCCTGTAGTGGGAGGAAACTTCCTATTTTCATCTCAGTCCTCTTCAGCCTCCTTAATTCCTCTCCTTTCATTTCTTCTTCCTCCATCCCTAAAAACACACCTCACATCCCTGGTTTTTCTAGAAATTTTTCTACAGTTATGATATTCTTTCGCAGAAAGTTCTGAGTGGTAAAAACAAACAAACAAACAAACAAACAAACAAAAACAGCTTTTCCTCCATCCCCCTTCCCCATCCCCCCACTGAGGCTGAGCTTCAAAGATGACCAACGGAATTCTGAAAAGTTCGTTGGCTATTACCCTGCTCAGCACTCAAATTCAGATGCATCAAGGACCTCCACGTAAGGCCAGGTACTTGAATGTGCTAGAAGAGAAAGTGGGGAATAAGATCGAACTCGTCGGCACAGGAAAGACTTTCTGAACAGGACACTGACAGCACAGGTACTAAGAACAACACTTAATAAATGGGACCTCATGAGACTGAGACGCTTCTCTGTGGTAGCAGATAGTGTCATTCAGACAAAGCATCAGGCTACAGGCTTAGAAAAGATCTTTACTAAAGTATATATCTAATAGAGGGTTAGTGTCTAGAATATATAAAGAAGTAAAAAAAAGCCCTAAACTTCCAGAAAACAAATAATCCAATTTAAAAATGGGGTATGGGTCTAAAAAGAAAATTCTCCAAAGATGAAACACAAATGACTGAGAAACACTTAAAGGTTCATGACCTTTAAGGAAAAGCAAATTAAAACTACTTTGAGATTTCCTTTAACTCTAGTCAGGGTGGCCACGATCAATAAAATGAATGACAGCATATGATGGCAAGGATGTGGGAAAGGGGAATATTGTTGTTATTTTTTGCTCTTTTGGGGGGCCCACCACCCAGTTTTCAAATATATCACACATGGAGACTTATTCATAGTTATAAATGCCTTTCCTTAGCTTGGTTTGTTTCTTTGCCAGCTTTCCTTAACTTAAATTATCCCATCTGTCTTTTGCCTCTGGGCTTTTACCTTTCCTTACTTCTGTGTATCTTATTTTAACTCTTATTTTGTGGCTGGCTAGGTGGCTGGGTGGCTGGCCCCTGGAGTCCTCCTCTTTCTTTGGCTATTTTTTCTCTCCCAGATTTCTCATTCTCTTTATTCTCTCTGTCTGCCAGCCCCACGGATCCTTTCTCCTGCCTAGGTGTTGGCCATTCAGCTCCTTATTAGACAGGTACAGTAACACAGCTTCACAAAGTTAAACAAATGCAACATAAACAAAAGTAACACACCTTAAAATAATATTCTACAACAGGGGAACATTTATCCATTGCTAGTAGGAGTAACACCATGTAGAGCCACTATGAAAATGAGTGTGGCGGTTCCTTAGGAAGTGGAGAATAGAGCTACCTTAAGATCCAACTATAGCACTCTTGATCATATACCCACTCTACATCTTACTACAGAGATACTTGCTCATCCATGTTCACTGCTGATCTATTTATAATAGCAAGAAATGTAGAATAGCTCGGACCTCCATCAACTGATGTGTGGATAATGAAAATGTAGTACATTTATGCAATGGAGTATTGTCTGGTGCTTAAGAAAAATGAAATTATGAAAATTTCAGGTATATGGATGGAGCTGAAACAATCATCTTGAGTGAGGTAACCTAGACCCAAGAAAACAAATATTGCATGTTTTGTCTTTTCTGGGCTGTTAGTTTTTTAGGTTTGGAAGTGTATGCTATAATCTGAATAACCACAGAGGTTATATACCTAGTAAGGGACAAGAAAGGACATGAAGATCTCTCAAGGAAGGAGAAATATAATATAGTGTTATGGAGGGGTAAAAGAAAAACTAGAGTAGGAGAATTGACTTGGGAGGGGAGGGGACGTAGCAGTTTAAAGGAGAGAATATGGGGAGAAACAACTACCATTAAAGGTCATTTGAAAAACAATTTTTAGGTTTTTATTTTTAATGATATGTTTATTTTTATGTGTGTGAATGTTTTGCCTGCTTGTGTATAAGCCCACTGTGTATGTGCCTGATGTCCATGGAGGCCAGAAGGGCAAGCTGGATTTCCTAGAACTGGAGTGACAGACTGTTGAAGGCTGCCATGTCAGTGCTGGGAACTTAACTGGGTCCTTTGTAAGAGCAGCCAGTGTTCTTAACTACTGAGCCAGCTCTCTAGGCCCCCTGGCAATTTTTTAAAATTTAATTTTCTATTATTCCTCCCATTATACAAACCATCCTGTTTAGAAAGGCTCAGAGTGGGACTCTTTATATTAGCATATATATTTAATTAGACTCAAAGATTTCTGATCACGTCTACTTCCCAAATTAACCCAATAGTAGCAGTTGAGGGTAAAAAGAATAGACTGGGCATTTGAAGACAGGAAGGGAGTTTTAAAGTCCTTCAAACTGCAGCATTATTCATGAAAGTAGTTTTTGATGCTAAGGTAAATGTTATTATCAGTGTGGAGCTTTACAAATGCCTTCTGTTGCGTTTTCAGTCTATTTAGCACCTTCTTGGAGTCTCTGTCTGGATCCTTCTACCTCTAGCCCATAGCCCAAGGGCTTCTGTACAAATCTGAGGTTAATTTTGTCTTCCCATAGAGATGATATGTTTGGAGATTCCCTTCTCATAAATTTTTTTTTCAGAAGGAAAAATGAAGGTCTTTTCATCTAAGTAAGAGATTTATTTAGCTAAAACAACACTGAACATTTCAAAAGTACTGTGTGTCACAGCTAAAATGAGGAGCTTGGTGGTGGTTTACTGCAGTAGAGGTGGTTCCCATGATAGTCTCCACTTTACTGCTGCACCAAAGATACATAAGGCCTGCCCCCCGGCATATGGAGTGCGGCGAGTAAGCAAATCCACTTGGCATATGGGCCAATAAAACATGACATGCTGGTAACTCCACCTCCACGGTCAATTTTACTGTTTCTGTGGAAGTGGAAATTTGCCACTCTAAATATTTCTAATTATGTTTTAATTGGTATGTTCTTGTCGGCCAGTTGTCATAGTTTAAGAATATGCTTCTGATTGCCAGTGTCACAAGGAAGGACACACACTGATGTCAGGTATGTGACAAGTTCTCTGCCACTCTTCTACTCTATTTGGCTTGTGAGCTCATAAGATATAGAGTAGAAAAGGTTATATATTAGGTTAAGAAATAGAGATGTTTAGAAGGACTTTTGTTTTACCTTTTCCAAAAACTGCACCAATATTCTTTTCAGTTAAGAAATGGACTCATCTATCTCAGGATAGAAGTGCACATTCTAGTCAAGAGTTTATGGACCTTTGTCCCCACTGATATTTCATGTGAGGAATTTCCTTGTTGGGAGGCCTCTGGGCATTGAGAATATTTCCCAGTGCTCACAGCCTAGACTCACTGGCAGGTAATTATCATCCTGTTCCTGCTAGGTACAACAACCAAAAATGTCTCCAGAAAATTCCAAACTCCCTGCTAGGAACCTCTATTGCAAAGAGGATAGAAAATGCTGTTCAAGAAACCCAAAGGGTGGCTTTTTGCCCACTTGCCTCACTCTCATGGTAGGTTTATCTGCCCTGTCGCCTAGGCATACCTTCCCTGGTATTAGAACTTACTTATTTAGGATTCCAACATACACTGAAGACTGGCAGCTCTCTAGGAACTCTGGTAATCTAGCATCTAGTTTGGGACTGCTGAGATGTCCAGTTCTATGGACTGAACAGCTACTAGATCCTTAGCCTGGCCACTGGGAGACAGCCATTGTTAGACTACTTGGACCACAGCTTGTAAGTTGCCCTGATCTCTCTCTCTCTCTCTCTCTCTCTCTCTCTCTCTCTCTCTCTCTCTCTCTCTCTCTCTCTCTCTCTCTCTCTCTGCCTCTCCCTCCCTTTCTCTCTTACACACACACACACACACACACACACACACACACACACACACACACACTTGTCTTAGTCACTGTTCTATTGCTGTGAAGAGACACCATGACCAAGGCAACTCTTTTAAGAGAAAGCATTAATTTGCGGCTGCTCACAGTTTCAGAGGGTTAGTCCATTACCATCATGGCAGGAAGGGAGTGTGGTAATGGGCAGACAGGCATGGAGCATGGTGCTAGAGCAATAGTTGTAAGATACATCCTGATCTACAGGCAGAGAGGAAGAGGGAGAGGGACACACACACACACACACACACACACACACACACACACAGTAGGAGGATTGGGTCTGGCATAGGCTTTTGAAACCCAAAAATCCACCGCCAGCAACATATCTCCTCTAACAAGGCCACACCTACTAATCCTTCTAAGCAGTTCACCACACCGGGGACTAAGCTTGCAAATGTTTGAGCCTATGAGGGCCATTCTCACTCAAAACACACACACACACACACACACACACACACACACACACACACACACACACACACTAGTTTTGTTCCTCTAGGGAATTCTGACTAATAGAGTTGCTAAGAAACCTCCTCCCCACTTTTCTCTTTATTTTTGTTAGGCAGGATTATATATAGGGTGGCTCCGGAAGTGCCTTAGATGGGATTGCAATCTGATAGAGTATGACCAGGAGCCACTAGAGGTTCCATAAATGTTTAGGATAGTGTCTTAGCGTAAGCAGACTTTAGGGGGAGATTCTTAGAAACCTGTTGGTTTATGAGTGGAGAAGGGCCTAATGCAATGTTAATTGTTGGAATTCTTTTTTAAAGCATGTGTACTTACAGTACTCATGGTGCATGTATGGAAGTCAGGGTAATTTGTGGGACTCATTCCTCTTCGTCTACCGTGTGACTTCTGGGGATGTAGCTCAGGTCGTCTGGCCTGGCAGAAGCACCTTTACCCCCTTTACCCACTGAATTGACCACTGCTCCATTTTGGAATTGAGCTTCTTAGCTTATTGGAGAGCTTTCAGCCAGTCTCTGGGACACGGCTCCTTTCCCTTCCATGTCTCCATAGTTCTTCCCTCCTGTCCTGCCTTGTTTCTGCACTCTGTTCTAAACCCTCTTGTCTTTAGATTGCCTAGGAACTCCTAACATAGACTCTGGCTTTGGAAGGCCTTCTGCCTGTAAGCCCATGGCAGATGCTGTAATCAGACCTCACTGTCTGAGTGAGCCTGCCCCACAGGTCTGTGTACTTCACAAGTGTTTCTTGGACTTTCTCCTCAAGTAATACAAGCAGGCTGAGACATACATGAAAGGATTTTTCTTCTGTATTTATCATGAAAATGTGATGGGGGTCCTGAAGGTAAAAACCAAGCAAATGTGCCTCCAGGAGTTTTTAAACTCTCCACTTAGTCTGTCTGTAACCTCTCACAATTCATAAAAAATATCCTACAGCCTTTTTGTTGTTGTTTTGTTTTTTTACGAGACAGGATTTCTCTGCGTAGCTTTGCACCTTTCCTGGAACTCGCTTTGTAGACCAGGCTGGCCTTGAACTCACAGAGATCTGCCTGCCTCTGCCTCCAAAGTGCTGGAATTAAAGGCGTGTGCCGCCGCTGCCGCCGCCGCCGCCGCTGCCGCCACCACCACCACCACCACCTGGCAAAAAGGCAGCTCTGTTTTTGTTGTTGTTGTTGTTGTTGTTGTTTTCTTTGTTAGGCAAACTCTCTACCACTGAGCTAATTCCCCAACCCCATCCTACAGTCTTCTACCTGTTACTGGTTTCTGCTTCAGGTGAACTGATCCACATTCTTTTTTTTGCCCCCCTGGAGCTGAGGACCGAACCCAGGACCTTGTGCTTGCTAGGCAAGTGCTCTACCACTGAGCTAATGTTCTTTATAGTTTCCCCAACACCTGTAGCTTCAATTATTCAATGTTAACTACATTGTTCAGGGAAAAAAAAACAGAAGTAAACAATTCTTGAGTTGTAACACGTACAGTGCTTTGAGCCACAGGCTGAAATCTTGTGCTCTGCCCTACCAAGGATGCAGATCATCCCTTTGTCGAGGTTACCAAGGCTATATAAGCATCCTGCCCCTAAACCATTTAGTAGCCATTTTGGTTTAAACCCTATCAGGGGTATGTGCATATAGGACAATATGCTAAGTGTAGGGGTGGTACTGTCTGTGGTTTTATGAAGATTTGGGATGAGTCATTGTGGATAAGTGGCTGGCATATTCACCAGCCTCCTCAGTTTTCAGGGTGTTGGTTCGTCCAGTGACCATGGCCCCGTGATAGATGTAAGGAAAGCTACGGATTTTTCAGTTTCTTCAGTTTGTTTTTGTTGGTATACTGAGGAGAGAGACTGTGCTAAGGTTTTTGTTTTATATTTGAACAAATAAGGAAGTATGCAGACATTTAAATTTGCACCAGAATTACATGGTAGTAACTTATGAATGCATTGTTTCTTTGAGACAACACAACCTTTTTCTTTTTTTAATGTATCTAAGCTATCACCCTCACCCCTTTTCTGGCTTCATTTCCCTAGTTTAACTCAATCAATCTTCCCCCAAATTAAAAAAGAATGCAGAGCTAACTAAAGGAATCTAAAATTTAGTGGCCCGGTACCAGTGCCTAGAACCCTTGTCCCATCCACCCCATGATAGGGAGGTACTCTGAGATTAGATATGGAAGAGGCTGACCCAGTGCCTCAGCTCCTCACTATTTAAATCCAGGCATTGGAGGTTACACAGGAGGAAGCAGAAGCCATGTCCTGTAAATACTTGATCTCATCTCCGCACCATAACTGACTTTAATATAAACATTTGTTTACCATCTTCTGAATTTTGCCTCCCCAAAGCATACATTGCAGTCCTAACCCTTGGTACCTGTGAATGTGTCCTTTCATGGCAACAGTATTTGGAGATACTGTTAAGGTGAATTCATACCTCAGTAGGGATGTTTTTCCCCTATATCCTTATAAGAAGAGACCCAGACATGCCGTGTACTCAGGTTGTAGTTGAAATGAAGCAGCTACAAGCCAAACAGAGCCTAAAATTTGTGGCCAGTGCCGAAATCTGGGCAAGGCAGGGGAAGATGCAGGAACTGTCAGAGAAAGCCTGATCCCACAGACTCTGGGGTGAGGATTTCTAGCCTCCATAGCTGAGATAATACTTAATAATAAGTTTCTGTTGTTTAAAGTTTGAGGTACTATGTCATAGAAACCCTAGGAAATGAATGAAGCCATGTAACACTGTGCCATAGGGTCATTTTTCTGCTTGTGTTTGTGAGGTCTGCCCAGTTATCAATAGACCAGATCACTTCAGGCTAAGGCAAATCCTCATCTCACCTTGCTATTTGATTTAGGAGCATTTAGACAAAAATAATAACAACAGGGATGGAGGGATAGCTCAGAGATGATGAGCATTGACTGTTCTTCTAGAGGACCCATGTTCAAATGCAAAAGGGAACATGTGAAGTTCATGTGGAACATATTGGCTACTAGGGTAATACTTAAAGAAAAGTAAATGTATATTTACTTTTTTCCCACTTCCTTTCTTGAATGTTCCACCTTTATCACCCTATTATAGGAGTAATACATTGCCAACAACTGCAAAATCATGTATCGATTTCTAAAAATGCACCCTTTATTCTCTTCTAGTCATGGTACTTCCAAATAAAGATAAAGCAGTTGGCAGTGTATATGTGGTACATTGGTCTTGTTTCCCTGTAGAGTATTTCTGCCATTTCTCTGAAGGGTCAAAGATGAGAATAGTAGTATGTTTTGATGTAAATAATATCAGAAATAAAAATTAGCTTTGTGTTAAGCAATGTGATAAGACTTATAGTAAAAAAAAATTTGCAATATATCATTTGACATGTGTTTTCACTTAAGTCTCCAAAATAAATAAGCTTCTTTTACTATTTGAGGTTACAATATAATTACATATTATAATTACATAATATTACATATTATAATTACAATATAATTTCCCCCATTTCTTTCCTCTCTTCAAACCCTTCCACATACCCCTTGATGTTCTTTAGAATCCATGGCCTCTTTTCCACTAATTGAAGTTATATATCTGAGAGAGAGAGGGGAGAGAGAGAGAGAGAGAGAGAGAGAGAGAGAGAGAGAGAGAGAGAGAGAGAGAGAGAGTATTCCTAAATACATAAGTACATCCTGCTCAGTCAGTACAATGTAACTTGTATGTACGTTTTCAGAAATGACCATTTGGTAATGGATAACCAATTGGTGTGCTCTTCCCTGGGGAAGACTATTTCTCCCACTCCCAGCATTCCTTAGTTGCCTGTAGTTCTTTGTGTAGGGTTGAGGCTCCATGTTCTTTCCTCCATCTACTTTAGGACTTGAATTTTGCACCGGTGATGGGATTATAGCCCAGAAAAGATCTGTGGGATTACACAGGAAATTTCCTTTTGGAGCATAAAGGTCATTTAAATACTGTGCTCCTTTAGTAGAGAAAGTAGCAAGAAATCTAAAGACTCATAAAAAATATGTAAAGTAGCCATGCTTCAATATTGGGTCATTGCTGATCCTGGAGGGGCTACTTTGTAACTAGTTCCTAGGCATGTGGAACATCTAACCTTCCATGGGTTTTATCGGTAATCCATTACCTCATCCACCTCCTCTATTGTGCACTTACTTTTAGTACTGTTCTTTCCCACTGTTCTAGTCACCACAGGGCCAGGAAATAGACAACTAGGAGAGCTCCTTTCTCCCAGAGCACAATGAAATGATTCAAGCCAGCCAATCCTAATATATCTTTCAAATTTTTATTTTGCTCATATATATGTGTGTGGTATGTGTATGTACTAGCATATGTATTTGCACCTGTGTGTAGAGGCCAGATAATGCAATCGGGTATGTTTCTTCATTACTCTATACCTTGTATCCTGAGACAGTGTCTCCCACATGCACCTGGACTTTTTCAACTCAACTAGTGTAACTACCTAGCAAGCTGCTAGAGTACAGGTTCTCTGCCTCCTCCGCTCTGGTTACAAGTGGACCACCATGCCAGTTGGGCATCTCCATGGCTGTAGAAGATGTGAGTGCAGACCACCATGCTTGTGAGGCAAGTGCCTCATTCTTGAGCCAGCTCCTCCATCTCCAAAGCTTCATACACTTGTGAACTCCTTCAAACGGAATCCACAGTTGAGGCTTTTAACCATATTTTCTCTTATTCCTATTGCCTCCCAACTGACTTCATAAGCCCCTCCCCAACCTTGGTATGGTGTATTCCCTTCTCTTCTACATGTGAGCATAATTATCTGCTCAGTGATCATCTTTGCCTGATCCACTGGCTGTACCATGCATGTCTGAATAAAGCTAAAACCCATATTTTAAAAAGAGTATGTGAAGATCAAGGTGAGGAATAGACCATTGATGCAGGTTTTTCTGGAGCAGAAGCAAAGCATATATGCGTTGGTATCTAAGGAGTGTTCTTAGGTTTTACTTCTCTGTATCTCTGTTGCCCATAATAGTGCAACTCAATGATTGCAGAAGAGCTGTACGATAGCCTTGAGGGCAAGATGTTGATTTCAGTTCCTCTGCATCTTCTCATGGCCTCCCCTAGCTACAACATTTAGAAAGGGGAAATAGCCTGTAGATAAGAGAAGGCACTAGTCAAGGGCTGGTGATCTGAAGACACAAGCACAGAGAGAGATGACAAGATTGTCTTTATTATTTGGGACTGGAGTGTAAAAAGTAAAAAGGCCATGTATTGAGCCATCATGGTTTACATGAACAGTGGTGGAAGTTTCCTGTTTGAGGTCATGGCTTTATGATCTTCTTGGAAGACTGAGTTACTAGCCTGTTTTATTTAGATCAGCATAAGTGGTGGGCAGTGATCCACCCTATCACATGGCACTGGCAATAGCATGTTATCTGAAACTATGACCCTTCTCAGCTACTTTAGATCCCAGCTATTGCAAGAGTGTTTACTGGTGGGAGACCTTTTGGCATCCCATATCCCTAAAGAGGAGTATTTGGCCTCCCATCCTGTCACTGGAATGTTCCATCACTCATAGACATAGCCACAGGAACTCCAGTGATGATGTACCCTGCCTGACATGGGAGGCAGAGGTAGAGAGAATGGAAAAATCAGAGCTCTTAGAGTTTAAGAAAAGCCCTGTATCCAGTTTTCCTTTGTTTCTTCTCATTTCAGGTGTTTTCTTTTCTGCTAGAGCAAAAGCATTGTGGGATCTGGTTGAGAAAGGAAGATGGAAATTGCCGGAGATTAAATTACTTTCATCGTGAAGATGGTAAATAAGAAAAATATCTTATGCAGTTTGAAGGCTGAGACTATGGGACACATGGAGAGTTCAGATTGGGGCCCTCACTGGTCAGTCTCCATAAAGCCTATATCACCTTTCTGTTCATACAGATCCATCCCTCTGTACCCACCTGAGAAGCACAGGTGTCATGAAAGACAACTATGTCTATGATTATTTTAGAATCACTGCCTGTGTAACACAATGCTGCCAAGGTTGAGAGGACAGATGCCCCTCTTTAGAGGTATGGGCTATCAGGTCTTCCTGCTCCCTGCCCCCCAGTGAACACTCTGGCAGTGCATGGGATCCAAGGTAGTAGGAAAGGGTCAAAGGTTCACAATGAGCCTGAGACAATTTCAGGTATGTATCTCAAGAGGTGCCAGCTACCTTTGCCCTGGTTTTCTTCCTAGAGGAGGCTGAGATCTTCTTGCCTTTTTCTTTATGATCCTCAATTTTCTCCTATGCATTCCAACACCTTGAAGTCATCTTTGAATAAGCTTGAGGGTTTGATAATGTTTTTTATGGGCTCTTTCTTCATTGGTTCAACAGAAAAAGATAGCATGTGTGCGGTTGAAGATTACTGGTTGTACCTACTCATATCATGTGACATTGGCCCCCAACTATTTGTGTCTTTACATAAGTAACAACAAAAATCTCATACTAGAAGATGGATGCCATGGCTCCAGACATGACTTCCTCATATAAGTAGCACAAAAAAGCAGGGGTCTTAAACAAATTTAAGCCTGTTTTGCCCCTCTTTGATTTTTTTCTTTTTAAAAACTTTTAAACATTTTATGTATTCATATATATGTACTTACATCACTCTCCCCTCCACCTCCTCCCTCAAACTCTTCCTGTGTTACCCCCTCAAATTTGTGGCCTATATACTTTTAATTATTATTACTATATATGTACAGACATACATATGGGTAAATATATAAATACAACCTGCTGAGTCCATTTATGGCTGCTCCTGTGTGTGTGTGTGTGTGTGTGTGTGTGTGTGTGTGTGTGTGTGTGTGTGTGTGAGAGTTTAAGGTTAACCATTTGGCATTGAATAACCAATTTGGGGGTTCACCCCTAGGGAAGACTGATTCTCCCTTTCTAAGAAGTCATTAATTGGCTGTAGTTCTTCATTTATGGATGGGGCCTGTGAGATTTCTCCTTACTATATTACCATGTCAGTTGCTGTTGTCGTCATTGTTTAGGAAACCATACTATTGAAATGTCATGGGGGTAGCTTCCCTATCATGTGTAGAAGACATGATCTCCCAACAGGTATTCTGGTCCCCTAGCTCATACAATCATTTGGCCTTCTCTTTTGGATGTTCCTTGAGCCCTAGGTGTAGGAGTACTGTTGTAGATATATCTGTTGGGGCTGGGTTTTTAATTGGCGTCTATTCAGTGGTCATGGTGATTAATTTCATAAAGACATCTTCATCAAAATAGATCACACACTTTAACAGTATCCCCAACATTAGTGGGAAAAAAAGGATTAAGCCTCTGGTTTTCATTTAAGAAGCACACTTTCTCAGAAGACTGAAGCAGATTTTTTTTGTATGGTTTGATTTGGGTGACCAGCTAGCCTGGGTTTCTTCACCGTACACTGAGATAGTTAGGAATCAGAATATTTGGTCTCAAAAGGTTTGAGTTAAATACAAATTTTTTATTCTCCAAGGCAGGATATATTATAACCCTGAAATGGAATCAGGATTCTGTTATCACAAAACGGAAACTGGCCACAAAGTTGGCAGCTAACTATTAACCTGATCTACAAAATTTGACAACTACTTTTACTGTTGCTGATCTCTGGCCTCCATCTTTGCTCTCTGTATTTTCTTTCTCAAAGGTACTGTCTGACCAACATACATTTGATTTATAGACACTTAGGGACCCAGGCACCTGGTAAAAAAATGTCTTTTGCTACATGGCCAGGACTGGAGTAGAGGAAAAGTCATGGAAAGTAAGAGAAACTGACCTGGGCTCAGATTTGGACTTGTCCAAATTAATTAATTAGTTCATGCTGGGTAGGAAGTAGGAGGGTGAGTGTAATATATAGGAACACAGATATGGCCAAAGTGAAGTGAGCAAAGATCATAAATGAAATTGGAGTAATGACCAGTAGACAGAAAATGCAGGAACTTGTCATTCATAATAAAATATACAGGATTTCATTCTTCATTTAATTGAAATCTCTTGAGTTAGAGTAAGACCCTCCCAGCCAAGGATGAAATAACTTCCTGGAATGCTGAAAATTGTAGTTTTTGAAAAATAACAGCCAAGCCACATGAGAAAATATGGTGGTCATATGGGTTTGTCCTTAAATAGCTCTGCAACATGTGTCTCAGGGCCACTCAGTTGGGCATTCTAGGGAGTGGTCCTGACAAAGTCCATCATGGTCAGTATTTAATTAAAGCTTGCTTCAAATTTGACTCAAAATAGTGGAACTGGTTTTTCTCTGGCAAATCTCAGAATTAACACTATTTGAGCCTGTATTTACTATTTTTGATAGAATAAGAACAAACATAAAATGTAAAAAAATAATAGCATAATGTACCTCATGTATATACTAAGAACCAACAAAGCACTTGAGTGTAGAGTGAAGCATGCTTTCCCCAAACCTCCATCACACAGCTGGGTTGGTTAGGTCTCTGAGCAACTCACAAATGGTGCTCTAGCATTCCATTTGGACCACATGCTTTGATTAGCTCCTCTGTTTCTTAAGAAAAAGGGTTACACTTTTTTTTTGCCATTTTCCCCCCAACGTCTAACATATTAAATGCACCAAATGGAGATCTAAGCAAATATTTGATGAATGCATAGTGAATCTAGACAGCACACATCTCATAGAAATTTTCCACTGTTCATGAATGTTCTGTTGGACAGAGCTGTTCTACATTAAAGAGACCACTGCAGCAATCACAGGTTCTGTTTGTTTGAAACATGTGAAAATTTCCTTCCAGGAATGCTACACAAGCATTTTAATGTGATATACTTAAATGTAATTATACAATTTCAAATTCTATATCTTTGCCATAAGAAACAGTAACACATTTGTTTTATGGTGTTGAGTACAGTATTCTCTCAGGTAGGCAAACACTAATGTGAATACGACCTTCTACAACAGTGGTTCTCAACCTGTGAGTTGCAACCCCTTGGGGGTCAAATGTCCCTTTCACAGGGGTCACCTGAGACCATCTGAAAGCACAGATGTTTACATTACTATTCACAAGAGAGGCAAAATTATAGGCATGAAGTGTCAACAAAAATAATTTTTATTGTTGGGGGTTACTACAACGTGAGGTACTGTATTAAAGGGTGACAGCATTAGGAAGGTTGAGAACCACTGTTATAAAACAAATTAAGTTGTGGTGCAAATATCCTGGCAAATGTGTGGATTTCCAGGTAACGATCTAGAAACTATTTGTGTGTATTTTTATATTAGAGAGGCAGAGCTAACACTTTTACTCCCCTCCCCTCTGTGTGTGCATGTATTATAGTTTGAGTCTGAAATGTCCCCCATAGGCCCATGGTTTTTATTGCTTGCTGCTTAGTCCCCAGCTTGCAGCATTCTTGTGAAGACTGGAGCCTTTAGGAGATGCAACCTGAATAGCAGAATCAAGTCACTGGGAGTTGGTCTTTGAAGGTTATACTGCTGGCTCCAGTCAGGTACTCTCTGTTCTAGCTCACAACCATGTGAACATGCTACTGCACCACACTCCCACAGCCATGCCTTCCCTGTCATGATGGACTCAACTCCCTGAAGCCATGAGCCCAAACAAATCTTCCCTTTCTTGTTTCTGTCAGGCACTTAGTGACACACACAGTGATGCAAAAGTAACACAAACATCCTCTCTCTTTTTTTTAGGTATTTGCCTAAGAGGGAGGATTAAAAAGATGACAGTATTTTAGATAAAGTAAAGAGATACCAAAATATTTTTCTCAGGAAGGGAATATGAATTGGCCTTCATATTCAGATGTCTTATTAATATGGATTCCTTTTAAGCCACCAGAAAAATGTGTACCACAGCCAAACATAAGCAGTTATTTACACTCTATGGAACCCTCTCTAATTCCTAGAGACATTACCAGAATAGAGCCCCCACCACTGTATCTTTGTTGGAACCTGTATTTCTCATACATCCTCCCCCAGCAGACATTTAGCGCATACTACTTATTTGGCACAAACATGCCATTATTTTATTTTCTCAGAATTGAGATAACAGAGATAAAGATGCTTATATCAGCAAATAAAGTGTTCTTCTCTTTCATGCCCCCCTCCCAAGAGGTACTGACCTCCTTTTGACACCTAAATTGCCTGTTTTTTTTCCCATCTTGCTGCATACAAAGCAAGCTTTTATATATTTTTATTGAAGCATCTCATTAAACTTTTATCACAATACATTGTAAAAAATATTTTCCACTCAAATACATGCTTTGAACTGCTTGTCTGGCTGTTCCCTCTGATAGACAGCCACTCTTTGTTTTAAATATAAATGGATTCCCTTCAGTTTCCCTACAATAATGGTGTTACGGGCTGAATTGTGCCTCCTCCTCACCAACATGTTGGAACTTTAATTTTGGTACTCAGAATGTGACTGTACTGGAGACATCGAGTTTTAAACGTGATTATGGTAACTCAGGGTAAATAGATTAGGTTCTGAGTCAATGACCTGATGATCCAGGTGTACTCATGAAAAGGTGAGCTTAGGACACAGATGTCACTGGAAAAGCAGAACATGGGAAACAGGGAGCAGGCAGCCGGCTATAAGTGAGGAGAAGTTCTTTTTTTTCCTTAAGGCTTAATATTGTTTATCCCATTTAAGACATCATACAAAACAAATATTCCTAATGATACAATATCTATAGATACACTGCGTTTCTTTTCTCTGCACAGAACACCTCCCAGGGTGTCTTACTGTTTACATTTGCTTTCTCCAATTGCAAGAGGAAGTTTTTATAAAATAGTCCAACTACACTTTGGTCTCAGTCTTCCAACTTCAGACCGGCAAGATACTAAATTTCTGTTTCTTGAGTTTCTCAGTATGCAGAAACTAAACCAACAGTGCAGAATAAAGATGCCATTTGCAACTCAAGAGTCAACACCAACAACAGAACTGAACATGTGAGCCTGTCTTAGGGTGCCAGTTCAAAACCTGGAAGCAGATTGAAAACAGTAAACAACTTCATCTATATTTTCTCTTGTCTATGCTTGCTGTCCTTCCCTTTGACAATGATAAATCTCTAAGCATAAGAAAACCTGTCTGAGAGAAGTAAAGAGGCAAGCAGCTGTATGAGGGAAGTCTGGTTTTAACAAGGGTAGTGGTTTGAATGAGAAACGTCTCCAAAGGCTCATGTATTTAAAGTCTTGATCCCTGCTCACCAGCCCTGTTTGGAGAGGTTATGAAATCTTTAGAATGAGCAGGAACACATGAGAGGGCAGGCTCTCAGCAATACAGCAAATAGAAATTTAGCATCTCACAGTGGCACCTTGAGACCAAGGTGGAGAAGGACTAATGGTCTTGTAAGATGTTTCTCCTTGACTTGTAGTTGACTACATTCTCCTTCTGTCTTTCATGGCTTCTTTTTAGGTGACATCTGGGGCCTAGACTCATGTAGCCTTGTCCACTTCCAGTTCGCTCTTTTGGCTTGTATGATGAAAAGTGATCATCTGCCTTCCTGCTCTGTCCACCTGCTGTCATGCCTCCCCCACTGTTATGGACTCTTCCTCTGGAACCATAAGCCAAAAACACTCTTTCTTATACAAGTTGCTTCTGGTCATGGTATTTTATCACAGCAACAAGAGTAATCAATACAAGAGGGATGTTCCTGTACATCATACATAACACTAACTTTCATAGTACAAGAACAGCACCAGCAATCAAGTTAATGCTGATTTCAACACTGAAGAAGGAAGTTTACTTTTTAGTCCTCAGAGTAAGCATTATGCAAGCAGAGAGAAAAAAACCAGAGTTAAACTGAGAGCCTACATGGCTAGACTCTTCTCTTCATAATACACAGATATTAATCATTATATTTTGTCAGTATGTTCCATAATGAAAGGATGTAATTGACATACCAGGTTGAGGTAACAATTTGAGACTTCATCTTTGAAACAAAACAACCACCTTGACAAAGCAAAAAATATTTCTTCACATTTACAATGAGCCAGTTTAATCTCAATAACCAGTTAACCAATGCCAAGATTATTGAGATTGATTTGGAAGAGGATGGTAATGTAATCATTTTCAAAGATATAATGGTAACTCACCTTTATTAAATGCTATGTAGAAACTATCACTGTAATTTTACACACACACACACAGCCCATTTAATCCTCACCATTGTCCTGGGAGTTTGTCCATTCTCAAGATGGGGAACCTGGTTTCCTGAGAAGATAAGGAGCCTCTTTCTTCACAGCTGGGACAGGAGGAAATGGCACCATCTTCTGAGATGCCCGCAGAAGTTAGGTAGAGATTAAAATATAAGGCAGGAAATTTAGGGTTGTTTGTTGACCTAAGTCAAACTTTTCAGTAAGAAATAACTAACTAGTCCTAAGAATTTCGGGGAATAAAACATTAGGAAAATACTTTATTTTTTTCATATAAATAATTTTGTGAATTTGCTTCTCTGGCAGTGTGAAAATTTAAAAGAGGAAAAAAAAAGGTGTAGAAATATCAGACACATAGAAACCTGGGAGAGACAATATGAAAACCATGAGATAAATCTATTATAATACCACAGTGTCTTTGTTAGACACCCCATCTCCCAGGTACAGCAAGTTACTGGAGACCCTACAGACACTGCAGAGGATTGACAGGGCTGATCTGTAGCTAGACTAGCTAAAATGCACATATTTAAAGGCAAGATGGCCTTGAAACTATAAGAACTCTAGCTAAAGCAATGTGATAAATCAAGCATACAGGTTCTATTCTTAAATTTATCACTCTACCTATCAGACTGATTGTGGCAGTGACACTGAGCAGAGAAATTCCAAGGAGATGGGACAGGGCACAAGGACCCTTCAATGACTGTACTGCAGGGTTGCTCTTTCATCTCTTGCTCTCTTCTTGAATGCAGGCCAAACCTGCCTACTCCCTTACAGCTCACCAGCCTTCTCTGCCCTTTGCCTGTTTGCTTTCTTCAGATGTGCCTCCTAATGAAATCTTTGTGTGATTAATCCCATCTACCACCTGCAGCTCTGCATCTGCATCTGAGGATCTGCATCTATTTTACTAAAGATTTTCAGATGTATCCAGAAGCACAGCACATTAGCAGCATTACCAAATCCTTAAGCAGTTTTTATAGATTTATATTTTTATCTCAAGTATCGATACTTCTTTAAGCCAGTCTGCTACCACTTACTCTACATGTCCAGCACCTTTCATGAAGACCATTGATCACTCCCGGACTGTCCCCAAATACATTCTTGCTCCTGTCTCACAGGCTGCTTTTCTGACAATTGGTATGGCTCCCATCTTAAAGGTCTCCCTGGAAGGATTTCTTCCTGCTCTGGGCTTTTGACCAGGCTGTTCTGCTGATCCTCAAATCTCATCACTGTCTCTTCCACAGGGGACACTTCCTTCCACTTTTCACCTTAACTTTTAACAAATGATAAATGTGTACTTATTGCTGTAAATTGTTATGACACATTTAATGTTGTCTTCTTGTGTGCTATTATCTCCATGGGAGCAGAGGCTTTTGTGGTGGTATTGTGTTCCCCAAAATATTGTACACCCTAATAAACTTATCTGGGGTCAGAGACAGAACAGCCACTAGATACAAAGGCTAGAAAATGGTGGCACTCACACCTTTAATCCTAGCACTCCAGAGGTAGAAATCCCCAATGTTTCCAATGTTCAAGGCCACATTGGAAACAATCAGGCATGGTGACATACAACTTTAATCCCAAGAAATGAGCCTTTAATCCCAGGGAGTGATGGCAAAAACAGAAAGATATATAAGGCGTGAGGACCAGGAACTAGCAGCATTTGGCTGGTTAAACATTTGGCTGGTTAAGCTTTTAGGTTTTGAGCAGCACAGTTCAGTTGAGAGCCATTAGGATATGAGAAAACAGAGGCTTCCAGTTTGAGGAAACAAGATCAGCTGAGAAGTTGGCCAGGTGAGGTTAGCTGTGGCTTGTTCTGTCTCTCTGATCTTGCAGTGTTCACCCCAATTACTAGCCTCAGGTTTGATTCAATTAATAAGACCTTTTAAGATTTCTGCTACAGGCTTTGGTTATGGAATGGTCTAATGATGTCTGGTTCCCTAAGTAAACACTTGTTTTATAAATGAACATGTAGAATATTATGAGGGATATAAAAGATGAAAATGATCATGGAAATGTAAGAGATGTTAAAAATGAATCTGCAAAACAAAACAAAAAAAAACTGTTTCAGTATAGTCAAATAGTGAGTTTGAAGCCAAGGATGGCTTTCAATGTTACTTCCCCAGAAGCAAAGATTTGAAGGAAGGACGTAGCAAAAACAAGAACATAGTGGAGATAGAAACAGAATGAGAAATGTCAAAGAGACTTCTGTTGTCCATGAACCAGTAGTAAATAAATGACTTCAGTAATAAACTATCTTTTTAGAAGAAAACACAAAAGAATGTGCATACTCTTTACATCTGTACTATTTCCGGGGAAATGGAAAGATAATGGGGCAATGGAAATTAAAGGCTGGGAGACAAGCACAATTGGTAAAGTACTCGCAGCACAAACATAAACCTTGAGGTCAATAACCAAGGCTCACATAAAAACTCAGTTGTGGTGGTAACTGCTTCTATTCCCAGTGTTTGGGAGGCAGACACAGCCAGGTCCTTGGGGCTTGCTGGCCAGCTGCCCTAACTGAATTGGCAAGCTTTGAGCCAACTAAGAGAACATGTTTCAAAAACAAGGTGGACAAAACCTGAGGACTATCTCAGAGGTGGACCTTGGACCTCCACACATACAGACCTCCCATACATCCCTCAACATGCTCCCACATTGCCACAGATAATGGCGTGCACACACACACACTTAATAACTGTGGTTCTTCCTTTGAATGGGGATACATTACATTTAAACAACAAATTAATTTTCTTCAGATACTATGAATCCCTAGCTTTGCAGCCAAATTTCAAATGTTTAAATTGTTAGATAGACTTTCTTACTTGGTTCCCAGCATTGCTTTTATGCTTATTTTGTTCCAGGGTCTCTCCAGGTCCAACTAACAAGTTTGGAACTTGACCTGAACTAAAAGTTAAATAAAAGTCTTTCCCCAAACCAGGATTGTTGCCATCCTTCAGTTTTTCTGTCTCTTGTACCACATATTGCCCAAATCTCCAATCCTGGTACCAGATTTCCAGACCACACCTCACAAAGAAGCCAGGCTCCATGCCAACCCACAATGACATTGTCACAAATGAACTGGTTCCTTGCCAGATGTATAAATACAACCTATTTTACTGGCAAAAGAAAATCAACAAAAATTAGAATACTCAGAAATTATGAAGCTTTTGCCAAACTTGATGTCAACAGGGAATGCTGAGGTCAGAACCCAGATATCTCAGCATCAGCCACCTTCAAGAAGAATCAGTGGTTTAAATTGTTCCTTATTTCTACACCTGAACTTTTGAACTCCAGAGAGGAAGTACAGCAGGGAACAGCAGAAGTTTTCAGAGCAGAACTAGCTCCTAGATGCTAATCTGTGGCACAACACCCAGGTTTGTGCAAGTGACAATAGATAATGACCATTCTGATTGGTAGGGCAGCTCTAAAGTCTCATGCCCAGCTCAAAGTTCTTTACCAGGGCTTGACATGGAAAAGTTATAATAACAATTAATAATAATAATAATAATAATAATAATGAGACACAAAGAGATTACAAAGGAATACGTTAGTGAACATAATATCCACGAAGACTAAGCTTTGAGAAAGAGAGCTACAAAACACTAAATATTGAAACTGGTTGTTGTCAGAATTCTTTTTCCCAGCTACAGCCTGCTATTATTTAGTTTTTTAAATAAATATCAATTACCCACTGGTAGAGATCAGAGTTAACATTTCTTACTAGACACCTGGATTTGAAAATAGCTTTGTTAAGGTGAATATAGTCTGCAAAACTAAGTGTTAGCATCTCCATTATTCTGTGGTCTCAATCTGGCATCTAGAAAAAGAAACAACTTTGCTATTGTATTTTTTTAAAAAAATTATTTATTTACATTTTATGTGCATTGGTGTTTTGCCTACATGTATGTTTGTGTGAGAGTGTCAGATCTTGGAGTTACAAGCAGTGATAAGCTGCCACGTGGGTGCTGGGAATTGAACCCGGGTCCTCTGGAAGAACAGCATGTGCTCTTAACCACTGAGCCATCTCTCTAGCCTGCTATTGTATTTTCTAATTATGATGTATACATTTTTGCTGTATAATTTATATGATTTTTCTCTTTTATGACCAGAGACTCACTGAAATAGAAAATGTACCTAAAGTTTAGTAAAGATAATGTTGCATCCCATTCTTTAGATTTCATTTAATTCCAGAAAAGTTAGACAGCATCATAAAAAGGATTATGCAGTGGAACAGAGGTTCTACTCCCAAGTCAAGGTCTTCAAATAGTGCTCATTTTTGACTTTAGGTAAACCACAATGATCTCCACAGTTTTCCATGGGTTGCCTTTTGTGTGACAAAGTCAGGTTTGTTCCATTCCAAGGACCTTGCAAGCTCTAATACTTGATGGTTATCTCAGTCTGATACATGATATATAGAGAAGACCTAGATTGCTGTATGCAGAAGTTAGTGGGTTATTATGGTGGGAGTTTGGAAGACCATAATACCAGTGGAAATGTGGACAGGGACAACTAGACTTCTAAGGTTCAAAAAAGAACAAGAACTCTATTGGGAATTTTAACTAGAAAACATTTATGATACTTTCTGCCAACAAACTGAACTACATTATGCCCACATCTTGAAAATTTTAGTTTCTCTGAATTTAAAAGCTATGTAGTAAGTTGTTTAATTAAGAAAATTTCAACCTGACATAACATTAAGGCTATAGCATGTTTATTACTTACTGTTCTTAGTCATATTTCAGTGATCAAAAGAAAAAATATATAACATAAATGTTATAATAGTTGGTGCAATGGCTGAATGGTAAAGGTGACTGTCACCAAGCCTGATTATCTGTTTTGGATTCATGGGATACAGAATGTAGAAGGGAAAACTGACTCCCACAAGGTGATCTCTGACTTCCACATGCAAGCCTTGGCATGGGTGTTTTCACTCACATAACACACAAACACACACCTATAACACATGCATGCACACAAAATTGTACCGAAATTTTTAAATATATTATAAAATTTCTATTTCATTTATTATAGACTGTAATGTATAACATATATTTAATAAAGTATCCTCATCCAGAACCTCTCAAATTATGTTTGCTCTGGTTTTATGGCCAATATAAAAAAGAATTCCAAACTCAGTTATATGCCTTACAGGTTTCAGTATTTAACTACGGACATCTAATAGATTAAATTGTGTGTGTGTGTGTGTGTGTGTGTGTGTGTGTGTGTGTGTGTGTGTGTGGTGTCTTATTTTTGATTAATTTATTTTTCCTCTTACAATGTTAAAGAATTAAAGGACACATGGCTCATAAATTTTCCTCAGTGGTATCCATTCCTCTCCCAAACATCGTAGAAGCTCCTTCAAAAAGAATTCATTAGAAAGTTCAATGGCTGAGTATCTACCCTAAGAATATGACAGAAATGATATTACTTCTGCTTGGCCATGACCAATTTGCAAAACTTTCCTCTCCACATGGACCATTTCCTTCCTGGATCAGAATCCTAGAGTCCTCCATTACCCACCCCTCCATTTTCTCCCCTATTTGCTGAGGCAAAAAGACAGAATGACAGGTAGAAAGAAAAGCCAGGGGCACATAACTGAACCCTGGTGGATAAGGAACTTTTATGGCTTCACAATAAATTAGAAGAATCAACAAGTTTTATGAACCCAAGTTTCTCCTGCTCCATTGTGTA
This sequence comes from Peromyscus maniculatus bairdii, assembly GCF_049852395.1. Classification (NCBI taxonomy): domain Eukaryota; kingdom Metazoa; phylum Chordata; class Mammalia; order Rodentia; family Cricetidae; genus Peromyscus; species Peromyscus maniculatus. Next base: position 39,581,304 of record NC_134863.1, on the reverse strand, counting down.
GAGCTCCGTAATGTTAAATGGTGTGATGATATTTTATTTGTGCTGAAATGTGGTGATATTTTATTTGTATGTTAATAAATAAAGCTTACCTGGAGATCAGGGGGGAAAGGCCAGCCATCTTAAGTAAACAAGAAGTCAGGCAGCACACACCCTTATTCCCTTAGCAGGCAAGATCTCTATATGTTCAAGGCCACACTAGGGAACAGGGCCAAGCATGGTGACATACACCTTTAATTCCAGTACTAACCATAGAGGCCTGGAGGTCTGTACAGACAGACAGAAAGTAACAGAGCTGTGTAGGAAGAGGAAGTGAGGTAGCTGGGCTAAGATAGCCAATGAGAGGGCAGAACAGCAAGGCAATAAAGGTGTGGGTAGACAGGAAGTAACTTGCATTTGGAAGCTGCAAAGTTGGTGAGGTAAGGTTGGCTGGTAGCTTTCCCTATTTCCCTGATCTAAGACTTTTACTCCTATATTTGGCTCCATGTTTTTTATTTAATAAGATCATTTAGAAATTCATCTACAGAATGGATTTTTACATAGTCCTCAAGGAGATTTCAACGTTCTCCCTCTCTCAGTAGTCATTAGCTATCTGTAGTTATTTGTCTAGGGGTGACACCCCATGAGTTTCCCCCACTCACATTAGCATGTTTACTGATACTTGGGTGTTATTTTGACATGCATGTTGTTCAGGTATCATGAGTGTAGAGCTTTCCTGTCATTTCTAGGAGACACAATCTCACAGCAGACTTCCTGGTTCTTTGGTCCTCACGGTCTTCTGCTCCTCTTCTGAGATGTTCCCCCATCCTTATGTGAAGGAATTGTGTTGTAGATGTACCTGTAGGTAGAGTTTTCCTGCCATGCAACCACTCTCAAATAAATACACTGAGGCCTATATTAATTACAAATGCTCAGGCTTGTTAGTAACTAGTTCTTACAACTTAATCCATTCTATTAATCATATGCTGCCCCGAGGCTCATGGCTTTTACTTCTATCCCATTTTGTGCGTCTAATTTGTTCTTCATCTGGCTGGTGACTCCTGACTCCATCCTTCCTTATCCCATAATTCTCAGTTTGACTTTTCTACCTAATTTTATCCTGTTCAGCTATTGGCCAGTCAGCTTGTTTATTAAACAAGCTCAACATACATAGTTTACATGGGCTTCTGTGGTAACATGGGCAACAGACACAGACCTCAGCTACAGTGGGACAATGGACCCAGACATGTCCCTCAGTAGCAAGATTGGACCCAGATGTCACCATGGACCTGGGTAGTAGTGCAGGCCTCTCAGATCAGCATGGACCTGGTGGCAGCATGGTCCTGGACACCAACATGGCCCCAAATGGCAGCCCAGACCCCAGGCATCTACATGACCTTCAGTGGTAATAGAAGCCACAGACATTGACTTAGACCTTGTCTGTGGTAGGACCACAGAATCAGACATGGCCCAGATGACACCATAGCCCTGAGTGGCATCCCAGGCCACTCAGATTTTTGTATGGCCCCAACAGCAGCATGGTGCTTGGGCACCAACATGGCCACAGGTGGTGGCCCAGACCCTGGGCATCTGTGTGGCTTTTGGTGGCAACATAGGCCGTGGACATCAATACAGATCCTAGCTGTGATAGGCTATGGCCCCAGACATGGCCCTCAGCAGTGGCCTGGGCTCATATGTCACTATGGCCCTGGGTGGCAGTGCAGGCCACTCAGATTGGCATGGCGCTGACTGTAGGGTGGCCCACAGACACCAGCATGTCCCCCAGCGGTGGCCCAGATCCCAGATATCTGTACAGCCTTTGGTGGTAATAATGACCTTGAACATCAACAAGTTTGCAGCTGTGGCAGGGCCACAGACCTAGACATGGCCCTTGGCTGTAGCTTGGGCCCAGATATCACCACAGTCCCAGGTAGACACAAAGGCCACTAAGATCTATATGGCCATGGTGGCATCATGACCCCCAGACATTAACACAAATTTAGGTGTCAGCCCAGACTCTGGGCATCTGCACAGCCTTTGGTGCTAACAGGAGCCATTGACATCGACACAGACACTGGCTGCAGTAGGACCATTGACTCAGACATGGCCCTCAGTAGCAGCTCAGGCCTGGATGTCTCCATGGCCCAGGCTAGCAGTGCAAGCCACTTAGATCAGCATGGTCCCTGCTGTGGCATAGTCCTCAGACACCAACACTGCCCCAGGTAGTGGTCCAGATCCCCCATACCACACGACCTTCCATGGTAACAGGAGCCACAGACATTGACCCAGACCATGGCTGCAGCAGGACCACGGACCCAGACATGGCCCTTGGCAGCAGCCTGGGCCCAGATATCACCATGGCCCCAGGTAGCAAGCAGGCTACCCACAATAGCCTGTCGCCCCTCCCCGCCTTTACCTCTTCAGATCCACCTCTCTCCACCGCACATGAGCCATTCTGCCTCTCCCTTTCTCATTTCCTCAGCATATATTCCCTCACCATAATGGCACCCGACTGCATGGGCCTAGTGGTGCCAGGCCAGCCCATGGTTGTCTTCTGCTCATCCAGGTCAAGCGGCGCCAGGTTAGCACGTGGGTGTCCTCTACCTGTCCGGGCCTTGTCTGTAATTTTAAAGTTGCTCACACTCTGTACATCTTTAGTATCTTTTGGCTGTGTGTTTCGCTCTTCATGGCAGAGCTGGGGGACAGTAAGCAGTAGCCATGCCACAGTCAGAATGGAATCCCAATTTGACATTTCCACTGCTGAACAAATTAGTTCATTACTTTTCAATTCAGCCTTAATAAAGTTCTCAGGGCATAGGCAAATGCAGCCATGTTCTTTCCTGAAGTCCAGCACTAATTGCCCCTAGTCCAGTTCTTTCTCCCCTCTGTAACATGAGAGAAGCTATCAATGTTTGTGTTCCTCCTGAAATGCTTGTCTTCTAAGCCCCCTCCATTAAAGCCCAATATTGGTCTGCATATGGCAGTATGGAGTTTTTCTAGCCTCCAATTCCGATCTCTTCCACAATCCTTCTGCAAACGAGTTCCAAAGGCTTACAAACCACATGGTCAAGTTTATTCAGCTACAAACCCACTTCAGGACCCAGTGTTCTTTCTCTGTTAGTCATTTTTCTCATAAGCAACTTAAGGAAGGAAAGGTATATCTTGGCTTATCAAAAGTGTGCTCTATCACGGTGACTAACACTTGGTGATGAGAGTGTGAAGCAGCAGGTCACGTTGTATATGCAGGGAGCGGGAGGAGGCAAGTGCTAGTTCCCTTTCTCCTTTGTATTCACTCTGAGATCTGAGCTCACAGAATGGGGCCGTCCACACATAGGGTATATCCTTTCCCGCCAACTAACCTAATGTAGTCACATCCTCACACACAGGTACAAAGGTTTGCTTCTATGGTGGTTCTAAATCCCACCAGGCTGAGACTGTTAAGCATCATACCAGACATAGGTAGTATAAAGGGGAAGTAATATGACCCAGAACTTAGCAATAGAGATGAGAAGTTTCCAAAATGAGAAGATAAGACAAAGCCTCCATGGGGTTGCCTCCATGTTTCCTGTTTGCTCAGTCCTGACTCAGAATGTACTGCTTGCCACTTGTGACTAGGAGAAGGCACCATCAAAAGATAAATTGAGAATTGTGGAAAAAAATATGAAAAGATCAGTCTAGTGATAACTTTGTTGCGACTCTGAAAGTGCTCTAGAAAAGCAAATACACCATGCTTTTCCTTCCTTATTTCTATATGAGGAATCATCAGATTTTCTATTATTTTTACAAAGAGGGGATTAGCCTGCAACAAGAAAATGGTGTCTTAACAGGTGTTAATTAACACCTTTGCTCAGAAGACCACAAAGCACCTACTTCCTGGTGAAGGATCAAGCAAGAGGGCTCTAACATGGGACAGGCAACTGGAGGTGCAGGTGTTGTCCTTATCAGGTGACCAAGAAAGGAGGGGAGTGAAGAAGCAGGCAGAATGACTTGGCAGGGAACCATAGCGAAGGCAGCTGTTGCTTCTCAAAGACACACTAAAGTTTATTGTGGTCATGTGTCACACCCCACTAACAAGACACTGAAAGTCTTTTGTGTGCGCACTTAAATATATTAAAGATGTCTGGGTCTATAATCCCACAGGAGGAAGGACTTCTTCCCAGTCAACATGTTTCCTGGGTTTCCTGGTGGGTGAATCTGCTCTTTGGTACTCCCTCCCCCTCTGCTACTCCACAAACCTAGAAGAACTGCACTATGGATGCTCATCTTCCTCCCCATTTACTCCCTTGACATTCAACATTGTCTTCTCCCTTCCTTCATGACCACACCAGAGCTCAGAGATTCACTTTCTTTCCCTTTCTCTTCCAGCTCTAGGAGGCTAACCTTCTACAAGCATGAAGCCTACAATGTGTTTTCTTCTTATCTTCATCTCCCTCCTCCATCTGATGATCACAGTGAACACTCAGTCCTCTGTAGACTCTTCAGTGCATAAAAATAACCAGGACGATTTCCACGGTGTAGACCCCCATTGGGGTAAGGAAAAATCCGAGCTTAGTCCTTGCTTATGCTGCCCAGCCCTTTGCTTCATCTCCATCCCCTTCCAAGACCCCAGCCTCTCATTAGTCCACTGCAGACCTTCTTTCCTGTTCAGGGATTCCTTTATGATTCTACTCCTTTTTGAGCTCTTGGTCCAAACAATGATGAGGAATAAGGAGGGTGGGAGCCATAATGTGTGAACACATTCTGAATCAAGTATAATTCAAAGGCTTTGGTTAGTTCATTTAATTTTTACAGCCAGCTTATGAGCTAAGAATAACTATCACTTTTGCTTCATAAACTAAGAAATTAAATTTGAGGTCTGCAGAGATGACTAGACAGTTAAGAGCACTGGCTGCTCTTCCAGAGGACCTAGGTTGATTCCTAGCACCCACATGGTGGATCACAAGCATTTGTAACTCCTATCCCAGAAGATCTGACTGAGGCATGCATTTGATGCACAGACATACATGTAGGCAAAACACCCATGCACATGAGAAGGTTTTAAAAAGGAAATTAAACCTTAAATGATACTGAGTAGCCTGATTATGGCGGGGGGAGGGGGGAAGCAACTCTAAGACAGAAGAGGACTTTGAAGGAGGGTGTAAGAAAGAGAGAACATGGGCAATACTCCTTATTCTTTATGACTCGGAGTAACCTCTCTTGACAGGGCCTTCGAAGCTCTTCTGCACTCGTGTCAAAAATCCAGGCAGATGGTCCTCCTGTCCTCCTGGTGAGTAACTCCACAAGAAGAATTTGTGAGCAAGATGTCCTGTGTTCTTCCCCATCAATCTTCTAATAATGAATTATTTTCCTAGATCAAATGTATACTACCATGGAGATAAGCCATAGTCCCGGGTACCCAGTCATCCCTTACTGTTTTTCAGATCCTTCAGAGATGCTACTGAGAGAACTCGGGTTTCTATTCTTCCATTCATTTCTTTCTGTTGTACTCGCAGATGCCAGCCATTTGTGTCATCACTTTTTTTGTGTCTGGTCATGGATATGGTCCTCATTTCTTTCCCCATCTATTCCCTTGTATTGCTGGGCAGAGAAGCCAACACAGAGGTCAATTTGTCATCAACTGAATGACATTGAAACTCCAAATCCTTTTGTTTAAATGATTTTTGTTTAAGAAGTCTAAGTGACTTTTTTCTTGAAGATAATTCCCAAAATTGAATTAGTTTCACCTAAGCCTAGATTTACCCATGAGCTTCCTAAGGAGAACAGTTGGGGACTCACCGTCTCTTTACAGTACAAAGACTCTGATGTCTGTGTCTCACATGACCATGCAGGGATGACTGTTACTGGCTGTTCTTGCGGCTCTGGCTGTGAATCTTGGGAGATCCAGAATGGAAATACTTGCCACTGCCAATGCTCAGCCATGGACTGGACCATCGGCCGCTGTTGCCGACCAGCTTGAGGATGAGGAGGCTGAGAACCCAAGTTTTCAATGATGACCATAATGAAACCATGGGCTCATTCAAGAAACCTGACTCGCTGTCTCCTTAATGCATATTACCCAATAATTCTTCCTGAGTAATAAAGACAGATCTGTTCTTGTGCGTGTTTACGTTTAATGTTATTATTTCTAGCTTGGGTGCCTGTTACCAGAAAATATTTTCAGTGTTTCAGTGATTGCACCTCAATACAGCATGTAAGATGAGTGGTGAAGAAAGATATGGGAAGAACAGGAAAATGGACCAACCCTCTCTTGTTCTCCTACTTCCTTATGATTTACCAAAAAAATATTGAATGTGTTGTTGGCATGAAATATAGTGAAGCAAAATACCATGTTTTTATGAAACTTACCAACTGCAACAGTGAATTCCAAGCCATGTACAGGGAGAATTTGCAAGGTGTGGGTGGAAGGGAAATTGGAAACAATTTCTAACTTCTCAGTATGTATGCATGCGTATGTACCCTTTCCAACTTACATGTCTGAGTTGGCTTTCATCAAGGTAACCCTGTTCCCATTACCTTCCTTCCAGATAGCCATAAGACCCCCACAGCCCTCATTCATCATGAAGTCTTGATACAATGCATCTCCCTGGGTATAAACATTTACAGAACTCCAAACTAAGAAATAATTTTAAATGCTGCTACTAATGTTACACAAATGAGTGACTCAATGGCTTGGTAACAAGTGTGTTATAAGTTGAGCAACTGCCAATTTTGAAGCTTCATGGTTTTTTAAAATTAATTTATTTAATTTTTTTTTTCATTTTACATTCCAATCCCAGCTCCCCCTTCCTCCCCTTCTCCTAACCCCCAACCTCCTCCAATCCCATCTCCCCCATCCACTCCTCAGAGAGGGTAAGGCCTCCCTTGGGGAGTCAATGAAGTCTGGTATACCAAGTTGAGGCAGGACCAAGCCCCTCCCCACTGTGTCAAGGCTGACCAAGGTATCTCACTCTGGGAAATGTGTTTCAAAAAGCCATTTCATGCTTATGGGATAAGTCCTGGTTCCATTGCCAGGGGCTCCCCAAACAGATCTAGCCACATAACTGTCACCCACATTCAGAGGGCCTAGTTCAGTCCCATGCATGTTCCCCAGCTGACAGGCCAGAGTCCATGAGCTCCCACCAGCTTGGGTCAGCTGTCTCTGTGGTTTTCCCCATCATGATCTTGACCTCACTTGCTCCTGTGGTCCCTCCTCTCTCTCTTCAACTGAAGTCTAGGAGCCCAGCCAAGTGCTTGGTTGTAGATAACTGCATCTGCTTCCATCAGTTATTGAATGTAGGTTCTATGATGGCAATTAGGGTAGTCACTAATCTGATTATAGGAGAAGGTAAGTTTAGGTACCCTCTTCATTATTGCTAGGAGTCTTAGCAATCATATCTTAGGTGTCATCCGTGTGGATTTCTGGGGATTTTCCTAGCATCAGGTTTTTCCCTAACCCCCTAATGGTTTCCTCTACCAAGGTATCTCTTTCATCGCTCTTTCTCTCCATTCATCCACTTGACCATCTCAGTCCCTCCTGTTCCCATCCTCTAAATGTATGAAATTTGCCATTGAGACATAGATGAAGCAGAACATGAGTATGGAAGAGAGATAACAAGCCACATGGTGGAATGTAGATTAATATAAATGGGTTAATTTAAGTTATTAAGAGCTAATAGGAAACAAGCCTAAGCTAAGGCCAAGCTTTCATAATTAATAAGTCTCTGGGTCATTATTTGGAAACTGGTGGTACAAATAAAGACATTACAGGATTACATCAGCTTTCAGGATGTTCAGAGCTCAGCAATTTGTAGTCTTCAGGTGATCCCTGGATGATGTCTGTCAGCCAAGTGGAAATATGCTGAGACAAATAAAGTCTACGGACAGAAGTTAAAATTTAGGAACTTAAAAGAAAACCTTACTTACATTTGGAACTTTTAAGCCCATGGTCCTGGTAATTAGGAGATGGGAAGAATTCCAAGACCAGGGGAGAGAGACAGAGAGTCCCCATCCTCAGAAATAGGCAGGTGAGGAAACTTATCCAGATAAGCTATACTTATCTGGAGTCCATTTGGCCTATGACAGGTAGAACCAGGTCTTATGGCTTCTTTTTTTTTTTTTTTTTTTTTTTTTTGACTCCCTGAAACTTATATGAATTTTAAGTTTACGAAAAGAGATAAAAATTCTAGATATATTAGCATTGCCATTGAAAAATAGGGGGAGTAGAGTCATGCCTTTGAATCCTAGTGAAAACTATAATTTTGTGCTAAAAGGCACGAATACTTTTTCACCTGTCTGGAGAGCCAATGATGTTTTTAGCTCAATGAAAAGCACTTTTAAGTCTATATTTGGAAGACAACCAAAGGAAATTTAAATTATTGAGCTTGTGACTGAATGGTAAGTAGTTAGTGCTCTAGCAGTTTATCAGAACTATTGGTCAATGTTAAAACTCTGAGCCTTTGAAATCTCAGTATAACAATAGCATAGAGCGGGAAAGAAAAATCTAAAATGTCTTTCATTATTTACTTACCTTAAATTATTTTTACATACCTTTACAACTTGAATGTATATATTTTGAATCATGTCTTGAAGACCCTCAGAACTTATTTAAGCTTTTACATCCTCAGACCTTGCAAGGACTTTGATTCTTTTTTTTTAACCTATTTACCAGACACACGACATGAGTAGTTATTGCTGAAAACAGTCATTGCAAAGCATGACTCTTTAATGGAAAGTTACAATTGAAATCTGTTCATCCTTTCATATGAAGCCTGTTAGCAGGGCAAACCTGTCTGCCTTTTCTTAACAAGAGACCTAGTAGCTCTAACTAACTAATGAACTGACTAATGAACTAACAAGGTGGCTGCAGCCTTTGAGGGAAGGAACTGATTATCTGCTGCTGCCTACCTGACAAAGCTACATTTAGCCTAGCTATCAACATCATCAAAGATCTGAGAAGGATAAATTGTAGCAGGAAGTATAATCCAAAAGGCCTATGCATCAGTTACAACCACAGACCAGTCCATAACCCGTTACCATTAGACAGTTATCCCATGAGCTTGTGGTCTCCATGGCATTGGGGGCAGAGGTACCAGGAAAGAATCAGTCTTTAGCTGCTAGTGAACTTGGGGGTCTGGCATTACTTTGCCTAGGTAAAGTGGGGGAAATCAAGTCTCCAGTGTCCTGCTTGTCCACAGTTTGGATCAGGTCTTGGTGAAGCATTGGGGCAGCCTTTCCCAGTGGTTAGCATTACCACAATCTAGGTGATGTCATTATCACTGTGTCCATCATCTTCTTGGAGACCTTGGGGTCCCTTCTAAGATCTGGGAGTTTCCATCAGTCATAGTAAGTTTAAACATCTTACATGCCATATTCAGCAGATCTTTGACATGTTTGAGATATCTGTTAAGGATATCTGAGTTAAACAACCCTTACTTATTTTTAATTATTTGATTTAGGTTATATCTTGAAGCATATAAGGAGGCTAAATAAAGCTTTTTTCCTGAAATTAATCATGACGATAAGCATAGTTCTGAACATATTAAAGCTTAATCATTTTTAACAGCTTATAATAAAAATAACTTTTGAATTGAAAGTCTTTCAGTATCAAGATAAGACTTTTAACTCATAAACATAATCCATAAAGAGACTGGGAACCTTTTTATCTTTTTAATAGTACACCATTACAGAACACAACTGTTTTTTATATGACTCAGTTTTCCAAAATAGGTACAGCTTAAAAATGTTAGAAAAAAGAAAGAGGTTAGACATACATTCATAAATTTGTTTCTGTTATCTTGAATAAACCTTAGGTAAGGAGAGACCTTTTGGTAGACTGTTTAGGTCACTGCTTTGTTGCATCATAAAATAGGAACACCTCAGTCTCTGGTGTTTAATGTTTGATGCTCATAGCTGTAACATGAATTGCTAAATGGTCTTATTAGTAAAAAAAAACCTCAAAGCCAGATGTTGGGGTAAAAGATGAAAGATAAGAGAGACAGAGCAGCAAACCACTAGTTCTTACCCTCCTAAATCATCCACCGAAAGTGAGTGAGCTCCTCTCTCCACCCCATCTTATCACTTCCTCTCTACACTCAGCTCTATCACTTCCTGTCTGTCTGTACAGACCTCCAGACCTCTATGGTTAACTAGTGGCTAGCTCCTCCTTCTGATTTTCAGGTAAGCTTTATTTGTTAGAGCACAAATAAAAAATTACCACAGCCCTAGTTTTTAGCCTTTTGTTTATCTATTTGTCAAGATCATATATTAATAAAGACATTATAATAAAATATTTTATAAGTATAAAATGTCCCATAGCCTTTTAAATTCTTAAAAGCAGTTCCTTTAAAATATTCAGGTTTTTAATTTAAACTTTCTGTAAAACTCTAATATCTCCTTTTAAAGAAGTTTAAAATCTCTCAGCTGTACACTCTTGCAATATCAAAATAAAGTACTTTTTTAATTTCAAGAGTGAAGATAGAGGGTGCAATGATAATCTGTACAAGGCAAAACTGAGCTCCAACAGTGCAACAATTCAATGTCTCTAAAACCAATACCATTTGGGAGATTCTTAGGTTACAAAGTTAGGCTACCAGCAAGGTACTTTCTTGTATGTGAATGCTTGTATGTGGGTGCAGCTTTAATACCTCATTAACAAGCATTGTTTTTAATCGTATCATTTATAAACCTTGTTTTTTAAGACAGGATAGGAATTATCTTACAAAATTTCTATCCCGGTTTAAAATTATCTTTGGAGACCTGTTATCTCCTTGGTTGGCCTATACCACAATGTTGCCCTTAGATAAGATGGCAGTCCCAGGTTTCAAGCAGCTAACTCAGGCAATGAGCCCAGGACCTGGTACCACTGCCTAGATGCCTCCCAAACAGATCAAGCCAATCAACTGTCTCACCTATTCAGAGGGCCTGATCCAGTTGGGGGCCCCTCAGCCTTTGCTTCATAGTTCATGTGTTTCCATTTGTTTAGCTATTTGTCCCTGTGCTTTATCTAACCTTGGTTTCAACAATTCTCGCTCATATAAACCCTCCTCTTTCTCACTAATTAGACTCCCAGCGCTCCACCCGGGGCCTAGCTGTGGATGTCTGCATCCAGATTCCTCAGTCCTTGGATGGGGTTTCTGGCACAACTATTAGGGTGTTTGGCCTTCCCATCACCAGAGTAGGTCAGTTCGGGCTGTCTCTCGACCATTGCCAGCAGTCTTTTGTGGGGGTATCTTTGTGGATTTCTGTGGGCCTCTTTAGCACTTTGTTTCTTCCTTTTCTCATGTGGTCTTCATTTACCATGGTCTCCTATTCCTTGTTCTCCCTCTCTGTTCTTGATCCAACTGGGATATCCCGCTCTCTTTCCCTCGACCCTTGCCCTTCATTGCTCCCACTCATGTCCAGGTTGTTCATGTAGATCTCAGCCATTTCTCCATCATTGGGCGATCCTCGTGTCTTCCTTGGGGTCCTGTTTTCCAGGTAGCCTCACTGGTGATGTGAGTAGCAGTCCAGTCATCCTTGTTCCACATCTAGTATCCTCCTATGAGTGAGTACATACCATATTTGTCTTTCTGAGTCTGGGTTACTCACTCAGGAAGATTTTTTCTAGATCCATCCATTTGCCTGCAAACCTCATGATGTCATGCTTGGGTCAATCTGGGAGGAGGGGACTGGACCTGCTTGGACTGTGTCTACCAGGTCGATCTCAGTCCTAGGGGGAGGTTTTGCTCTAGAGGATGTGGGAATGGGGGGTGGGCTGGGGGAAAGGGAGGGGGACAGGAAGGGGGAGAACAAGGGAATCTGTGGCTGTTATGTAGAACTGAATGGTATTGTAAAATAAAATAAAATTTTTAAAAAAAGGAAAAAAAAAGATGGCAGTCAAGCCATGACATCCATCTTCTCCAACTCTAGGCAAGATGGTGACCAGACATGTGGCTGCCCCAGATGGTGGCAAGCCACGTGTTGCTTATATTCGAGAATGAAATCATTCCACATGGTTTCTTTATCTGTGCACAGACTTTTAATTACCAACCCCATGTTACAAGTTTTAAGCTAACTTTTTGTTACAGATTTTTAACCATACCCAATGAACTTGTAAGACAAGAATCCCTTTTTAGCTTTCCTGCTCTTTTCCTTCTCCCTGTCAGTTTCTGACCCTAGACATAGAGACTTTAAAAGCATGCCTGGATCTGAAAAGGGGCGCGCCATAACCCAATTACAGAGCCAGCCATTTAATAAAGTAGAACAGCACAAAACAACTTTAATTTTATCCATACCCAAATGACACTTGAATCCCTATTATATTAGATCCAATGGCCGGAAATCCCAGAAGTGAATTCTGAGCCTAGGAGCCTGGCTGCAATAGTAACAGATGAGCTGCAGCCGAGAAACACAGAACACAGTGAACTCACACATTCGAGATCAGTCAGAAACAAACGTTCAGTGGCCACATTCATACATTCAAAACAGACAGACAAACGTTTCCGTACTTCTCCCAGCGCTGTAACTTCGAAGCGGGAGGGGCTGCTGCAGAACCCAATTCTCCTCGCAGGCACGGGGAGAGGTGCTATAGGGGGATTGGCCACCGGCTTCCCTATGGAGACTGAGTTTTTCAAAGCTACCCACTGGCTCCAAACATCGTATTCTGTGCCCGACACATACTGCCATCAAACCCATGTCCCCAAAGCTCCGTAGATTCTGAAGTGACCTCGCCAATCAATCTTCCCAAGTCAGAACTATATAATGGCATGTATATCCACAAGACAAGACTCAAAGCCATGATGGAAAACACAGAACCAAACAACAGAAAACACGAGACAACGACATACAACAATTGGTGTCGCACAGACGTTTCACCAGTTTGACCAAAAGAATTGAACAGGTATGAGGCTGTTTGGTTGTCTCCTTGTACAACCCCTGGACTGCCTGATGTCCCTACACCGGGCCTCTCCAAACTCGAGTTTTGGCCCTCAGTGTCCTGGGGTATCCTGGGGTATCCTGGGGTATCCTGGGGTATCCTCGGGTATCCTTGGCTTTGCTGTACAGCATAGGCACTGGAACCCTGCTGATGGTGCCAAGGTGCTGGGCCTCTCTGAGTTTCCTGACCCAGGCCCTAGAATCACCAGGGCATCCTCGGAACTCCAAGGCAGATCATAAAACAACTGGCGGCTCTGGCTGAACTCCCAATTAATCAATAATAAATAATCGGTGGGCGGTAGGACATTTCCCTTTTCCCTGGATGAAGGATTGACAGGCCTTGTCAGGTCCCCTATGGTCCCAGATAACGGGATACCCCATAACCAGAATCCAGAAACCAGGCGGAAAATTGTCACAGGAAGCTAGCTAAAAAAAAAAAAAAAAAAAAAAAAAAAAAGCTTGCTTTTTTTTTTTTTTTTTTTTTGAGCATGACCATTCACTGCAAGGAGTAAAGAGCCTAACTTCAGAATTTGGGGTAGAATTATCTCTCTGAAGCCTCCAAATATTAGTCCTGAAATTTGCCAGAGAAAAACCAATTCTACATTTTTGGACCAAATTTAAAATAAGCTTTCTTCAAATATTAAGTACTGATTAAGATGGAGTTTGGCAGGACCACTCCCTAGAATTTCCAGCTGAGTGACCTTGAGGTGTATGTTACAGAGCTATTTAAGGACAAACCCATTTGGCCACCCTATTTTCCCTTGTGACTTTGCTGTTATTTTTCAAGAACTATATAACTCTTAGCATTCCAGGAGGGTGGGGCTTATAGCCTAACTTTGGGTTTTACAGTAGGAAACGCTGCTTCAAATTTATAGGATTTATCCTCACAGGGGACTTCCTGGGAAGCAGAAGTTCCCAGGTTTTTCCTGTATTTCCTTGAAAGAGGACATTTACATTTGTGATTGTGCCTTAGTCTCTAGTCATAGTGCCTACCTACCCCAGCTGATCTTTCCTGTTTTTCTGTCAGTCAGCTAAACATCCTACCCATACATCATGCCACAGACTAGTCAACCTAATTCTTTTGTAAGAAATGAGAGAAATGTTGAGCTCATTGATATGCTACTTAGGAACCATCTTTCTTATCAATCTCTCTCTCTCTCTCTCTCTCTCTCTCTCTCTCTCTCTCTCTCTGTATGCATAATAACATGTTACACAAAATTTTGTAAATGAACTGAATTCTCATTAAGTATCAATGCCTGAGTATGCATTTACTAGAAGTCTGATGAAAAATAGAAGATGCTTTCATGAACACCGACTGAAAAAAACCTTCCTATACTGACATCCAGTGCTTGCACAAATGTAGTCACATGTTTATGAATTGGTTTCTTCTATTCCTGATATTGAGAGCATACCACTTAAGGATAAATTTATTTTTATTCCACTTTACTGCTGTCCCTTAGTACTTGTTGCTTTAAGAAGCTAGCAAGTTTGGGGCCTCAATTTTTGAGTTTTGTAAAGGTGTATGATGTAAAAGTCTATTGCACCAGACACTATCTTGCCAGTGATTTCTTAAAAGGAGAATGAAGCAAGAAAGAACCAAAAGTAAACACAAACCACAGAGAGGGAAACCAGTCTCTGAATGGTAGAAATGGACTTTCTAGGAAGCAGAGATGTGACCAGCAGAGATAGCATGTGTGTTCTGGCACCTCTAATGTCAGGAAGGAAGAAGAAAGATGAAGTCTGTAACAACGTCCTTATCTTGATGTTACAAGCTCAGCAGCATGGGTTACATAAGAATACTAAGTATTTTGATCACCTCTTGTGGTTCAACACATGGCATGGTCTCAGACAGAAGGTTCTCTTGGGTTTCTCATGTAGCTTCACTGAAATGTGGGCATCTAAAAGCTCAGCTGGTCAAGAGTTTTCCAGATCACTCACTCAACATTGCTTGCAGGGGCCGGGAGATTAGGATGTAGATTTTGAATGCAGCTTTGTTTGCCATGTTCTCGTGAGTTTGAGCATCCATCAGCCTGGTAGTTTACTATGTGAACAAGCATTCTTTTGTGGTTGTCATTTTTATTGTTATTTTAAAATTTTTATACAATATATTGTGATCATATACCCCTCCAAGGTCCTCCCAATCTCCCTACCAACTCAATTTCATGTTCTTTCTCTCTCTCTCTCTAAAAAAAAAGCAACAAAAAAAATCAAAACAAAGAAACAAAACCCAATAAGACAAAAACTACCAAACAGAAATAGAAAAAAAAAAATCACACAAAAAACATGGAGTCTTGTCGGAACACAGTCCAAGAATGGAGTCATGCTAGGGGAATTCTGAGTGCTTGTGAAAAAAGTCCAAGGAAACAAGTCAAGAGTCTTGTGATCTCAGTTTCTTCAAAAACACGGAATTGTTCTTGGAAGGTGCATCCACGACCCTCCCAGGTCTAGCAGATAGGAGTGAGTTCACATTAGATTATTCACTACAACTGGCTATTGTTATTTGTTTATGAGTCTCTATGGAAAAACATATTTTTGCCACATGTAGCCTTTCTTGTGAATGTATACTTTACTCAGGTGACTCTTCCTAACCCTCAGAGTATAAACTGTCTGATGCTCTGAAGAGAGTTAGCTACTACATGAGGCTTTAGTCTGCTTCATTTTCACACCCTGCTCTCCCAGGTTCAAGGTGCCAACTAGAGCAGTAGTCGTTTTGTGTTGGCCAACTTCTTCTGGGCATGGGACCTGCCTTGGCTGTGTGGTTGGTATTTCCAGGGTCTTTCCATTGGAGGAAACTGACTTTCCCTTTTCTAGCAAGTATCAGTTGCAAATAAATTCCTGGTTAGGGGTGGGACATTGTGTCCACTTTCACTTTTCTGTGCTGGGACACCTACCACAGTAGAAGCTTACAGTATACATACATATATGAAAGAAATTTAAATGGAGTTACCATATAATGGGGGGGGACCTCAGTGCCCCAACTAGACATCTTATTCCATCTCGTAAACCCTCAGTACCAGTTATATCTTGACAGATCGTTGGCCAAAGGGGTCCCCTTAAAACAGCATAGGCTATTGCAAAGGCTATTGGTTACCTTCCACAACCTAACAGTAACCTATTGCTGAGTATTATGTCTTTGAACATGAGGAAATTGAGCTGATATTTGACTAGAAGTGTCAACTCTGTCTAGCATTCATGGTTCTGAAAGGTACTCTACATGGTACCAGAGAAAAGCAATCATCAATACCACCCAGCTATGTACCCTGCAGCCTGCAATGTCAACCTACCTGGGAAATATACTAATGCAATAGCGGCATGAATGTTGATGAATGTTGCAGCATTAACTAGCAAAGGACAAGCCTGCAGTGAAGAGAAGCAAGTGAACAGCAAATTTTTGTTTTGTTTTGAGACAGGGTTTCTCTGTGTAGCCCTTGCTATCCTGGAACTCATTCTGTAGACCAGACTGGCTTGGAACTCAGAGATCCACCTATCTCTGCCTCCTGAGTGCTGGGATTAAAGGTTTGTGAACAGCAAATTTTCTCACCTCGTTATCTGGAAGATACGACCTATCCCATTCTTCTCTTGTGGCTACATACATGTTCCTTTCACTGCAAACTTACAGGGTTGCAGATTTAGCTTAGTGACAGAGTACTTGCCTAATGAGCATACTTGTCTAATCTCTGTAAGGGTGGTGTAAGGGGAGAAAGGAAGCTAGAATGCTTACATCACTCACTATACCTGGTAAACACTAGATGCTGCCTTCTTGTGCCTGCCATTGAGTTCTTGGTCTCTCCCTTTGGGTCCCTCTGACTATCGATCTTATTTCTGTCCTGTCTGGTCTGACTCACTCTGTTGCTTTATCATTGCACTCTGGCCAGCACAGAATGAAAATACAATTGTTTTCTGACCCAGTTTAACCAAATAATACACAACTTGTTTCTTTCCTTCTAGTCCAATCAGTTTAACCAAAAATGATAAAGACACTATTTATGAACAAAGAGAAAGTGTAGCCATTTATCTTCCCTTTTCCCCATCTCTGGTGCCAGGTGGAACATTTTCACTAGAAGAATACCCCTTCCCTTGATAGAGTAAGGAATTTGCTGCACATCTGGGATATGTTAATATTTTGTCCTGGACCAGAGCTCAACACTGTAGGGACTCACTTCCCTTACTCTGGAAGGAATAGAGGGGTGACTTTGGGTTTCAAAGCATTATACAAAAGAAATAAATGCCACTTTTAGCCCATGTAGCATGTGTGTGTGTGTGTGTGTGTGTGTGTGTGTGTGTACGCGCGCGCACACACACACATCCTCCTTCTTTCCGTTTGCCTCTGTTTTATTCACGTAGTGTTCAGGGCTCTCTACCATCAATGTAGAGTTGATAAGAGATTTAGCTCATCTCTCATTGCCATTTCTTGTCCAGATCTAAGAGGATCTATTGTTATAGACACAACTGTTACTTTAAGGTAATTTTTAAAATGCAAGCTGTGGAATTTAAGCCAAAAACATGAAGCCAAAGACAAATGGCTTGTATTCATAAAATACACAATTCTTCATGAAGATCAAACAATGATAACCATTTAGTTACCTAACCAACACAGCATAAATACATCCAATTAAATAATAAATACAAATAAAAGGAGAAATGCAAAGAAAACACAGACTGGAACTATTCCTATCAGAGTTTATAAATAATTATTATTATATGATATATTTTGAAAACAATCTTGAAAGATTTCACATCCATAAAGATAAGATTTGATGCCATATCTTCAATGCCTCTATGTTTGTATGCTGTTTTCTTAGTTTAGAAAGTCCTCGTAGGGGCAAGCTAGGAAGCAGATGGGTCAGCAGGAGTGGGAAGACAGTAAGAAAAGGGAACAAGGTGACGTGGGTGAATAAAATTAAAATACATTATGTATGCATGAAATGTCATAATAAAGCTCATTAACACATATAATTGATATGGCTAATTTAAATATTGAAAAGGAAAGTCCTTTTTAACCACTAAACATTTGTCCTCTACAAATAACAGTTTTTCAGTGACAACTTCCTCCCAACAGGGTTAGAGCACAACATCTTACCTATGTTTGGATCTGGATTTTCTATTTAATTGTTCCACTCTCTCTAGTCATTCCCATGTTTCCTTGCTGGGAGATTATAAGACAACACTCACTTTCCCATCTCTTTATTCCCTATATGTAGCATGTTCAAAGATGGCTGTGCATAAATGATGATGAGGTCACAACTCCTTTATCAGAATAAAGCAGGGACTGCAATGAAAGACTGTCTTCTGGTAATGTTCATTTTTAAAAGTGAGACTTAAAAGCCACATCTCCTCAATGGCTAGTCTGTTAACAGCAGACACATTTACACTGAAATGACTGAATTCCTACTTAAAACAATTAGCACTGTCATGACTATCATTTCCCATCAATAACAATAACAGTAGCATCAAGTGCAAAGTCAAAAGAAATCAAATGGTGACTGTAATGGATTATTTAAAGGATATTTAAAGACTGAGCTATCTTAGAAATGGTACTGAGAAACCCAACAACAATGCAAATTGTTGCCCTTCTCATGACTAAATTGAAGTGTGCAGTGGAGTCCATAGACAGAGGCCTAGATAACACTGACTTCATATACCAGTGTGGTTTGAGGTGTGCCCTCCCACAACCACTTTCCAGTAGTGTGGCCGAGAGTAAGCTGGGCTCAGCTTGTTTCTGCCCACATGCAAATTGAGCAGGGTGGCTGGTGGCATGCATATTAGGCTTAAGTTCTGCCCTTTCACTAGGGTACCAGGGCAATGTATGTTAATAAAAACACATAAAAAGAAATCTTCCAAAGACACACACATACACACACACACACACACACACACACACACACACACACACGCACACACACGCGCGCGCTAAATACAACCTACTGGGCTTGTTTAGTATTTCTTAAATATATATGATTTCAAGGTTAACCACTTGGTATTGGATTATCAATTAAGGCTCATTCCTGGGGGAGACCACTGCTCTCAGAATCCATTAGCTTCTTGTAGTTCTTTCACTAAGGGTGGGGCCCTTTGAGATTTGCTCTTTCTGTGTTAGCATACCTATTGATGTCCTTGCACATGTCTTGAATAGGCAGCCTTACATCTCCTTTTATATTGCCCTTCCTCACCCTGACTCAACTAAAGCCTCTCACCCAATTTTCCCCATTTCTTCCCATAAACAAGTGATTACTTTCTCCTATAGGACCAAGGGAAGGAAGGAAGAGAAAGATCCTTTAGTCCAGACTGGACAGGAGACTAGTTGTTGAGTCCAGCAATGGCAAGCTGAGCCCAAGCACTTGTCCTCTTCATAGCGTGCATGAATCTGTCCAGACACGCTACACTGCCCGGTGTGCTGAGTACTGGGCATGGGGATTGATAAGAGACAGGAAACAGTCCTTTATGCTTTGGGAGCTGCAACCCCTTTTATTCAGAAATAAGAAAGAAAAAAAAAAAGGACACCAGGATGGGAGCACTTTGTTTCAAAGAGCTGCCCTCCACATTTTAGAACTTTAAATTACCTAATAGTTTCCAATAAGACCGGGTTGGATTTAACTTTATTCCCCAGAGAATTCTGAGTAAATGTCAAATATGAGTGAATGAATCATCTGAATTGGGAGCCAATTTATAGTTTTCACAGAATTCAGGGTTATCCTGTAAGGAAAAGGAAACCCTGATGTAGTCAACCTCTTCCTGTTTGCCTTTTCATCTGCAGACCAGATTTATTTAAAGGATGGTGTTATAACTAACCTAAGGGTCTTGAACATATGAGAGCTCACCCCATTTTCCTCCCTCTGAATGACACAATTCCAAATGCACTGAGATTTAGGTTGTCTTCTAGAAGCCAGATTTTTCCCTCTCCAAGCTTATATTGAGGCCATACTACATTGCAATACTGAGGGTGAAAGCATTAAGTAGGGAGGGGCATGTGGGAAATGGGGGGGGCAGTGACTGTACCAAAATAAGAATATATGAAAAACTCTATGGAAACCCGGTGGTTAGCAAGCTGATTTCAAAATAGTACTTAAAACAGCGGTCAAACAGGATTACTACACATGGGTAGACAATACTGCTCCCAAGAGACATGGGCTAGTAAATGATATTGCAATACAAGGCATGGAATACCTCTCAAAGAATTACTGGTGAGGTAGGCTCCAGAGATCTCCAAACTAACGCATGCTCTTGCCACTGCCCATGGTTACCCACTGTAACTACGTGATAAAAATCTGTTGCTGAAGACACCACACATTTTGGCTGCAGGACATAGATCCCAAACCGACCAGAAAACTTCAGGAAAGATAGGTCATAAGGAAGCATATGTTCCTACTTTCCTTCAGATCTGAAGCTTATATGGATGTCTCAAAGAAGCCAAACAATGAGGTAAAGTTTTCATGTTCATTCTCCCCATGGGGGAAGATGGCTGTTAAAGGGCTTCCCTTTGAGTAGATGTTCCTGCCACATTTGCCAAATAATGTCAAAACCAACAAAAATAAATAACATGGCATAAATTCATGCAGGAATCATTAATGATGCAACGAACATGGCATGCAGACTTTGAAGGTGGCCACTGTGAGTGTGAGCAGGAAGCAAAAGACAGGAACTCAAACAGTGAACCAGAAACAGCCCATTTAGCAGGCAGCAAAGTGATGGGTAGTCTTATCTTAAAACCTAAGTTGACTTCCTGGGAAACGCAAACAAAACTAAAACATGGTGCTGGTGAGGAAAAACCCCTGAACAGTAATTACTGAACCAATCACTCTTGAAGTAACATTCAAAAATCAGTCAGGTATAAACCGTTCCAATCCCAGAACCTACACATTCTGGTTTTGACAGCAAAAAGGCAAATTAACAGAATTAATACTTTAGTCAGTCACTTAATGGATCACCTAAAGTAGAATAGTAATTTTATATTTACATTTTTAAAGATTTCTTGTTATGGTGAGACCACATTATGAGATCTACATTTTAAGCAAAATTTCAGGAACACAATATAATATTGTTAACTATGGATAGCAAGTTGATCTCTAGAACTTGTCACTAGGTGCCTGAAGCTTTAAAACTGTTGATCGAAACCTGTTTCTTTCTCCCATAGTTCCTGCCAAAAGCTACCCTCTGTTTCTGTGAGTTTGACTATTTCAGAGCCTCATGTAAGTGGAATTGTACAGCGTTTGTTTTCCTAAGACTAACATTTATTTAGTACAATGTCATCCAGTTTTCAGGCACGTTTTCACTCATGGCACAGTCTCCTTCTTTCTAAAGGCTAATTAAGATTCCATTGTACATATGATACGATTTCCTTATCTTCTCATTCACAGACATACATGTAAGTCATTTCCATATCTTGGCTCCTATAAATAATGCTGCAGTGAGCTCAGGCTCTATGGCTCCTTTGCTATTCTAATTCCTGTGTCTAGATTGTCAGATAATGAGGTGACAGCATTTCAAATGTTCTGCAGTGGTCACACAGTCTTCCATTTCCCTCCACTCATACAAGGGCTCCGTTCTTCCTTTTCACTGACACTTTTACCTTCTGATTTGGAGATCAGAGCCACCGTATGAGGTAACATCTTATTGTGGTTCTGACTAGCATTTCTTGGTGCCTATTGACATTGTACACAGTTTTCATATATCAACTAGCCGTTGGCATGTCTTCTTTGCAGAAGTGTCTATTCAAATCCTTTACCCATTCTCTTCGTCTTTTAACGAAGAGCAAACTTCCTTTCTGTTCACAGTAGAGAATAAAATGCCACTTGGCAGGATGCACACATATGGCATGGGGGGATAAGTATTTCAAGTTAATTAGAAAGTGAAGGCCTCTCTGCCTGGGTAGACTTCCCACATTCTGGAAAAGAAACAAACAAAGGAAACAACCCTCTAAACCCTGAATTAGAAAAAAAAGAAAGAAAGCAAAAACAAAAGCAAAACAAACCTACAACCACCTGGGGGCAGCATTGAGTTCTATGAGAGTATGGCAGTGATGCCATCTTCCCACCTCCTGGGAAGGCACCGGCCACAGGGTCACAACAGGGGAGGGAAGCTCAGACTGCACCAGACTCCTTTCATTCTTGATAAAACAGCATGAATTTGTAAGAAAAACCACAAACCAGGATGTGTAAAGAAAGGAAAAACGAATCTATGTAGCATTAGAAATGTGTCTCTAGCCGGGCGGTGGTGGCGCACGCCTTTAATCCCAGCACTCGGGAGGCAGAGGCAGGCGGATCTCTGTGAGTTCGAGGCCAGCCTGGGCTACCAAGTGAGCTCCAGGAAAGGCGCAAAGCTACACAGAGAAACCCTGTCTCGAAAAAAAAAAAAAAACCAAAAAAAAAAAAAAAAAAAAAAAAAAAAAAAAAAAAAAAAAAAGAAATGTGTCTCTAGCCAGCTGGGGTAAAACATGCACCTGTGTATAGACTATGTGGAGATGAAAAAGAAAGCTACAGCCATGGTTTAGAAAGAGCCTTTGATTAGAGGACAATGTTAATTAAGGCTCAAGACTGGAGTTTGATGCCTCTGTGATGAACTTCCATTTCCATAGCTGTCAAATGCACCCCTTTGTAGACGAATTTCTAAATGGTCTTATTAAATAAAAAACACGGAGTCAAATATAGGGGTGAAAGCCTTAGAGATTAGGGAAATAGGAATAGCCACCAGCCAAGCTTACCTCACCAACTCTGCAGCTTCCAAATACGAGTTGCTTCCTGTCTACCCGTGCCTTTATTGCCTTGCTGTTCTGCCCTCTCATTGGCTCTAAGCCCAGCTACCTCACTTCCTTGTCATTGCCTGTCTGTACAGACCCCCAGGTCTCTATGGTGGGTACTAGGATTAAAGGTGTGTGTCAACACACTTCACACTTGGCTCTATTCCCTAGTATGGCCTTGAACACACAGAGACCCTGCCTGCTAAGTGATCAGATTAAAGGTGTGTACTACCACTGCCTGACTTTTGTGTTTACTTAAAAAACGACTTGCTATTTCCTTTGATCTCCAGGCAAGCTTTATTTATCAAAGCAAAAATAAAATATCACCACACCCCTTACCCTTAGGGACCTCTTCAAAAATGTGCTGTTGGTTATGAGGGACTGCGGACTACTGTATTCATAGGACAGCAAGGCACATCTCTGATGGTACCAGCTCTGTGTCCTGCTGTGAGATGGACATGTAGTGTGTACATGTCCTTTGTATGAGGAACAGCGTACTTCTTAATGCACAGACAGGCAAGGCGGGCACAGAATCCTGTCAACAAAAGTAGCACGAAGCAAGGAACTACCACTTCCTGGTGACTCGCAACCCTCTCATAAAGCTTTAGGTGAGTTGTTTAAAACCTTCGGAATAGAATCCAGAAACCAAAGTGAAACAATTTTATACAATGGCAGGGAGCCATAACGCTGGCCCTGTTCTACCTGTCAGTGGCACACTTAAATTTCAGGCCTTGGGAACAGTTTTGCAGGGTTTAAAGTCCAACATTTAAAGAAAAAAGTAAACAGATTCTGGAATGGAATTGTCCTCAGACCTGCCTGCCGTTCCCACCATGTGACGAGGTGGGATGGACCTGTTAAATGGACGTAACATGTAGTATATATGTGTGTTTTCCCAGAGAGGGCACGTTAGTAAACAAAGCGTACAGAATCTAAGCTATGTCAGGCTGTTTTCACATTTTAGAAAGGTACAGCTCTGGTGCAAATATGTTGTCAGACTGTCTGGGGCAGAAAGCACCAAGCATACAACAAAGCAAGTATTAACACATGAAGGGGAAGCCTCAGTAAAGTCCCTCACAAGATGCATCGTCTCCATAAATGGGCATGACCCTGTCAAAGGCTGCACACTGGGCACAGCTACTAAAACATTGTTTTGTTTTTCCCTTGAGACAGGGTTTCTCTGTGTATCCCTGGCTGCCCTGGAACTCACTCTGTAGACCAGGCTCAAATTCAGAGATCCACCTGCCTCTGCCTCCTGAGTACTGGGGTTAAAGGCCACCACTGCCTGGTGTTGTTTTGTTTTGCTTTTTCTTTAAGAACATAAACCACAAAATTAGTTTATACGAACTGTTTTTCCAAAGTAACTACCCAAACAATACAATGCCCCCAAACCAAAGCAAAACAAAAATGTTTATTGCCTTCTTCTAAAATGAAAGGCGTCTGTGTTCATCCATGTGACTGGGAGAAGGGCCTCATTCCACTTGGTGACCACATGGCTGGAAGGGTTGAGAACAGAGCTGGTAATAGCTGTCCTGGCTTCCCTGTTTTAGAACACAGGGAAGAATTTCCACTTGAGCTAGAGGAGCTCTCTGAATTTCAAATCTTAATGATCTGATCTTCCTCAAATTAGCCTGCTGACTTTTCTATGAATGGGTGACTCCATCCCAGCAGATTTTCTAGATCACATTCTTTCTCTGTGAAGGTACTTAGTACCCCATGGTTAAT
Source organism: Peromyscus maniculatus bairdii (assembly GCF_049852395.1). Taxonomy (NCBI): domain Eukaryota; kingdom Metazoa; phylum Chordata; class Mammalia; order Rodentia; family Cricetidae; genus Peromyscus; species Peromyscus maniculatus. The sequence goes on along the minus strand of NC_134863.1, from coordinate 39,556,982 downwards.
GTAGATCGTCACATACCCAGTCCTATTTTGTAGGCACAAATGTGAACAGGGTATTGCTTAGCACGTATCACAGTTGGTGATAAGGCAGCTTGCTTCTATCTCTTTCCAGAATCTCATCAGAATCAGAGCTGAGGCACAGTCTCTCGGTGGTTTTACTACTTCTCCCTGTTCCTACATCCCAGTCAAAGGTATTTGTCTTAAGATGTCCATCCAGAGATGGCGTGGGTTCTCTAGACAATGCTCAAAGGGCAAGCTTCAAAAACAGCTGAGAATATCATCTAAACTACTGTCCTTGTTTTCCTGGGTGGGAACTGTTAGTGCTGGGGTTTGGTGACTCACCTATTCAGAATATAATAAAAACCAAATGGTACAACCTAAAAGTAATGAGCCAAAATGGTGCAAGCACAAGCTGGGGATAAAAGAGGTGAGGACTTTATAGAAGGCATTAGTATGAGAGCAAGCACTAAGTAAAAAGCTTCCTAAACCTTAAGGTCATTTATAAAAAGAACGTAGAATGACCATGTGTCGAAACTCACAGCAAATACAATATATGAAATGAACAATTAAAAAAACAGAATATGAGTGCACATAAACCACATAAATTATATCAATAAAAATGTTCCAACTTTTCACTGAAAAGAAAAAAGTCATTTTGTTGTCCACCAGCAGAACCCCAGGCAGTATTTAAGGGACATTTCTTATGCAAAGTGAGCAGGAAATGCTGGAGATAGAGGAAGATGCAAAGTTACACACAAAGATAAAGTAAATGCAGTTTGAAATGCCATACCAGAAAAAAGTATAGTTCACATCCTTAACTTGAAATGAGACCAAAAAACAAAACAAGACTCCAAACATGGAAGAACAGACCAACAGACTCACAGCAAAGTTGTAGCTAAATTTAGGTGCACAGCAACATACTGCCTACTTTGATGAGGCAGCAAGCAGACGCAGTAGACTAGTGTGTCTTGTTGTAAAGCTACGGCAGATCACAGGGCAAATCTATAAGCAATGCCTCGGGAGGAGAGTAAATAAGTCAGTGCGAATGTGCATATGTACTCATTCATGCAGACTTACATTCCAACGGTACAGACTGCACTTTCTTCTTAAGCACATATTGATGCTCATGAAAATTGATCAGACGGCAAACAGAGTAGGAAACCATCAATTTCAAGGAAGAAGATTAAGCCAGTCGGTGCCTTCTGATTATAGTGCAACTGAACTAGGAAATTTGAGTGGGTGTGGTGGCATACCTCTGTAATCCCAGGACTTACAATTTAGAGGCAGGATGATCAGAAGTTCAAGGTCATTCTCAGATACATAGTAAATTTGAGGCCAGCCTGGACTACATAAGACCCTCATAAAGACTAAAAACAACAACAAAAACTCCATGAACATTAAAAGGAAAAAAAGCATTCTCTTCTAACTAGGAATTTTGAAACTCTCCATTTTAAAGGAGGCTACAAATCAATAGTGCAGAAATTTCTAAAAAAAAAAAAAAAAATGAAGCCCTAAATATCACAATCAGCAGAAGATGCTTAAGCCAGAAATCAGAGAACAATGTCTCATTTTAAGTATATATGCTTATATGAACATATACAGAGAAATTATACCAGCTTATTCTTTTAGCATAATGATTTCTGGTGTCATCTGTTTGTCATAATTTCTTTTCTTTTAGGCTGCATTAAATTCCAGTGGACAGATGCACTGCATCCTTTCCACCCATTAGTCTGTTAGTGGTCATCTAGGCTGGTTCCCTTTCTTGGATATCATGAATAATGCAATTATAAACCGACATTCAAGTTTCTCTATGATATGCTGATTTCTTTGGGTATATAACCAAGGGTGGTAGAGCTGTCTCATATGGTGATTTTATTGGATAATTAGGGACCTCTGTAATTGATTCCTATAGTGGCTGCCCAAGTTTACACTCCTAGCAGCAATGATTTCTTGGAAATTACAACTTTCCAGTATTGACTCATTAAAAAGAAAATTTAAGCAGAACTATTTTCTTAAACAGAAAAGAGACATTATCAATGAATTAACTCTTTTTTTTTCTTTCAGTTTTTTTGAGACAGAGTTTCTCTGTGTAGCTTTGGAGCCTGTCCTGGAACTTATGCCGTAGAGCAGGCTGGCCTTGAACTCACAGAGATTCGCCTGGCTCTGAGTCCCGAGTGCTGGGATTAAATGCCTGCGCCGCTGCTGCCACTGTGGCCACCACCACCTGGCTGGCTTGTGCCACTGCTGCCTGGCTATGAATTAACTCTTAATTTGCCATCAGAGTCAAGTAGTTTCACAAGGGGCATGTGCCATGTTCCAGATATCAAGTGATCTCAATAATGTTAAAATTGTTCCCAGAAACAGAAAAAAAAAGAAATAAAACAACAACAAAAAATCAACTTTCCAGATTCTTGTCCTGAACCAAATACAATTACAATATTTAGGTTTTATACTTGAGAGCATAAAGTATAAATTTCATAAAGCTAACACACAAAAATGAAAACTATACTCCTATACATTTGTTTGTTGAAGCAAATACTGGAGAAATATTAGTAAACTTCATTCATTAGCATAGTGACAAATGCAATATTATGGCCAAGTAGGATTTGTCCCAAAATATAAAAGTTAGTATCAGGGAATTCATTAATTTAATTTACCATATAAATATGTTTGGTGGGAAAATTGCATATATCCACTCATGCACAAATTTCATTGAAAATGTTGAACATCTATTTCTGATAAAATTCAGTAAAATACAAATCGAGATTACTTATACATATATTTTGTTATTTAACATAATTAGTTTACTTAATGGATAAACTAGAAGATTGTCCCAAAAAGCAAAGATTGGCAATATTTCCATTTCTATCTAATGGCATATGAGAGGATTCTAAATAGCAACATTATGCTTCTTAACGTGGATGATTATAGAGAAAATGATTTTATAATTATCCACTAAATTATATGCGTGTTTTGTGCACATTGTTGAATATATGTTTCCTAATAAGATGGTAAAACCTGCTCTATAATACAAAGATACATACATGCATTTAAAAGATTCATTTGATGTAATTTATGCTCAGTTGTAAATTTCAGATTTGCAACTGATGGATACAAAACCAGTCACAGCAAGCAAAAGAAGTGCCACACATTCAAAATGGACAGCATGATATATAAAATGCTCTGTGCCCTTTTTATTGATAGTTATAAAATTTTACTTCAGTGGCCGCTGATATATTGCCCAAAGGCACAAACATTCTTAACACTTCGATAGGAAACTTTGATTTGCAGGTCTTGAACAATGAAAGTTAAATGAGGGCTTTAGCTCTGGCACTTAAGCTGCCTGGAGCTCATTGCTCTTATCCTTAGAAGTCGGACAAATTGAAAAGCAACACCTTTTCTTTGACTCACCACAGAACCGAGAGCGTGTAGGGGGGCAAGGAAAGCATCATCCTGAGTCGGGGGAAGCAGGCGAGCCGAGTCACAATGAGGTTGCTTACCAGACACTGAAGCTGCTGACAATACCAACCAATAGGAATACTTAAACCACGATTTTGATGTACTCCAAAGGCTGAATGTGGACTAGCAAGAAAGTTATTCATACTTTATTCATAGGGGCCTTAGTTTCAGAAGATACTTTGTACATGTATTAGTTTTACCTCTAAGGAATACAATAAGCTCTCAAGATCTGAGAGCTTTTTCCTATGATTCTGGTGAGGAGAATAGAAGATGAATTGTGCCTGGAGCCTCGTCGACAATGAAGCTCAGTTCTCGTGGGAGCAGACTGTTTTTCTGAGCCTTGTTCCACACCCGTGGTGAAAAGGTGTTTCTGTGTGTCCACCTAGTCTTCCTGCCTCACCAAAGTGGGAGATACCACACAACAAAAACGACTTGAACTACTCGAAAAATTGTGTCAGAGACACAAGCCCACTAAAAGACTGAGATTTAAAATTGAAGAATGGTAATCCTTCTCCCCTATCTGTGCTGTTCTAAAAGTAGATTCGATAATCTACTGTTCTACCACACCAAAGCAGATTCCAGTTAGCTATCAGTAGACCACAGCTGGAAGTCTTGCAAGACACATAGGCTCTTTGACAAACTGTGCCAATGAGCCTGAAGTGAAACGGGAGAGGAAAATGACACTGGAGGACCTGGATGACTCTGCTCCTCACAAATACACCAAACATTAAAGTGAGCTCATCTTTAACCATAGCATGCATCCTTATTCTAGAGGCCCATTGTACTACATTTCAATCTGGTACATCTGGTTTTCAACAATGTATAACAAAAGGCAAGAAAAATATTTGAAGAGAGAAATCATCAGAGTCAGATACAGATGTGACATAAATACTGGAGTTACCAAACAGAAAATTTAAAATAATTAGGGCTAACACAGTACAAGATTTAATGGAGAAAGGAGGCAATATACAGAAATACATGAACAAAGGAAACAGAGATTGATGTCCTAAGGAAAATTGCAGAGAAAACTCTAGAAAGATTTTTGTGTGATTAAAGGAAAAATCAGTGTGTTCAAAGACAGGTCAATACAAAATTTCCAGAGTGAAATGTAGAGATTAAAAAAAAATTATAAAGGAAACAGAATGTCTAAGCACTGTAAAGACAGTTTCAGAAGTAGAGGTTAGAAAGGAATAGAAGACCCAAACATTCAAGCAGTATCACAGAGAATGTTGACAAGCACCTGGTTGGTGTTCTTTTGCTCTACTCAGATAGAAACTATACAGAGGCCAGGAGCAGCCCATGGTCCAGTGGCTGAACTGCCACATGTAGAGGTTTAGAGTTCCAAGCCCTGAGCACTGTAGGCCTCATGTTCCAAACTATAGAAGACAGAGACTCAAGTCTATTTCTTTGGGTTTGAACCACCAGTTGCAACTATTGTGATCCTTAGTGGTGAATAGTAGCAACAGCCAATACCTAGTGGTATGACAGCTCCTGAACCTGCCGTGGGTGTTAGGAACTCTTTCTAGCATCTGGTATTATAGCTGTTGGGCCTAATGTAGGAAGTCTTAGGCCTTGAGGGTGTCTACTGTCACACCTCTTAGGTCACTGTCCATAGCTCTTAGAGTCAACTCTTGGCCCTTAAGAGTTGGAAGCTCCCAGGAGGTCATTCGGTGGCCAAGGCTTCTAGTGTCTCTATCTTTGGTCTCTTTGCAGCCTCTGTCTTATTCAGCCACCCCTGTCCACTCTCTCATTTTCTGTCTTCTTTCATTATTTCTCACTGTCTCCATGGGACCTTTCACTCCCTCTTCTCACTGTTCCTGCTCCTATGCCTCACTGCTCTCGCTGCTGCTCTTACACCTCTAGTTCTGTTGCCGCCTTTGCTGCCGCTACCACCGAGCTGTTGCTTCTGCTGCCTTCTCTACCGTCTCTTGGTATTACCAACGTGCCCCATTCCACAAATGATAAAGATCAAGCAAAGGGAAATCAAATGCGAAACAAATAAACATCCTACCTTAAAAACAAACAAAACAAAATTTCTCATTGGGAGCAACGTTGCAACGAGGAACCAGGAGTCAGCTGACTCTGAAGAGGATCTGAATAGCTTGCTTATGTAGCCAGGAGGGCGGTGTGTCGAGGGTGTATGCCCAGTCAATCAGTTCTGCCTGCAAATGAAAGGCTGCCCTTCCACTAACTACTGTGCAGACCAGACTCTCAACCTTCCTAAAGCTGCTACCTTTTAATACACATGTGGAGACCCTCAACCATAAAATTATTTGTGTTGCTACTTCATAACTGCAACTTTGCTACTGCTATGAATCATAATGCAAATATCTGACATGAGGAGTTTCTAATGTGCAGCCCTGTGAAGGGGTCTTTTGACCTCCCCAAGGGTCGTGACCCACAGGTTGAGAACTACTAATATAGACCTTTTGTTGGGCGGTAGGAGGAGCTGCTTACCAGGCTAGTTGGGTGAACACGACACAGGGTTAAAGTTCACAGGGGCTTGAGGCAGCAAACCAACCTGGTGCCAACTGCTGTAAACACTGGGGCTGTGACTATTCCTTCTGGAGCTGGAGCTGTGCTCCTATAGTAAGCAGCTGTGGCTGCCGTGGACCTTCCTCAAGCATATTTGAAGTGATCAAAACAGCTGTGCTGAGGTAAGAGCAGTCCACTTGGTTGAGAGTTCTGTGCTTAAGGCAAGCATGGTTCCAGGAAACAATCTAACTACTTTTAATTGGGGAGTCGAATCACCCTGGATACCGGCTTCCTTTACAGAAAAATATTAGTTTGGTGGAAAGGACATTGCAGTTTCAGACCATGAAGGCCATGAATTTAAATCATTGTAATGAGGCTCAAGTAGATCTTTCAAGTGGGAATCATTACAATCAACACATTTTTGCCAATGAGAAGTAAGTTCACTTATTCCTGTGCTTTAAAATCTGTGCTTGAGAATTCGACAGATTCCGCATCCTCCTGATTGTAGTATTTTCTCTGTACCAGTGAAAAGTGCCAGCATGAGTAAGCTATAGGTTCTGCTCCTATAATTTGGTTTACATGAAATTTCTGTGATTTTATCCTTTCCTGTAAATCCAGATTTTTTTTTTTTAATCTCAATAGAGTGAATCAGTTAGACCTTTGCCACAGGGGATTTCCTCATGCAGCAAATTTTTGTATTTTACTTATTAGCAGCCTCAGCTTCTTATCAACTATGTTACTACTCACTGGGCGTTGGGCTACTAATTTTATTTTTAAGATTTACAAAACTGAGGCTAAAGAGATTCGCTCAGTAGTAAAGAGCACTGGCTGCCCTGCCAGAGGACTTGGGTTCGATTCTCAGCACCTTTTTGTTGGCTCACAACTATTTGTAACTCCAGTCTCAGGGATTTGATGGATTCCCTTTTCTGCCTTCTGTGAGTGCCAGGCATTAAAACACCCACACACTTAAAGTAAATAAATAGATAAATAAATAAATAGAATTGAAAAATTCAAAAAGACTTACAAAACTGATCTACATTTTCTTACCTGTTTACTTTGGTCATAATTAGCCAAATTATGTGTTTCAATACATGGCAGTTCCTAAATAAACTGTAACATACTAATATTTATCTTTGATCACAGTTCTCATGGTGATTTATTAGCTTTTTCTCTTGCCTGGAAGGTTCCCAATGTTTCAGTCTTGCTGGTGTGTGTGTGTGTGTGTGTGTGTGTGTGTGTGTGTGTGTGTGTGTAATAGTACATGGATTCCTGAGGAAAGTTGTTTTGCTGTGATCTTGTCTGTTTGATTCCTTTTTTTTTTCTAACAATTTGTTTTGATAGTTCTGTCCATAAACTTCACTGATAGAGGTAAGTAGGAGCAAGCTGTATAAATGCTTGTTAGGTTAGGTTAGCAAGGCAAGACTCTCAAATATGGAAAGCAAAAGAGGTAAGATCTTCTGTGTAGAACACTCAAGTTGAAAGGGGTTGTCCCAATGTATGCACAGTCATTCAGTAAGAACTAAGCAGCAGGTGCATAGCACATACACCCTCCCCACTCTCCCCCTGCTAAATGTGGGTGCTTAAAAATATTCACTTTAAAAAACTGCAAACTGCAAAGCATCCTTGGAAGCAGTAGCAGTTTGCACTCAGTGGTGGGAAGAGAAATGAGTTTTTGAGGCGCATAGTGGTTTCCCACAGGAAATCCATCATGTAGTTAAACTAACTTCAAGAGCAAGTTAATGAAGTGACAGTTTGCTTAACATCCTGAATGCCCCCCACTCCATTTCCAAACAAGACTGTAATTACCAAGCAGTTTCATCGCCCTAGCACCCAGAACATTTTCACCTTGCAACCCAACCACCATATACAAAAAGAAAAAAAAATGTTTCAGGACAAATCGGCTTAATGTGTTTAACAACACAATCACCTCCTGATTCTGGCAAACACCATTGAAGAGCCTGTGTTACGTTCACTGGAGATGAAATCATCAGGGAAATTCTACCCTGAAAATTGTTCTTTCAGTTCATTTTAGCAATAGTTCAGAAAATACCACATGAAAGTTTCTGAGTTAGACAGGTATGCTCTGGAGACAAGTAAGCTGGGTCCCAGCAAGATGTGCCTCTAGAGTTAAGAGAATTGATTAAATGGGTTAGCAAGGTGGACTGAATTGCCACATATGCAAGGTAGGAAAAATTCTGTGTTTGTTCTTTCTCTACTTTAGTTATTTGTTTATTTGAGACAAGTTCTTGCTATGTATCCCAGGCTGGCCTGGAATGATCCTGCCAGCTTGGTTTCCCTAGTGCTGGGATTACATGCATGTAGTATCACACCCAGCTTTTCACTACTATGTAATGGACCCCTATTCTTTTAGCACTCAGTTGCCTTTTTTTTAAATTCCATAAAGTCTCATTGATTGCCTTGTTCAAAGTTTTCCATAACACAACTACATGTCAAGGTAGTATCACCACCTTCCATTGTCAACCTCTCCTCCTCCCATTAGTGACACTCAGTCACTAATCAGGCATCCTTGGCTTTATCTTTCCTTGTAGAATATTCCAGTTAAGTCTATCTAAACATGCAACACTGATCTACAGTGTCTACTGGGGCAGAGAAGATAGTGTTGAACGTTTTAGTCCTAGGATTAGAAGCAAAAGTCTCCACACATCACTGAGGCAGTAATTCTGGGAGACTGCAATGGTGGGCTAGAGGAAATCTCAGGATGACATCCTTTCAACTTCTAAGATCTCTTAGTCATAGGGTGATAGTATCTGCCACATTTCTGACAAATGGATGGTCCTATCAAATCACATTCTATTCCATGTTTTCTAGAGGGGGATGTCCTTATGTGAATGAACACATGAAGACATGAATACATGAATACATGGAAACAACAGCAATGTGACTTCCTCTGGAGCCAAGCTATAGTCATAGACTTGTTCTCTTTAATGGACTGTTTAAAAGAGACAACATTGTATTTTCTGGGGTAATTTTATACTGTAGAAGAAACTAAATGGTTGAATACTCTTCAGGAAACTGGCTACAATCGTAAATACGTCAATAAATATGTTGTGAGCATTAGCAATGTGCAACCATGTCCCTCGCACAAAGGCTGCCAAAGATGATATGTAAGTTGGTAAGCATGACTATGTTTCAATGACGCTTACTTGCAAAAATAAGTGATGAGGTGGATTGAGCCTATGATCTCTGGTTTGATAACTTTTGTTCTAGAGTATAGAACAAAAGGAAGGGGCCAGTGTTAAGATGGAAAAGTTGTATATATTTGGTATTTTGTTCATAACTTAATCATGTAAAATCTCTTGTGAAATAATCTATTAAGAAAATATGTGTTAGCCGGGCAGTGGTGGTGCACACCTTTAATCCCAGCACTTGGGAGGCAGAGCCAGGAGGATCTCTGTGAGTTCGAGGCCAGCCTGGTCTCCAAAGCGAGTTCCAGGAAAGGCACAAAGCTACACAGAGAAACCCTGTCTCGAAAAACCAAAAAAAAAAAAGAAAAGAAAAGAAAATATGTGACAGTATAATTTTGTTTTGAGAACATGATGTTGGAGACTGTGTGGGGAAAGGATCACAAGGCCCATCCCATCAGTGTTAGAAGAAGAGAGCCTATTTGCAGTAAGGTGGGCAAGAAATAATGATTCTCAGTCTGGAGGGGGCAGCAGAGATGAGATATGAGGGAACCAGTCACTCAGGTCTTCTATATTACGACATGGAGATGGGAGATTTGCCAAAGAAGCAAGATGGATTTTAGATTTTCTTTTCTTTTTTTTTTTTAGCTACAGATATAATAGCACAGTCCAAGACATGGAAGACAGAGAAGCAACCACAAGTTCACTTTCTGAAAGATTTTACTTTTTCAAATGAGTGAGATATCCCAAGAGAATACCTGAATAAATAAGCACAAGTCAAAATGGGACACATTTAAAAAGAAGCAGAGGAAAGACTAAAGTAATACGTGATTAATTCACACTAGAGAAAGCTTGGAGGGGATGCTCTTGACAGACCGTGATCTACAGATACCACACCTCACAGGCAACTGGGGATTTGCCTAAATGAGTCATAAACGTCACTTTTCTCCCTCTTCAAGTGTAGGAAGCAGCGTATCTCGGTCATGTGTCTCTGCTTTAGTATGTAGACTTCCAAGTGAGCATGACAGTGCAGGGGGACTGATTGCAGGCAGATAAAAATAACTGGTGGAGAGAGACAGGATGTCAACTGTGACCAGCAAACAATGCCACAAACACACTCAATGCAAGTTTCTCTTGCTGGGCTTTGACCACATCCGAAAACACAGCACCACACCTCGTCAGTATTTCCAGAGCTCATTTCCTTGCTGGAGTAATCTCTCTTTGGCATGAGAAAATGGAAATCATTGCTCTTTTTATTTGATTCAACTGAATGTCGTTGCTCCCAGAATACTGCTTCCCAAAGCAATCACAGCAACAGGACATGAGTTAAGGAACTATGGATTAGGACACAAGCTTAGTAATGTTTCACAGGTCATTCCTTGTTAGTGGGCAAAGTTTCAAGAAGTATATTTTTGGTAAAATTATTTAATAAGAAGTTGTTTTTCTGAGGCAGAAATTTTGATTAGCTAGATTTGTTTATACCAGAACATCTCTTGCTCATATATTCCCTCCTCTTTCTCGCCGATTGGACTCCTGGAGCTCCACCTGGGGTTTGGCTGTGGTCTCTGCATCTGCTTCCACCAGTCACTGGATGAGAGTTCTATCATGACAGTTAGGGTGTTCAGCCATCGGATCACCAGAGTAGGTCAGCTCAGGCACTCTCGACCATTGCCAGTAGACTATAGCGGGGGTATCTTTGTAGATTTCTGGGGACCTCCTATTCCCATGGGGTTTTCAGAACATCTCCAGGTTACCTGGTAACACCAATAATGCTGAGATACAATATGAAATCTCAAGACAGTAGAGTTTGGGTATTTTCAAACATTGTAAACAAACTACAGTTTGATAAACATACACATACATGTACAACATACAACATATACCCATTACAACAGAATCTGCAGTAGAGTCATCATCCCATCGGAGATCCATTTGGATTGTGTTTTGTTGTAAGCAACAGAATGTTCAAATTTACTACTTAAACAATTGGGGCCGGGCGGTGGTGGCGCACGCCTTTAATCCCAGCACTCGGGAGGCAGAGGCAGGCGGATCTCTGTGAGTTCGAGGACAGCCTGGGCTATCAAGTGAGTTCCAGGAAAGGCACAAAGCTACACAGAGAAACCCTGTCTCAGAAAAAAAAAAAACAAAACAAAAAACAAACAAACAAACAAAAAACAATTGGGGCTTATTTCATTTATAAAGCAAGAAACAGAAAGGCAGATTTATAGCTTTACTCAACTGCACAACAATATCAGAAAAAAATAGAATTTCTGTTGACTTTTTCCTCTTAGTTGCTAAAAGGCTGCTGCAGCTGTAATATCATATTTGTGTATAAGGAAGGAATAGAAAAGTCAGGAAAGACGAGGTTGTAATATTTATCTTTTCCTTATAGTAAGAAAACAAAGTGTTTTCCAGAATCCTTATAGCAAATATTGTCTTGGGCCTTTTTATCTGGATTCGGACTATAGGGGTCACATTCAACTACTATGCAGGGTGGGAGGGCAGAATGAGGCTTTTGGGAATCTGAAAATAATATTCCCATGCACAATTAGATGCTTGCATTTTTTCTCCCTCCTCCTAGCTCATCCTTCTTTGCCTTCCACAGATACTGAGTCCTCAACCTTTATCAAGCCTCTTATGCATGTGCATGCATGTGTTCAGGTCTTCTTTTTGGAGGCCCCAACTGCTATGAAGATACATTAGGAAGTAAAATGTACTTAAAGCATACCCCTCTTTTATTTGAGTTCTAAAATTTGTTTGGGACTTTGTATTCCTTTTAAAATAAGAATTATTGGTTGGATGTGGTGGCACACCTTTAATCTTAGTTGGAAAGAAGAGACAGGCAGATCTCTGTGAGTTCGAGGCCAGTCTGGTCTGCAAGGAAGTTCTAGGAGAGCCAGGACTATGTAGTGAGACCCTGCAATTATTGTAGTTAAATCTAAGGTATATATGAAAGATGATCCTGGACTGGAGAGATGGCTCAGCGGTTAAGAACACTGGCTGTTCTTCCAGAGGTCCTGAGTTCAATTTCCAGTAACCACATGGTGGCTCTCAATGATCAGTAATGAAATCTGGAGCCCTCTCTTGGCATGCAGGCAGAACACTGTATAATAAATAAATAAATAAATAAATAAATAAATAAATAAATAAATAAATAAATTTATAAATAAATAAGTAAATAAATAAATAAATAAGATGATGGACTAAAGGCTGCCTCTACATAAGCCTGTCAAGTTGTGAATCAGAATCAGAATAAGAACAAGAACACCAGGCAGTGGTGGCACAGGCCTTTAATCCCCACACTTGGGAGGCAGAGGCAGGAGGTTCTCTGTGAGTTCCAGGCCAGGATAGGCACCAAAACTGCACAGAGAAACCTTGTCTTGTTTTAAAAAAAAAAAAAAAGAACAAGGAAAAGGAGGAAGAGAATGAGGAATGTGTCTCAAAAAGAGGAAGGGCTTCAGAGATCCATGAAGGAAGTGAACGGCTATCAGAAGAGGTCAGATGGACGAGGTAGGGAAGAAAGTGGAACACAGCCTTCCCTGCACAGTTCTCTGGAAGGGAAGGGGAACCAAATCCACCGCCAAAGGTAATCCGGATGAAACTGAGCATCCCTGGCCTTAGGACAAGCCCCCAGCCCTCACAGTCCACAAACACTTCAGGAGTTGGTGAGATAGTGACTCCGCCGGAAAGTGCAGGAGCTACAGAAAGAAATCCCATGCTGTCAGGCTAATAGTGCAGAGAGAGAAAAATCTAGGGGCCTGAGATCAGGGAACCTCAACAAGTAAGGCCAGCTCCATTTTGCCTGCTTCAGTTTGTGCTTGAGTGAAGAAAGGCCCAGAGAAACAGTTGTGAAGAGTAGGAAGGCTAGACACTAAGCAGCTGATAGATAGGGGGCAGGAAACAGGCTTAGGCTAGGACTTGCACAAAAGAGATAGCTCCGGCCTCAGTGGCTGGGGACATGCCTCATCAAGAGGGAATTACTCTGGACTTTGATAGTTCTGAGCCTGAGGCCAGTGGACCACCAACCTCATCGATGACTATGAACCTGAGAACTCTGATATCCATCCCAGTATGTACATGATACACACAGAGGCATTCCTCGAGCAGGGAGATTTCTACTTAGTTGTCTTGAAAGTATGAAAACAGGTCCTCCTTGGATTGACCAGTGTGGTAGTTTCTTCCCATATTCCTAATAGACCTGGGAGACACCCCTCTGCTAAGGTATTAACCAACTCACTGGGCACAATCTGGAGAGTCTTTGGGTGATGAGAGAATATGGATAGACCACTGAATACAAAGCTATGAGTGACTAGCAGAGACCAGAGAACAAAGAAGAATAATGAGTCCCGTGAAGACATCAGACACTGCTCCAAAGAAAGGCAGCAGCAAAGTGGACTACGGAAAGCATAAGCGTCCATAAGTTCATCTGGTCCTCCTTCGCTCCATGCATGTAAGCAGCAGACTCCAGTTCAGGGGCTCAGAAGGGAGCTCTTTAGAAGATTAACTGTTGTTGTTCTTGAAACAGTACCGCTAAAACACTTCAAATACTGGTCTGTATCAATCATCTAATCATACTATGAAGCTTAGAGCGTTAACCTTTTTTTTTTTTTTTTTTTTTTTTTTTTTTTTTTTTTGGTTTTTCGAGGCAGGGTTTCTCTGTGTAGCTTTGCGCCTTTCCTGGAGCTCACTTGGTAGCCCAGGCTGGCCTCGAACTCACAGAGATCCGCCTGGCTCTGCCTCCCGAGTGCTGGGATTAAAGGTGTGCGCCGCCGCTGCCCGGCGAGCATTAACCTTTTAAGTGAAAGTTTTTGTGATAATCACTGCTTGAAGACAATTAGTGATTCTTTTACTGGATTGTACTTTGTTAAACTGTGTTTTCCTTGTTACTCTTCTTTATGAATGAATATACATTTGTTTATGCATTTTTTCTAGTTTGGGACGATGTTTATTTGTATCGGTTTGAGTTTCTTTTTCCTTTTTGCTCCCTCTGTTTCTTCCCCTTCCTCTACATTTGCTAGTATTTTGTCTTCACCTTAATGTATAAAATATTGCTATGTTTTTCTTTTATTCCTTTATTACATTTATCTAATTATGTCTTAGAGGTTTTCACACTAGTAGGAAGCCCTTTATGATTTCAAGTTTTTAAATTTTTTTCTTTTTTTCTTTCTTTCTTCCTTTTTTTTGGGGGGAGCGGGGGGTTTCGAGACAGGGTTTCTTTGTGTAGCTTTGCGCCTTTCCTGGAACTCACTTGGTAGACCAAGCTGGCCTCAAACTCACAGAGATCCGCCTGCCTCTGCCTCCGGAGTGCTGGGATTAAAGGCGTGCGCCACCACCACCCGGCCATCTTTCTTCCTCTTATTTAACTGTATTTCTCCCTTTATCAGTCTCCTTCCTTTATCTCATTAATTTACTATTTCCACACTTAATGTAATTTTTTTTTGTTTGTTTTATTCAAGATAGGCTTTCTCTGTGTAGTTTTGGCGCCTGTCCTGGATCTCACTCTATAGACCAGGCTGGCCTTGAACTCACAGAGATCCGCCTAGCTCTGCCTCCCTAGTGCTGGGATTAAAGGCGTGCGCCGCCGCCGCCGCCGCCGCCGCCGCCGCCGCCGCCGCCGCCGCCGCCACCACCACCACCATCACCACCGCCCAGCCCCTAAATAAATTTTAACCTTATAACACATTCTTCAGAAACACAAACTAAACTAAGGCAGCTCATTATCAACAATCTAACCCTACTGAAAATACTTAGGAATATACAAAGGAGGAAGGGTAATGTGCCAGTTCTGAGAGCACAGGGAAGAATGAATTTTATAATAGTGACTGAACAAGGAAGCGAGGAAGGAATCATAGTAAAGCAGGAAACACCTGATGTTATAGGGGAGAAAGTAAAGAGTACACAATTAACCAACTTTGAAAAAATCAAGAAAATTATAGGAATTAGAAATATCTGTCAATATTAACTTTAAATGCAAAATAGCTTCATTCATCAATAAAGAGATGCAGACTGCCTGGCTGGATTAAAAACAACAACAACAACAGAGATGTGGTGGTATTGTGTTCCCCGAAATAGTGTGCATGCTAATAAACTTATCTGGGGTCACAGAACAGAACAGCCACAATATTAAACATAGAGGATAGGCAGTGGTAGCACATGCCTTTAATCCTAGCATTCCAGAGGCAGAAATCCCTCTGGATCTCTGTGTGTTCAAGGATACAGCCAAGAATGGTGACTCACGCCTTTAATCCCAGGGAGTGATGGCAGAAAGCAGAAAGGTATATAAGGCGTGAAGATCAGGAACTAGAAGCTTTAGGCTGGTTAAGCTTTCAGGTTTTGGAGCAGCACAGTTCAGCTGAGATCCATTTGGATAAGGACACAGAACCTTCTAGTCTGAGGAAACAGGATCAGCTGAGGAATTGGCAAGGTGAGGTGGCTGTGGCTTATTCTGCTTCTCTGATCATTCAGCGTTCACCCCAATACCTTGCTCCAGGTTTGATTTTATTAATAAGACCTTCTAAGAATTCTGCTACACAGAGGCAGCTAATTTTGTCTCTAAGAAATACACCTTACTAGTAAAAGTACCAACAGACTTGTGAAGAAGGAAATAGGGGTGAAATCCTGTTCACAATAGCTTCCAAATAAAACACAGTAAAATAAAATAAAATAAAATAATAAATGAAATAGCTAGAACTAAACAAGGAGGAGAAAATTTTTACAGTGAAAACAGTAAGACCCTGAGGAAGGAAACCAAAGGAGGCCCTGGAGGACAGAATGCTAACCCATGCTCACGGATGAACAGGATTAATGCCGTGAAAATGGTTATATTAAGTTATATCTTATCTATATTTGAATATTCCGAGGTTTTTTCTCTTATCTCAACGAAATCTCATCAAAATTCTAATGAAATTCTTCACAGATCTAGGAAAAGAAACCCCAAATTTATGTGGAACCATGAGAAACCCCAAAAAGTGATAGAAACACTTAGTAGAAAGAGAAATGCTGAAATATTCACAATACTTGATCTCAAATTATATCCCAGAGCAATAGTAACAAAACCAGTATGGTACTGGCACAAAAGTAGAAATACAGTCCAGTATAATAAAATAGAAAAACCAGAGGTAAATCTGCAAAGCTGTAACTCCTTTAATCTTGACAAATTGTCAAAAAAAAAAAAATGGAGGAATAGAAAAGCTCCTTTAACACACAGTGCTTGTAAAACTGGATTTCACCCTGTAATGGTGAAATGGTTCACTTCTCTAATCCTGCACAGAGACTAATTAAAAATGGATCAAGACTTAAACCTTGAACGTGTTAGAGGAAAACAATAAGAATACTTGATACCAGCATAGACAAGGATTTTCTGAAAAGTCCAGTGGCACAGAAAATTGAGAAATGGTCTTAGACAAAATTTAGATCTACACAGCAGAGGAACTAGCCAGCTGAATGAAGAGACTGCCTCTAGGTGGGAAAATCATTGTCAACTCTATAGCTAACGAAGGATTGACATCAAAGGTATATAAAGGATTATAAAAACATAATCCCCAAACCTACTTCATACAACCCACAGATGGATGAATGAAATAGGCAGACAGTCCTCAACTGAGGAAATGTTGGAAAAATGTTCAATATCCTTAGAGATCAGGAGAATGCAAATGTAAACTACCTTGTTCTGGCTAGCTGCAATCTGAGTGGCTATCATCAAGAGAAGAAATCTAGCTTCAGTATTCACAACTGCAGGAAATGGAGCCAACTTAGGTGTCCATCAAGGGGTGAATAAAGAAACTGCGATACATAAACACAATTTAATTTTGTGGAGCCATCAGGAAAAATGAACTTATGATATCTTCAGGAAAATGAACATAACTGAACATAACTGAAAATCATTACGTGTAGTGATATAAACAGATGAAGTAAGACAGATAATCACATCTTTATGTCTCTCTCTGTTTCTCTGTTTTTGTTTCTCTCTCTCTCTCTGTCTCTCTCTGTCTCTCTCTGTCTCTCTCTGTCTCTCTCTCTCTCTCTCTCTCTCTCTCTCTCTCTCACACACACACACACACACACACACACTAGAACATACTTTTAAAGACTGTGGCTTGCCAGTGAAATTCTGTTATTTCAATATTGCCAAGTGTGAAAAAAATATTTACCATCTGCACCAACTGTTCAAGTCCTAAATTGAATAAACATTTGATTTTGTTTAGAAAGATTTAACTTTTGGAAATAGTTTTTTAATTCAAAGTTAATTACCACTCATTGTAAAAATTCAAAACAAGTAAAAGTTTACATAAGAAAAACAAATCACTTATTCTCTGAATACATGCCTACTGTTAGCCTTTGAGTGATATTCGTCCAGACTTTTAGAGTTTACATGTTTTTATGGAATTTTGTTTAGCCTCAGAAGAGGCAAAGGATGGTACTATCTATCCTATCTGCCATGTTAATGGAGGTAGTTTTTAGGAATCTAACAGTGTAATGCAAATTAAAAGAGAATTAAAAGGAGCAGGTGCAGGACCAGCTGCCACACCTCCTTGTTTAGACTTCCTAATGAATAGCTACCATTAGTGAGATGCAGCTTTGCCTCCCCTCCACGTCTTTAGTCTAGTCCCCTGCTCCTGCAAGAAACGGTGTGACTGATGGAGAATGGAAGTGTCAGGAACTCAGAGCTGGCGACTTCCTGAGTTGAGATACTTGGGACATTTCTCAGCTTCGTTTCTCAAGCTGGATGTGGGTGGAATAAGATCACACCTATGATGCTGCTGTGACTAGTTGTCTCTTGCAAGCTTTCTTAAAATTAAATAAATGCGCTGTATGAAGACTAATATGCCTCACACATTCATTAAACTGAACGAAGAACTACAGATGTTGGAGACACATTTTTGTTATCACAAAAATAATTGGGTCCTTTTATACTGGTTGTAACAGATTTGGGTAATATAGAATTCTATCGTCTGCCCCAGAAATCTCACTCTTCCTTATTTATAACTGCTAATTTAATTACCATAGTTTTTATAGACCTAGTGATATTTCTTCTTCTAATTCAGTTTTGGTAACTTACATCATTTTAGAAATTTAATTTGTCTAAATATTAGCATTGTATGTGTCAAGTTGGTCATATTTTCTTATCAATATTTATTTCCTATAGTATATGTATTTACTATCTATCTGCTTTGTTAATCAATCAGGGCTCAGGAAATTAAGCCCTACAGAAGAAGGGGCAGAAAATTTTAAGAGCCAGAGAGGATGAAGGCTACCGAGAAAGCAGTCCCTCTCATACATAATAGGTCTCATTGATATACATTTGAATCCACAGAGACTGTGGCAGAATGCAGAGGGCCGGCACACCTGCACATGTCTCAACCAGATGGGTCCCCCAGCACTGATAGGGGAAAGTAGACATTAATTTCCATCCCTAACCAAGAAGCTGTCTTCAACTGATAACCAATTTCAAGGGAAAAAATTTTAATTTATTAATTAATGGAATTTAATTAATTCCATTAATTTTCTCCAATGGAATCTCACTTAACCACACTTAAGGCACTTAAGGGCAGGCCCATGCCCAGTAGAAGATGATCAACACACAATGAACTCATTGGTATTTTTGTAGATGTTTGTTTTGTTTCATGTTGCTTTGTTTGGGCATTTTTTTTTTTAACTTACTGGGGTTTGTTTGTATATTACAGTTACCCCCCCCCCCATTTTTAAAAGGGATTGTGTGTTTCTGTCTTTTTTCATTTTTTTTTTTTAAATTCTGGTTTATTTTGTTTGTATTATCTGCCTGCTTTTTTTTTTCCCCCTATAAAGAGAGAAAGGAGGCATGGCATTGGGTACATGGGGAGGTAGGAATGATGTGGGAGTATATGGGAGAATAGAAACCATGATCAGAATATATTGTCTGAAAAACATTTTCAATAAGAAGATATAATAATCCCCATTACCCATCTGTCTTGTGGCGACAGGGGCAGGAGAGAAGTTCCTCCTTACCCCCCCTACCCCCAACCCCTACCCATCAACGCTGGAGGCAGACTGGAGAGGCAGCCCTGTGGTCATAAGAGTGGGAGAGCCATCCCTGACCCCCACCAGCGGCAACACTCTGGAGAGCAGGCCCTGCATCTCACCAGAGCAGCACAAGAGAGCCAGCAGGTTAGGGTAGGTGTAGTTGAGCCGGACCGGAAATTGTGGACCATGGGAGAACTGTCCACATTTCCTAACTGGCGGACCAACCCTACAGCTGCCCAGGCCCAGAACCAGGGTTATAACTTGGCCTGCCCCAACATCCACCCCATCCATCTATGATCTTCTGGAGCACGTGAAGGAACCTGACCCTCAGACCCAAAGCTGTAGAATCTCCACAACACAGGGAAGCAGCAGAATGTCCAGGGAGAGTCCAAGTCGGGGCCCAGCATTGAACATGTAGTGAGACCAGGGGCCTCGAACCAGACCAAAGACTCTTAGCAATGAACACTTGCAAGTGGAAATGTATGGACACAGGAGAATACGGCGTGACTTGTTGGGTCGCATTGCAGCTTCCATGACAGGAATTTTTAATTCCTTTCCTCTTTCCCCCCTTCTCATTTTATTTTCTTCATTTTTTTTTCTCTTGAATTTTGTTTTATTCAGAGTGGGAGGTGGAGGGGTGGAGGGCGGATGAAAGGGATTCGGAATGAATGGGATTAAGATACATGATGTGAAAAACACTTAGAATAAATAAATTTTATTAAAGAAAAAGAATATATAATAAAATAAAAATACTCCCTCCAAAGTTTTCTTGTGTCATTTTGGGGCCCATTGCTTTCCCAGTCTCTAGCTTTTGAACTTAACAATACAATTTCTATTTTAATTTGAATCTCTTGTCATTTTAAATCAGATTATAAAATGAAAATGATATTTTTCAATTAATCTGTCATCAACCAACTCCTGTTATACCTGCTGATAAGTTATAATAGACTTTTTGAAAATTCCATAGACTGTATAAGCCAGTTTTACTTTTGTATTGGTAACCCATGTCTTTGATTTCTCTTTAAAATTATTATTGAAACTAAAATCTCCAGGACATCATTAGTGATGGGAATGGATGTCTTCGGCCTATACTGATTTTAGAGGGAAAATAGCATTTCACATTCAAGGATGGTATGATGTCAAGGCTTTATTTTATAAGAATTGTTAATTATGTTGAAAAAAAAATCCCTTTTAGTCCGACTTTCTTCGGGGTTTTGTTTTTCACTAGTCTGAAATGCATGCTGGGATTTGCCAAGTTATTTCTCCTTTATTCTAACGGTGATCCATTGTTTTTAGTTTGTTGATCTGGCGACTTACACTGATTGGGTTTCTTTTTTTTCTTTTTTTTTGGTTTTTTGAGACGTGGTTCACTGATTGGTTTTGAAATGTTAAATTTTCTTTGCATTTCTGAAATAAGCCTCCTTTGGTCACAATTATCCTTTTAATATGTTGCCTTATTATAGTTGCTAAAACTCTACTAAGAATTTTCTATTTGTGCAGATGAGGAACAATTTACTTCAAGTTTTCTTTTCTTACAATGCCCTTTAGAATTTGTTATAAGGGCAATGCTTACTAAGCATTTCACAGCTAGCAGATGCTGTCCTGGGTAATTTACATATTATGTTCAAACTTCTATTTTGATACAATTTTGGACTTTAGAAAACTACTGTAAAAATAATATAATATATTTTCATATACTTCTATTGATTTCACACATCTTAACCACCTACTACATAGATATTATTTTCTCACTCATACTCTGTTGCTTTTCATTTTCATGACTCGTATTTAAAACAGGAAAATCCTATATATTTTCCTTATATCCCCTTTCTATCATTTTATAAAGTCATTGGGTAATTTCTATCTTTAATTTTTTCTTGTTATTCTGTGCAGAACCAGGTTCTCGATTTAAGTCGTCTCAGATATTATTTCAGAGTCAATAAAACTGATCTGATTAATTTAGCTGAAAATCTCAAGATGAATTGCTATTATTTACTCCGCAGCGCTCTTGTAGATAAATCTATTTATAACACTATGAAGTCCATGTCTGACAGGACAGATAATGGCTCTCTAAAACTAACCTTCTCCCTGAACCACCCCCCCTATTTCTGTTTTTAGAGCCATCTCCTCTCTTAGAGAGATTGCAGGCTGATTTCTGAGCGCTACAGCCTCATGACTGACATTCCCTGACTGTGAGTTTGGCTAAGGAAGAAAGCGTGTGAAAGGCTGAAAGCAAGAGGAGAGCAGCTCATTTTTTTGGCCTTATCATAGCATGGCACTAGGTGTTGGTGACTAAAATCTATGCCTCCTGCCATGAAGCTAGGAATCTCACAGGGCTTCCTTAGCTGGCATTCCTCTGATACTTTCAAGCCCAGGGTTGGTCCTCAGCATATTCTTTTGTTAACTCAGAAGCCTTTCACTCTCCCTTATGCTTTTCTGTGTGATGATTAATCTGGTCAGTTTGACTGGATTGAACAATACCTTGGAGATTGCTACAGCACACCTCTAGGTGTCCTTGTTACAACATTTCTATTGACAAGTATGTCATGAGCTCTCTGATCTAATGAATGGATTATTCCATGGATAGATTTAAAAAAATGGCTAGAATATTGGGAAATGATAGATTACGGGCAGTAGGCCTGGTTAGAAGAAGTAGCTTGAGGGCTCTAATAGTCCTGTCCGTACTGTTCTGTTTCCTGAGAGCCAGATTCCTCCACCACTTTCTTCTTGCCATGATGAACTAAAACCATGAGCAAAAGAAATCTTTCCCCACCTAAGTTGCTATCATCCCAAAGTAATAATAAAACTGATGTGCCCTGCCTGCACCTAGGTAAGTATTCCCTTTATTTAACCCTTTCCAGCCTCCTTTGACTGTTAGCATTCTGCCCAGCCAGGATTCCAGCTAGTGCGTCAATTCTCCACGCTCCTGCTCTTGTTCTTTGCTCCTCCTCTCAAGAGTTCTCCAGTGAGAACGCCTGTCCCTGGGAGTACTCTAGCCCCAGTCATCTCTTGTTTTGATCAAAATTTAATCTACTACATGTCTTACTGGTGGAAGATCAACCAAAAGAAGATTCACTGTGTCAGAAACTCTGAAGATTGCTACTTGCGTTGCAAATGTCCTCAGGCATTTGGAGTTTTGGGGGCTCCTTCCTTTAATCTCAAGAAAACTGTTTTTAATGAGGAAACTTCATAGTCAAATGATAAAACTCATATTATCATCCTGTCCTTCAAGTAAGCCTAGCCCTGAATGTGCAAGCAGTTCAGAAAAAAAAGCACTTAATCCAGTGTTTCCTGAAATACTTCTTCAGAACAATAGTCCTGCAAAAATTTTAAGAATAAAAGGGCAGTTACTTTAATGTAACACTTTTAGAAATAATTTTATATACAACAATTTGTAACTAAAGCCATTAGAAGTCCTACAGTATATAAGTATATATACTTACTTTGAGCTTTTTATATTTCAAACAAAAACAAAATTTGTCAGACTGTGTAGGCTGTTTGCTTATTCCTCCCTCTAAGACTTGGAAGAGCATCTTCATAAAGGGATGAACTGTCTTCCTGAAAACCTGGACAGAAGCTTCTCCCATGGAAGAAAACAGCCTACATCTGCTATCATATACTTTTCTTTACTGCTTCTGAATTTTTGTTATCTGCTCTTTAAATCTTTGCTTTCCAATTCTGTTTCCATAAAACACATAAAGGACATGAAAAAGATTCAAGAATCTTATGCCAAACCCACTTTTTGTTCTATGGCTTTTAACTTGGTTTCACTTTCCTGTCTGAATGAGTAGATTTGCCAGAGGATCTCAGTCTAAATTCAATGTAGTTTAATAGAAATGTGAATGATCAATAAGGTCTAATCACATGCAATTGTAGCTCTATAACTAGTTTTGAATGGTTTCATGGTTTAAAACTGCCTGGTTACAGGTAGAGGGCGCTCTCCCTTCTTGTCTCCCCTAAAGCTGTGTGCTTCCTTTGCACATGCTTCAGGGTGGCTGAGTGATTTGCAATAACAAAAAAATTCTGCAGAGTGATAAGTTCTATTGCCATAAAATAGAAAAGCTTTTAAAATAGGAGAATTAAAGTGAGAGCTTTTAAAATTGCACAGTGCTTTTTATTTGGAATATTTCAAATTATAGAGAAATGAAACTATAAATATACCATAATGTCTGCTTTTAGGTGTTTAGAGTCTCTTGGAATAGATAGATGATGGATAGATAAGTAGATGGATGGATGGATGGTTAGATAGATAAACAAATATAGGGATATGTGAATATGTATATATGTTCCACACAGATATAAACATACCATACCAATAAGGGATAATTAATTATAAAAATGATAAATAACCATTAAAATAATCTAGACGAAGTAGGCCCATTTCTTTACACTGCGACCTAGTTTTCTATTTTTCTACATATGGAACCTGAGTGGCAGCTGTCATTGTATGTTTTTTAGTTTTGCCAGCAAAACTTCAATTTTCTTGCTCTTCAAATTCTCATTTCTTGACAGGTATCCATCAAAACCTCTTCTCAAATTTCCTACACTTGTAACATGCTTGGAGTGCATCAGGACATTTCTGCTCAGTCTAGCTATCTTTTAAATTTCGTTTTGATAACCCATCTCATTAAAATGTAGTGCAGACTCCTCATGTTTATTTATTATTTGAACATAGCTCATGAAGCCATTATTCAAATCTGACTGTACTCACTAATATATTTCATAACATACATATATCCCCAGACATTTTTGTATTCCGGTAATGTTTCCATTAGCCATCCATTCTTTAATGAAAAGCTATTTATTTTCCTGGAAATGAAAGAAAAAAATCTGTGGAGCTCTCTGCTGAACACTCACAGGCTTTCCCTGTGGTTTTTGCACAACTTGGTTCTATTTTCCGATTGTGTAAACCTAAGGAGTGGGTAGCATTGTAATACAGCTCACATTTCAAAAATACTACAATCATTAGAAACTATGACACAGAATTCTTAGCCTTGGTTTTTTTCTTCTATTTCCAAGGTCCCAGTCATGCATTTGGGATATATACTTACTCCTTTAGGCCAGTAAGCGATTCTCTTCTTGAGCTAGAGCACATCACCTGTGTCCTGTGCTCTGATTTTCGACTCCATTTAGACCTGCATGTGTAAACTCACAAGCTTGAGCCTGGGAAGCCCTGGGACAGCCACGGCCACCGGTGAGTTTGCTTGGAGAGTCTTCCAGCTGTTTTGTGTTTCTGGGGCCAGTAACAGAATTCTTGCATTTTTGCCCAAGTTCTTCTTGCTGTTGACCCGTGGACTGAAAGCCTGTTCCTAAATACTGCTGTTGTTTCTGGAATTGAAATTCCTGGATGACCCAGGTTTGAGCATCTTCTTCCTTCTCTCTGTTTTCTGCAATATTCCTTCTGCTAAAGATGTGTTTTGCACCCTAAGTTCTCAGCTCCGAGACCTTTTCCCAATGTCACCTGTATGAATCACATTACAATTGCTTGTTTGGTTAACCTGTGGGGTTCCTGCTTGGATCCATGGTCAGTTATCTTCCTTAATGACCAACCCCTCAAGGCCATTCCACAATGGCATCCTTTCCTTTTGAACTGATGTTCCAGGAATCCATGACAGTGTAGATGTCTGGGATCGGTCCTTCAGCTGCCTCATCCCCATCCCAGTGTTCCCTCTGAATGAATCCTTCTAACTGTTCATTGCTTTTGGAACTCTACATGAACCAAATACTATTATTTTCCTGAAGCAGTGTTCTGTGGGCACTCAAGATGTGCTCCATGGCACCTGCCATCCTGACGGTAGCTGATGAAGAAATAGTGATCTGGCCGAACACATCTGAGAAGGACTCTGAAGAAGAGATTAGCCAGTTTCCCTTTGTGCAGAACTTGTCTAGATTCAATATACTAATATGCACCCATACAGGCAAAATTAAGGTACTCCTCCCCCCCCCCCGATACATTTGTTTAGGAATATTGTTTTCTAAGAGCTTCTTAAAGCCAAGTATTCTGTAAAACATTAAAAATGATTTATTATTGTTATTACGTGTGTGTTTTTGTGCACTGTGGCAGGTGTGGTGTGCGAGGGGGGGTGTCAGGGGACAAATATTGAGTGTAAGTTCTCCTTCCATTGTGGGTTCTTGGTGGGCAATTCAGATAGGCAGGCTTGTGGGACAAGCACTTCTATCCACGCAGCCATCTTGTCAGCTCTAGAACATGCTTTTAAAATGCTTCTAAGGGTTAGATTAGAGAATCTTTTAGTGTTTTTCAGTTTTACAGACTGGTTCAATTATTCACAATAAGTATTCTGGCAGGAAGGAAGTGAAAAAAAAAAAAAAGGTCTCTGAGTATTTAGCCAGCTCCATCCAAAGAAACAAGAGCCATGAGCACAGCACCTGGGTTCCTATATAGTTCTTGTTTATAGAGGTGCAAAGATGCTGCAGAAGACCCCACCCATTGTGTTATGTCTTTCAACAGCATGATAATATTTACTGAAACCTAATGGGTCAAGCGCAATTCTAGGTTCTGAAGCTGTAATGGTTAATTAGGCTAATTCCATCTTGTATGTATGAATTTCTTTAAACATCATCCAGAGAACCTATATTCATATTACCAAGAATATGGAATCCACCAATGAGTCCACAAACAACTGAGAGCATATGGGAATGTGGCATGTACTAAACTGAATGCTATCTCCGTGGTTAAAAGAGAAAGAACATGCTGTATGTGGACAAAATAGTTTTACTTTTGATAAAGAGAATGAAATATTGTCTTTTATGACAACACAGATTGGATTGGAAGGTAACACATTAATTTAAATAATTCAGTCCCAGAAAGACAAATACACATATTTCCCCTCATTCATAGAAGGTATAAATAGAGTTCACAGAAATAGAGGTTAGTGGTTACTGGAGGCCAGGAAGGGGAAGGAAAGGAGACAGAGTATAGCCAAATAATGAAAAGCAAGATGCATTTAGAGAGCAGAAGTTAATTTGTGTTCTATATCATAGCAGCATGAATATACTCTCTAACAATTTATGATGTATTTAAACATATCTCAACAAGTCACTTTCCAATACACAGAAATAGTAAATGTTAAGAGAGATGAAAGCTAACTACCTGGATTTTATCATTATGCATTGCATGCATGTGCAGAATTACACCATATCCCATAAATATGTGCATATGTTAATTACATTACATTTTAAAGCTGAAAAAGCCATGTTAGATAAAATCTTTCCATGTGTCTACACTAACAATTATATATATATATATATATATATATATATATATATATATATATATATATATGTAACCAGGGCTGCACCATGCCAAAAATCGTGATTCTCTGGGGTTCATGGTTACTCCTCAATGCGTTGAAATACTGCTGCATAACACCCTTAGATACAGATGTTTAAGAAATCCCGGTGCTGATGCAGGGATAGTGGTAAAGCTTGCTGGTGAGTCGGGCTTATACAGAGCTACTCATGCTGGCTACAGTGATGGCTGGTGGAACCAAGGCAGGCCCCTGGCCCCCTGGTAGGATGATGTCCATCTGACAGGCATGTATTACTCACTAAGCACTCAGAATGTTCATTCTCCTCTCTTCATTGGGTCTCAAAGGACAGAGTGAGCCGCTGAACACACACCGGGGCTTGCTTACTATTGGCCTACCAGTTCAGTAGATTTCCTTGTAAACTCAGAGGTGAGGAGACTCCTGGATTTCCTCAAGGGATATGGTGTATTTCTCCTTGATTCATTCACACCTTGCTTTCATTCTTTATCTAAGGCAGACTTTATTTTTAAATCAGGTAGTGATGAAAATTCAGCTCTCGGCATACAGAAGCACAGCAGATTTTTCTTCCCACGTTCCACCACTATTTAAGTTGACTCGGTTCAACCTAAACGCTTGAAGCCTCTCTCACCACATTTCCTGTTTATAACTGAACAAAGTACACACAAAAGAGTTGAAGAAACAGAGGAGAGGAGAAAAAAACCCGAGTGCTGATAAAGATATATGTCGGCGCTATGCTGTTTCTAACATAACAGAGCAACGGCGTTTAGAAAAAAAAGCTGGTAGGAGAATTCGCAGTCTGTCCTTCTGTTTCATGGCTGCACACGGGCGCTTCTGAAAAGAACCATGTCAGGTGGGTGGCATTCTGAAGTCCTTTTTTTTTTTTTTCATTTCTATGACTAACAGTTTATTTACTAATTTCTAAGTCTTAACAAAGAGGTATTTACTTGTGGGAAAGTAAGTTGGTTAACATGGCGTTTTAAAAAATGTACAACGATGTTTTGTATGACTGAAAAGTGGTTTGTTTGAATTGCATTCATAGTATATTGATTATTTGCTCCTGAAAGAAAAAAAAAACTTAGGCAGCGTTTCCTATAAACACAGTTATCATGGCTATTGATGAATGTTCACTAGTAACTGTGCCATTTGAAAGTTTGTTGTTTTTACAGAAACTTTTGTTGACTTTGCATATTTCTCCTTGGTTGGTGTAGACAGAAAATGGGATAGGAATAATTGATTGTAACTGTCTAGCAATTAGGCGTTATAGTTTCCCCTGAGGGATCAGTAGAATTGCCAATAATCATGGAGATGAAAAACTCACGAGACAGATTGTGATGGGATCTCAGATGATTTCCCTGCTACGAATCCAAGCCCATCATTCCTTCCTTCCACATTCCTGATGTTCTCTTCACTTTTTTAACAAACGTTTTTACAGCAGAAAAAAAAAAGTGTATTATTTAAAGAAAGAGCACTGTGAAACAGAAAACCCTTTGTTTGTTTGTTTGTGTTTGTTCTCAAGACAGGGTTTCTCTGTGTAGCTCTGACTGTCCTGGAATTCTGTAGACCAGGCTGGCCTCAAACTCACAGAGATCTGATTGCCTCTGCCTCTTCCTCCCAGGTGCTGGGATAAAAGGCATGTACCACCACCACCCAGCAGAAAAAATGTCTTACAAGCTGGCATTTAATTACTTTAAAATGCAAAATATTAACTTGAATTTCCTTCAGAGTTTTACTCCTGTGGATTCCACATAGTTTGCCTTTTATAACTGGAATAATAACGTGCATTAAATCATAAACTCAGCTTTACTACCAGCTCTGTAACATAACCGTTTCCTTCTTCATTATAGCATCTGCCTCGTCATGATAAATAGATGCACAGATGATATCCATTGCACTAATTAGAATTTGTCCATTCATTCATCTATTGTTAGATACTTCTGTTGTATCCAGTTGTTTGTTTGTTTGTTTGTTTGTTTGTATTTTAAATGGCAGGAAAATGAACGACTTTAAGGCTTTCATGTATTGGGGGTTATTTTTCAGAAATTATATCTAGAATCAAAATTCCTGAATAAGATGTTATGGATATTTTGAGTTTCATTGTTGCTAAATTGCTTCTCCAAGGCTCATGGCAATTCCCTCCCATTCTAGAGTGCTTCCTTTTAATGGTTGATCTCATTTGACAAACTTCGTGAGCACAATGTACAAGTCCACTGCTTAATACGTATCACTTTGGTTACAATCAGCTTGGACACCAAACATTGTGCACAGATTTTTAAGCTGTTTGTAACTCTGTGGTTTGCACCTTTCTGACCGTATCTTATGCCTAATTGTTATGCTGTTGGCACATTTAATATCAATAATTATTGGGCAGTAGTAGAGCAAAGATATCACATATTATAATTTCTGAGAGTTCACTTTCAGAAAATTGTTTGAAGGATTTTAAAAAATTGTTTGTCTGGGTAAGGCACAGCAGTGTAACTTAACATACGACATTTATATGTGCCTTCTCTTTCCTGGTTCACAGGAGAACAAAAATAAAGGGACTAGTTCTAATTTTGCTAGGATCATGTAAGAAATAGACATGATCAGAGACAGCAGTTCTCTGCCCATGCTGCTGACAGGAGCTTGGGAAGGGGAAGGTCAAAGACAATGAATGTGATGTTCAACTCTCTCTGGAACTTACCAATTCTCAATGATAAGAGATAATGGTAAATTTTCTCCATCCACTTCACAGCTCAGCACTTGAGCACAGGGCAGGGATGCTGTCACTGTCAACAAGGCCTCCCCAAAATGGAGATGAAAGTGTTTGCCATTAAAGCTTACTAGATCTTAAAAGTCAAAAGGATCCCCACAATGCAAAATTTAATATGAGCTAAGGGAATCTGGTGACATTTTCCATTTTTTAAATAGATGAAATAAACATACTGATCTAATAACTAAGGCCATGCTTCCCTATTCAAATAAAATGAATATTAACCAGATCAAATGGAGAAATCTGTTCCTTTGGCTCATCATTTAATGAACAATGGTTCACCATTTAGTTAACACTTTGTGTTGTTTGCTTTATGGAGTTCTCACTGTCTTTGCTCACTGGAATTTCACTTACATTTCTGGGCAGAATGACACTCTTTTAGAGACTAGAGTTAGCTAATTATGAATAGTCTCTTAAACCCAGGCATTCTTTTAAAGATCCGGAGACAGTGTTTGCCATGTAACTTCAGTAATATTTGTCAGTAAATTTAAGACAAGCTAATCAAAGGAAAAAAACACACCAACACTTAAAGGTCATAGGCATGAAACACATATGCTCACAAGTTCATAGTAACATGTCATTATTACACAAATTCTTACACATTTTAAATTTTATTTAATTATCACAGCATTCCTTAATTTAAAGAAAATAGCACAGGCCTTTGCAAACATTTAACTCTAGTGTTTGTGGGTTGGAAGATTCCACATAGCCATGCTTATGTCCATAGTCCTTCCAGATTGCTCCTCTAACAAAAGACACAGTGCATGTACAAGATGAAGTAACTAAGCATGGATGAGCAGCAGCTTGTCTACAGAGGGATTTGGGCAGCACCTCAACCCCAACAGCATTTGTGACGTTTACCAATCTCATATAAAGTTTAGTTTCAAAAGCAACAAAGGAATTTAGCATTGGAGAAATCTGCAGCATGGTCTCTTAAAATCTGCCATCTACCTCACAGGCCTATGTACATTTTTTTTCCCAGTTAACTTACATACAATCTAAGAGGAATCCAGATGCTTCAGAAAGAGGTGGGCTTGATGCCACAAGGATGAAGTTGGAAGCTCCAGATTGACAGCAGGCTAACTGAGGATCACTGATTTGCAAGAAGGAAGTTACATAACTTCCATAGGACTAGTCTTGTTCTCATTCTCATGCTGTGTGAAAAATAGACATATCAAAGGTTGTGTTGCTATTTCGCTTCTCCCCCACCACTCTGTGAGCTATACCATTTACATCTCAGATACCCTCTGTTCATGGCAGGAATTCATTTTGAAGTTTGTGAGTTTCAAATTTTGTATTAGAAACAAGTTATTTACTTGGAAACCTAGAGCTGATGTAAGAGCTCCCCTGATACTAACATCTATGATTCTCATGCTTTTTATTGGTGATGATGGGCCTAGGTGGTGGAGGTTTGGAATATTGACATGGTGGTAACGTGCTATATAACCCCCAAATCAAAAATATGCTGTGTTCAACACAACCATCAGCACACTGGAAAAAAAAAAGTGTCATTAATAGACACACGGGAATTGTAACATCAATTTTCTTTCAGAACATTTCAGTGCTTCAAATAAATATGAATATTTGTGTAATGCAAAAGGATGTCCTTTGCTCTAATAGACTTTATAAGTCAAACAAAGGAACTAAGAGGGGATGGCTAAATGTGGCAAACCCATATACTTGTCCTAGTTAAAGATAGTTTGAAGTCTGAAATATGTAAAGCCCTATGTTTACTTCTTTCTACCGTTAATTGTTTAAGTGAAAGTTTCTGCATTAATAAAATCTGCAAATAGAGAAGCATTACATTTGCTTAGTCAGGTCTCCTTCCATAACTCATGCAATTATGAACTCCATATACAGTGCCTGCCAATACCTGTTGACTTTAAGGGAGTCAGAGCTCTTACAGTCAAATCCACTGGTACTAGTCATTGGTGACTGAAAACTAGATAGAAATTCACATACGACTTTTCTGTCTGCCATAGCCTCACAAATGATTTCCTAAGCCCTTTGGCTTCCTGATGATGTAAATACCCAAATTCATATTGTATATAAATTGCTTTTAAGTCAAGAAAAACCATATACATGAAGGTACAATTAATTTAAAATGCTACTTAAACTTGCTCTTGTTGAATAGATGTTGAGTACAATAGGATGCACTCTGCACTCACAGAAACTCTGAGGGATAAGGAGATATTTGCATTGCAAACAGAGAATTACTGGAGGGGGAAGCCATAGTTGTGTGTGTGTGTGTGTGTGTGTGTGTGTGTGTGTGTATGTGTGTGTGTGTGTGTGTGTGTGTGTGTGTCTGTTAGAGAAGTTCTTCCATTTAATCACCCAATCTTTGCTCTTTTCATGTATGTATTTTATTTTTCAATGTGAGGGTAAGCATTGCTGACCATCAAGAAAATGCAAAAGATGTTAAGAGTGTCACAAAGTACAAAACTTCTAAATAAAAATCTTCCCCTTTAAAACTCAGATCTCATTACTGAGGAAGAAGTTTCTGAAAAATAGAAACATGGAGTCTAAAGTCAGAGAGAAACTGGATCCAGTGTTAAACTGATTCTCCCTAACAAGTCAAAACCTCTCCCAATATATTGCAATTTAGAGTGTGTTGTCGAAGTTTAGATTTGCTCATGAAAAACAAATTTGCTCTTTTGTAAACAATGAAACACATCCCCAAGGGGTTGTGTAGTGTGGCCCAAGTTCTTACCCTGTACCACTGACATAGTCCATGAATGCTGTCAGAATTTTAGCTTTTAGCATAAAATGGTATTGGTATTTTAGTTGTTTATTTGTAGCTGAGAGAAAAAAATTATGTTCCTGTAGCAATTAATGAATTAATATAACTATTTCACTTCTCCTTTTAATTGGAAAGGATAAAGTGCAACTTCCACTTGAAATAAAATTTTGTCCAAATGATAGGATGATTTATAACTATTTTTAGTGCAATTAAAAAGTAAGTGCTTTCTGTTTACTTCTTTGAACTATGACTTTTTATATTTATTCCAAGTACAGCAATTTATTGACTGTATACAAAATTAGAAATTGGGGGAAATGAAAAAAAAACCACTAAGTAGAAAAATTAATTTTAGCAAGCTTCCAAAAATGGTGAGTGCCAGAGATTCATTATTATTTTCTGTATTTGTTACTCCACAGACAGAGCAGTGTCAGAGATATATAGTAGGATGAAAAGTCACCACGTAAGTCAGGTTAGAGGAAAAATTAAGGATTAAAGGACACATGTCATCAAAATGACTATTGTAAGGTTCTAGGAATTTGTCCAAGAAAGGCTGGAAGGAAGTTCAGTGACAGGCAATATTCAGCTGGACTGTAAGAGTGGACTATTCTTGAGATCTTTATATTTTAGATACCTTAAATAAACTGTCCTGCAATATTTTTATAATTAATAAATTTAGTGATGAGTTTCATATGACTATTGCTTTTTCTTTAAACCTGTTTCTTTTGTCCTGATAACAGGGCAGAACATACGGAAAACAGACCAACATAAAAAGAGCAATGGAGAATTCTAGATTTTATTTACTGACTACAACCTGAACTTCAGCTCTCTGTTTGTACACTTTAATGGTTTGTCAGATGGACAATGCTTTCACATTCTCTTAAGAATTGGTACCTACTAGGGAGTAGAAAGTTATCCGAGCCTGTTCTTTCTCTACCTATGAACAATCCCAGCTATTTTCATTTAGATAGTGTCAAATTTAATTTCCAAAATCAAATCTACATTCCTTGGGCTGAGTGCATGATCAGGATTCCAACCCCCTCTTAGAGATCCAGTGCATGACTTCTAGGTTAGATTATTCTAAAGTTCAGTTTCACCAAAAGTAAATTATCGATGTATCCATTAAATGTTTACTTTTAGACAGTGCAACATTTGGGTCAAGTTTACAATAACTTAATTGTAAGACGTGAACTAAGGGAATTAATAGTAAATTATAGCATACTGCATAATTTTTATCCTATGTAGCTGTGAGGAACAAAGTTTTCAAAACGATGGATATTTGTCAAAAAGTAATTTGGATTGTACTGATTATTCTTTCTTTGGGAATAACCAGTCAGCTTAGCTGCTTGGTGAAGTGCCTGAAGGAAGAATTATACTATGAACACATAGGAAAACATCTGGTTTTTGTTCCGTAGGATGGTACGAACTTAAGGAAAATAAACACTTTAGGTTTTTAGGTTCAAATGCTGAAAAGAGAAGAGCAGAGAGAGCAAATCCTCATGACGGGCTTCTCAGCATTATTATGTTGTCCACCAGGAGGTCATTTTCACTCACAGTGAACTCTTCAAGACTTAAGATCTTGGCCTTGTGCAAGTATACCTTTTCTGGCCTGGCAGCTGGCTTCATAGCCTAGCTCCACTTGTAATCGTTTTCAAATTCTCCTTCCCAGACATTTTCAGACATCAATCGAACTCCCAAAGGAAGACAGCTTTTATATTTATAGTGGACACACCTCTGAGTTTAATCAGATGGCTAGCCATCACTGACTGCTTATTTCAAGTTTCCTGAGAAACAAATGAATAACCACCACATTTCTTGGTAATTCTGGACTCAGAGCAGACAGATGTCTTTAGTTCTGGGTATTGTTGATGTACACTTTTACCAAAGCTGCAGTGGCCTGGTGCATCACTGTCTCTTGCACAGAGGTCTGTTTCCCAGGTGATGGGAGGTTGGGTCTCTTCCTCAGCCGAGTTAGAGATAAGTGGAACAGAATCTGTGGCATGTCGTCCTCAGTTGTGGATGTG
Organism: Peromyscus maniculatus bairdii; assembly: GCF_049852395.1. Lineage (NCBI taxonomy): Eukaryota > Metazoa > Chordata > Mammalia > Rodentia > Cricetidae > Peromyscus > Peromyscus maniculatus. The sequence goes on along the minus strand of NC_134863.1, from coordinate 39,523,110 downwards.
TCTGGACTTCACACTTGGCCAGAACCTTTCTTTTGGCTCTCGGATATTATATTAATCACCCTTCATTCAATTTTACAGTTATTGAGTGATCTGATAGTGGTTAGTGAGAAATGACAATCTCCTGAATTTGTTACAGGAATAATAACATCCTTACCAGGGGTGAGAAGATAATGTAACAAAGATAATACTAATATTGACAGCTAACATTTATTGAGCGTTTCAATAGTTAGTCACACTGTTTTGAAAACCTTCTCACCCAATCTCATAACAATAACAACATTATTATTACTTTCCTTTTACAGATGGGGATATTAAAGTATAAAGACAAAGATAAATAAGACAGTGTCTGGCACTTAGAAGGTTCACACTTTAGGTTAGTAGTGAAGTTGGTACACAAATGATTAACAGAATGCTTGCTGAAGTGTAAAGAGATGAAGGAAAGTCTCAGAAAGAAGAATGTCTATTTGGTTTTGAGTTAATCTAAGGAGAAAGGCATTTCAGGCAAAGGACAATTAACAGAGACATAGGAACATAATGAGGTATGGTATCTATTGATGACTACAAGTACTTCATAGTGATTGGAAAATGGTATATGATGGAGAGATGGCAGCAGTTAAACCCCAAAAGATAAGCAGGAAATCTGGTGTAGCATTTTGTGGGAAGAGTTTATGATAAGGAATAAAGTGATGTCATAGGCTGTGGAGAGCATTTAACAAGAAAAACCTGGAGCTGGGGAGGAGGCTCAGAAGGTAAAGTACTTGCTGCTCATGAATGAGGACCTGAGTTAGGATCCCCAAAACCCATGTAAAAGTTGGGTGTGGTGGCATTTGTCTATAACCTCAGTACTATATGGTAGAGAGAGATGGAACCCAGAGGCCTGCTGGTAAGCCAGTTTAACTGAAACAGTGACATCCAGGTTCACTGAGATACCCTGTCTCAAAAAAAAATTAATGTGACAAGCAAGAGAAAAACAGCCAAAGTCAACCTCTAACCATCATGTCCTCCACATTGGCAAGTACACCAGCATATACATCTATTCACATATATACAACATGCATACATGTCCATGGGTGAAAAAAAGCCTTCACCAACTTTATCCAGAGTTCTTTAGGGAGGGGAGCATATGATGCTAGATGGTAAGATGGTGATTCTGCAAAGGAGTGTTGAGTGATGTGGTGGGATCAACTAAAGCAGCAATAAATGAGAAGCTGATGTCAACTGTGCATGTAGAAAAAGAGCCAAGCTGGCCAGTGAAGATAGTGTATTGTGATTGTAAACCTTGGATATAAGTAAGAAAGTCCTTCACATTATATACACATACTTTAAAAACTTTTGTAAAAATTGTATTTATTTATTTGTGTATGGAGGTCAGAAGATGTCTTGCAGGAGGTGGCTCTCTTCTTCCACCATGTGGGCTCCAGGGATCTTTCTCAAGATGGTGAGGTTTGGCCCCGAACACCTTTACCCACTGAGCAATCTCTCCAGTCTCAATATTATTTACTGTTTCATCTGGCCATTTATCTTCACAATTTTTAGCCTAAAAGCAATAAAGGTGTGTAGTTTTAGCAGGTTATACTTTACTAATATTCCTAGGCTTCTTATGGTTTTATTTTTCAAGCAGTTACCTATACAGAAATCAATAAATGCTGAGCATGGTAGCATAGTCTTATAATCCCAGCACTAGTGAGTTCAAGGGCAGCCTGAGTTACACAAGACTGTTTTAAACAAACAAAAGCAAGCAGGTAATCAAATAAACTGTTTTGTGTATATATAAAATATCAGTGGCATGCAGAATTTCTAGGTATATTTGACATAATAGTTACTATATTATAGAATGCTCATAAATACTTGGTAGAGTTTTGTTCATGAGGAATACATCAGTTGCTGCCTCTTAATAAAATTTGGTTGTTTTTAATAACATTATTGCACAGGGAAAACATTACTAAGGCTTCCACTGTTTCTACATTTTATGAAGCAAGTATTCCCTTAAAGAAAAAAATCCCACATATTTCATTATCATTATCAATTATTTTTCCATTTTTTAATTAACCCTTGAAAATTATTTTATAAAGAACACATTATATGTTGTCACATAAGGAAGTCAAAAATAGCCCTATTCTCAATTATTTATGGTGTCCTGAAGATATAGGAATAATAACAGAATTAAATTAAATAGCAAGTAATAAGTAGACAAATATTTCTGGCTTTAAATGAAGCTCAAATTAGTTTAAATTGGAATAATATATGTGTGAATATATAGTGTTCAGGGGTGGCTCAATGGGCAAGAGTACAAACAGGAAGACATGAGCTTTGATCCTATCATCCATATTTAAGGAGCAAAACAACCAAATCATTGGGTGTGGCCTCGTGTGAGTCTGTAAAGCCAGCATTGTTGAAACAGGAAGATTACTGGAGCTTGTTGACTGCCAGCCTAGCTCAAAGTTCAGTGAGAAACCCTGCCTAAAAGGAACAAAGAGTAATAAAGTGAGAAACCCAACACACCCTCTGGTCTTCATGTGCCCACCCACACATTCATGCACATACACCACATTCACACACATACAAATAAATGACATGTAAATTATATGTGTATATGAATGTGCATGTCTATATCATAAATACATATGTAGTACAACTAATTCTTTATATGCCTGAGCATGTTTATTTAAAAATCAGTGATGCCCACTTGAACACAGGAACATCGGAGGGCAACTAAACAACAAGAAGTGAGTGAAGCAGTCCCAATCCAAACATCATATTTGAGATACAGAAAATAGTAGAGAAGCACGAAGATGTTTTCATGGACACCCAGTATTCTCATTTAGTGCTTAAAGACAGGGCAAGGGAAGCAAAACAATTTTCTCCTCTGTGAAGTTTTTAACACTCTGTTTATTATATTTATCAAAGTGATATTTTAATTTCCTAAGAGGTTCTAACTTGGTCTCTGACTTGGTTTCATGGTGAGTGAGTAGGGACGCAGAAGGACTGTGGTCTCTCTTACAGCTACTTTTACTTGCAAGCTATTTATAGCTTGCAGTTCTAATGACATGTGCAACATCTATGTTCCCCGCAAAGGAGTTTCATGAAGGCAAGGCCTCTGTTGGTTGGCGTTAGTTTTTTGTTTGTTTGTTTGTTTTAAATTTTTGATTCTTTAGTATCGGGTATAGACTCTGGCATAAGGGACTTATCAAATTTATACTGGTTTGATAACAGAGATTTAGAAGTTACTCTTCTGAGATCAGTATATGACATGGGTCGTGTTGGCATGACTACCAAGATATACCAACTGTGGTCTGTTATGTTCACAGTTGCTCATCAATCTGTGGAGGTAACAATAAATCATCTGGGGTAATCAACTAGCAATAACCAACTTACATCCTTTTACCTCTCAGAAATAAAATGAAAAGAGAGTCCTTCATAGCAGTGAACTCTCCCCTGTCCATTAATAGGACACTCAGTCATCAGGAAAGGTCCTTGTGGCCCATGCTAATAAAACTGTGCTATAATGATTGCAGAATTGCTGCTTTATCCCAATATCTAAAGTGTTGCAGTTCCAGGGCTGATGAAAAGAACTAAGTGATTTCCTGAAGGAGAAACACAGAAACACACACACACACACACACACACACACACACACACACACACACACACACACACACACACAAAATTTTAGCCTGAAGAATAAAGTCTGGCAAGAATCTATGAAATGAAGATTTGGAGTGATCAAGGTAATCTTGATTTTTTTTAATTTAATTCTTATAATCAGTCAGCACTTGTCACCCTTTAACAGCCAAATTTATCTTTCATTTTATTAGCACTAAAAATATGAAAATCTTACTTTAACCACTCTGAATCCAGAGACTTATCAACACTTGGAAATCTGCAAATATCCGATTGTCAATGTTTATTAATCTTCTGGCAGATTTGTCATTCATTACAAGTAGAGGAAATTAATTAATTAATTACTTTGAAGGCCAGGCTCATCCAGACTCCTAGCCATTCTAATACCTTAGCCTCTCAAGTGCTGCCCGCACTCACTAGTATGAATTGCCACACTCACCAGTGTGAACTGCTACTCTCAGCTAAACACAGTGGTTTGAATTGCAGCATTTGCTAAAGTAAAACATGTGTGTGGTAAGCTGCTGTGTCACAGACATATCTACTTTCGTTTCCAGGAATCTCCGGCTGCCCCTTTTTCCTCTGGGGACTTCTAGCCTTCTTTGGTTTGGCTCTGGTTATATCGTTAATCTTCAATATTTCCCACTATGTAGAGAAGCAGCAACAAGGTAAGACCTTCTGGAAAATTGTTCTATGGTACCTGCTCGAATGCAGACTCTATCACCACTGGCAAATCTCCGGAGTAGATACTGTTATGAAATGCCATTAATAGTGTATTGTAACCATGGGAAATCCATGTGGCACTGTTTTCACCCTGAGGGATCTCTTTAAGAATGAAATAACATTAGAGATGTGAGAAGAAGCTCCCAAACTTAGCTTTCTCCCTGTCTCAGGAGTGACAGCTGGAAGGAATTATTCTGGTAAGCAGGTTTTTCTAAATGAACAAATCGGGAACTGGAGATCTTTTGAGACAGTGACAAAGGTAAAGAGTTGCTCCCCAAGGCTGGACTGAAGTTATTCGGTCCCCTCAGGCTCTGGCCACAGGACTCAGCCCTGACTGGAAAAGCCACAGACTGAACCTGGGCCTGTTACAATACAGCAGGTCGGGAACAGGTCAGTGGATCTGTCACTCCCACTCTTAGCTTTGTCTGTTTTAGCTGGGTGGCTTTGACCTACACATGCCATAGATAAAATGGTATCATGTGCACAGTGGGCACCTGGCCCATGTGCACTGAATACATGGATCATTGTGCAATAGAACCAAAGCGCAACTATTTCTGGGAGGTGCTTTAATATTTGAAGGACAGAGAAACTTCAGCTAAAGCTGTAAGTGGTCGGGAAAGATTTTTTTTTTTTAAAGTGCTTTTTCCAAACTCACGAAAAGAGCTAGAACTAAGTTATCAAAGTGGAGTTAAACAGAGCACATATGTCTAAGAAAACCTGCATGAAGTGAATGTAAATGCTGATCGAATTGTAGAGCGTGTGTCCTTGGTCCACTTAGAAGCTTCCTAAGTGTTGATAATGTGTGGAGAAGTCATCGTCATGCAAATTTTAAAAACTGAGGGTACTTAAGAATGAGTGACGTCGCTGAGGTCACATAGCAATCCAATATCAAAATCATGCCTGAGTGGCCAAGGAGGACATATACTAGTTTTTCACATTTCAATGTGAATAGCTTTTATAATTTTCACTTTTGGTGCTTCACACATTAGATTTTATTTGTCCATATCCAGATCATTTTCCATCATACACACAGAGGCAGTCCCTTTGCATTTACTTTTGCATGTTAGGTTTGATTTATTTAAAAAAAAAAAAAACGCATACAAGCTATAATTGTCTCAGCCTTACCAGAAATGGCTCTATTTTTTTTTAAAGTAGTGCGGTGGAAAAAACATTTTTGAAAATAGGAAATAATAAATTAAGCGTATGATGTCTTTCTTTTGCTTAATGCCAGCCATTCGATTTTTAACAGCCTAGCTCTTTAAGAAAATCAAATCTGACGGGAATTAAAATTCACTCTGATTTTAGGTTTCAGCTGTCAGATTTTGTGCAAGTAGCAGCTTCTGAGTCTCAGTTTCCATTTTACAGCAAATGGAAAACACCATGCAGAACATCAGGGTCTAGTGAGAAAAAGAAAACCTGCGTGTGTCTTAGCACAGCGCTGGGACTCAGCAGGTTGGTTGTGCACCTGGTATAGTCCACATCACAAGCCTCGGGGACCTGGCGCTTCTTGCCCTCTTCCCACAGTAATTACTTCGCCCACAGTAATCACCGAGGGCCTTCTGTGGCCCACATCAGTTCATTTAACTTTAGTATGTTATTTCAGTAGGCATCAGCTTCTCAGCCTCTTTGCCGCTCCAACCATGTCTGTGCCCTGTAGATCCTCCGTAGCTCCTGGCTAACCTCCTGTCGCCATATTTATATTAGTTAACAAGTTAACAACATCCGGGGCTTTAGCGGTCCCTGCTATGCTCCCGCGAGTCATTTCAACTCCATTTCAGTGGGTGTTTTGAGGCTTCAGTGGGATTGGGTCCAGACATCAGTGCATCTCAGGTCATTTCATTTGATATACACTTCTTAGGAGGAACCCAATGTATTGACTGATGTGCAAACGTAAGATGATCAGCCTTAGAGAAGCTTCACCAGGGCTCTACAAGTGCCAGTTGCTCTCATTCACCTCCCCGACTGCCCAACCCTTCCCAACAGTTTTCCTCAAGTGTGGCTATCTACCCTGCCATCTTTTCCAAATCACAGGAACAAATAACACTATCCTTCTGTTCCCGAGACTACAGGCAGCTGGAACTGTCTCTGCGAATGCTCAGTTCCTTCCTAACGCTGAAGACTTAGGCTTGCTCTGTTTCTTTGGCAAGGCAGGTTAGAAGAGATTTTTGTCACATCAGCCAGCTTTCTCCCACGTGGTCTGTAAATGGAATGCTCCTGCTCCTGGCCTCCCGTCACTTTTATGTCGGCATCTTTGTGCTACTCTTTGTGGCTGAGAAACTTGCAAGATATGAATCCTCCTTGGCCAACAGTCAGTGAAGAAACTTTGGGGGTGTATTAAATAGCTTACAAAAGGAACTCTCCTTCCAGCCACAGTGTAATATCTACATATTCAATCAGATAGACATGACAAGCCTTGTCTTGATGCTTTCTGTAGCAGCTCGCTAGAAGCTTTGAAAATGAGCCCTCTCTCTGCTTTCCAACATAAATCTTTATTTTTATTCAATGTGCTGTCCAAATCTTTAGGAGGAGTATATTAATTTCTTTTCCTGATAATGTCTTTTCTTCTATTAAATCCAAAGAATATATATATAATTAGGTTTTTTGAGACAGGGTTTCTCTGTGTAGCTTTGTGCCTTTTCTGGATCTCGCTCTGTAGACCAGGCTCGCCTCGAACTCACAGAGATCCACCTTCCTCTGTCTCCCGAGTGCTGGGATTAAAGGCGTGCCCCACCACCGCCCGGCCAAAGAATATTATTTATTCGACTCTTTCTCTTTGATTTGAGAGATTTCTTCTTCTCACTAGACTGTGGCACGTTTTTGACTGAAATGCATCAGAAGAAAGAATTCAGTGTTAGAGTTCCGGCCATGTGCTGCTGTTTCTTGCTGTAACAGAGTGTGCAGAGAGGAGTGGACACCCTCAAGGGGAAGCATAAAAGCAAGTGTCTTTGCCTTGCAGCCTCTCACATACACACCAACCACAAGCCTTGCATCTTTATCACAGGGGAGGGTGGGGGAACCTCACCCAGCTCTTCTCACTCATGATCTTGCACACTTTGCTGCTCTGTAGCAGAGCACAGTTTGCAATTCAGCCACATAGCACTGAGATGACTAGGCAGCATTTAAATCATGCCATTTATTCATAAATAAAACTTCTGAGCCTCTGTGACAGGGAAGGTCTTTGCAGGAGCCTGAGCTTGCTCACCTTCATGCTTAGCAAGAGATCATTGGCTGTTAACCTGCTTAGAAAGGACTGTAAAACTAAAATTACCCAAGTAATGAGGGCTAGCTAGCATCCAAATACACATTTATTTTTTTAAGGCTAGTGCAGCATGCGGTGTCCTTGGACTTTTAAAGTCTTCTTTCACAGCGCTTCTTCTGCAGTTGGTATGATGTATAATATCCCATATTCATTTATTTTCTTTTGTTAGTTTGTATTGTTTCAAACATCTTTCATCCTATTTAAGGACCCTGTGCTATTATATAATATCTTGATCATAGATGCTTTTATTCAACTTTTCTCACAGAACTTTATAGTGTTATATTTTCTTTTTTATTCTAGGGATGATACATTCAACTATATTTCTCTACTCTAGAGTTACTCTTTCAAACATTACAAGAGTATGTTTTCCAGGCACCAAAATTCATATTATAATTATTTTTACCAAAAAGTATTTATTTTATAAAATATATTTGTCAGTTTGAGAAAATATTTTGTGGGACACCTATTCTTATTACTAAATGACATTCTTTTGTTTTAGTTTAATTTTGTGAATAGGTTTCATGTGCCTCAGGCTGGTGTCAAACTCACTGTGTAGTAGAGGATGACCTTGAACTTCTGTTTCCCCTATTTTGATCTTCAAAATGCTGGGATAAGAGACACGCAGCACCATGACCAGTTCATGCGGTGCTGGGGATCCACCTGAGAGCTTTGTGTGTGCTAGCCAAGCACTCTACGGATGGAGCTACATAGCCCAATGTGCTTTTTTTTTAATTAAAAAATATTCTTTATTTTTATTCTCAAATTTTTATTATAAGCAAAGATGTTTAACTGGTGGCAATATCCTCTCTGTAATGGTGAAATTTCAGTGATTTCCTTCAAAGTCAAACTTTAATTATCATTATATTTCACTTTATTAACTGAATAATATAAGTCTATTTCCAGTTAACTCATTTACGAAGAAACTTTACAATTCAATGAGCACAGATTGTGGTTTATATAATATGGATTTAGACCACATGATATTGATAAGTAGCTTTGTCATTTATAAAATGCCCTGACATTGTTTTAATTATTTTCCCATATCCACTCCAAGAAGCTGGTCTAGGTTTTGCTATTCGGTTCTACAGATGAATTGATCAGCATAGCTTTTGAATAATTTTTATACTGTCACATAGCAAGTGTCCTGCAGAACTGACACCCAATCCAATATTAGCTAATTCCCAACCATGGATATGTTCCATGAAACATCATCCTAGATTTTATATTCTTATAGATGTACTTAAAATTCTAAGCACATTAGTTACTTTTCTGTTGCTGTGAAAACATCATTATCAAGACAACTTCTAAATAAAGGAATTAGGCTTATGGTTCCAGAGGAATACAAGTCTGTCATAGTGGGAGGCCAGGGTCATGGTAGCCCAAGCAAGAAGTTGAGAGCCTACATCTTCAAAGTCAGGCACAAAGCAGAGAGAGGGCTAGCTGGAAATAGGTAATGGTTTTTAACTCTCAAAGCCCATCCCTGGTGACATACTTCCTCTAGCGATGCTGCATCTCCCAACCACCTCAAACATTGTGACCAGCTGGATACCAAGTAGTCAAATGCCCAAGACTTTGGGGGACATTTCTCCTTTAAAGCACAACACCAAGGAAACCTTAAAAGTTCCTAGTGATCTGAGTGTCAGTGGTTCCTTTTTCTAAGTATAGAAATAAATACATGCTATGTCATACTTTTTCACACTTTATAATTTTCTGACCATTTTTTCTCCTTGTATTTATTGATATGAGTTATTTTTCTCATGTTTTCTGACTTTACTACACTTTCATTAACTCGGGACTATTGTGATGTGTCGTTTTTGATCTTTCTAGGTTCCCTCCAGGGTTCATCAGTATTCATGTTCAAAAGACTAATCAGAAAGCAGCTGAAAGTAACTTCATATTTTATATGAAGTTTCTTGGTAGGACATTTACTAAAAGAACAATCATATTTCTGACATCCTAAATGGATTACTTCCATCATTTTGGGTTCTGTGGCAGCTTAAAAGACAGGTTCTGCAAGAACATCCCTCGTTTGGTTGTCCTCAGAGTTCCTCCCCATCACTGACATGAAACATGCCCATTTCTTACTTTCATAAACACTTCAGCTAATTGTTCTGAAATAGTCAGCATCCTCTCTGGAGACAAAGTCTACACTATCACATGTTCACCGAAAAGTATCTTTCCCAGTTGTTTGGTGAACGGCTCAGTTATTTTACATGGTCCTTGCTAGTGCTTTCCTGGGTCACAGTGTTTTCTACACATTAAAGTTGTGAGACCATTTAGTTTCTGATGTCAGAAACTGAGAGGGTACCTGTCTTTATTTTTATAGAATAACTCCAACAAAAGTTCAATTTTTGTTCTATGCCTCATTAGTAGTAGGAAATTCAAATATGGTAAATGTCATATTGCATATATCTTTCTAGTTTAGTATATAAGTCATTGATGAAGAAACAATAAAATCTCTAAAATAAAGTTGATATTAAGCATCAAAACTGTACCTTGACTATCTCTAAGTCCATTAATTTCAATAATTTAGTATGAATCTATTACTTTCATAAAGCAATCCTCAAAAACTATATTTACCCATCTCTTTTAAATAAACAGATGCATTTAGCAAGCTATTTGTCTTTGAGCTACCACCCTCAAGATTCATTTTGAGCTATTATTATTATTATTATTGTCATTGCTGTTGCTGTTGTTGTTGTTAGAAAGGTCTATTAGAACCAACACAACCAAAAACAGAAGTAACAGTAAAACCCAGAAGTGTCAGTGGGATTCAAAGGCAGAAACTATTTTCATGTTCCACAACAGCCAGGAACGAGGGTTATAGGCATAAAAGTCTCAGATTTTCCTCATTGCTTTCTATGCACAAAATAGTCATGCATCTGGTTCAATACTATGCTCAAGCTGTCTTGTTTTCATCTCAAAATATCAGACATAATTTGATGGGCTCAGAAAGGAAGATGTCTCTATCCACTATATTACTACCACAAAACACCAAAGGCAGTTAATTTTGTAAAGAAAAATGTTTTATTTAGCTTACAGTTCTAGAAAATTCAAAGTCTGAACAATTATAGCATAGGCTCTACCCCTTGACTACGTCACCTCATATCAGATTGTAATGGCAAGGGTACATGTTAGAGTAATTGATCACGTCTTCAGCCAGGAGACAGAGAGGAGCAGCCAGTTTTGTCCCTGTTTATGACTATCTTCCAAGAATTACCAAGCATTCACATGAGAACATGATTAATCCCTTCTGGCAGCAACATTCAGGGTGATTAAAGGATTTTCCCTTAGATTCCACTCTTATAAGTTCCAGTGCACTCTGTGATACTGTTATCCTGAGGAGTAAACATTAGCACAGGGACCCCTTGGAGACTCCCAAATCACCTCCAAATCCTATCGTCCCCAGTTCAATTAGTAGTAGCTGCTGTGGCTTGACCAGATTTGTTAATTTACACCAAGGCTTAGCTCCCCTCAGAAGACTTCGTGAAATATTTTTAAATGTGTAAACATTTCTTTTAATTTGTATATTTTTAATATTTTTCAGACAAAATGTACAGATACTGTGATGACTACATTCCAAGGTATGTTAAAACTGAACAATGCATTATAATTTCCAACTAATAAGGAAAGTAACAGTGCTATATAGCAATATGTGGCTTTGCCTCAGAAATGTTACCACATGATCTAAAAGAAAACGAAAAGTAAATTATAATTACTTGACTCTCATCTGAAAATTGGAAGCCATAACATTATCATCCAGTTATAAATATATCAACCTAATCAAAGAGCTGAGTGAAGAGTAAAAAGACAGTCTAATGTGATATCTATAAAACTCTCATTAATATCTGATACAGATATCTATATTATAACTAAGATAACACTTTAAAGATTACAGTCTAATTTTATATAACATTATATAATGTTTCAGAATGTAGAGTAGAAGGAAGTCCATAAAACATCATAAGACTTAAGATAAGTCACAAGGCATGATGGCTCATGCCAGTAACACCAGCAGTGGAGAGGGCAAGACTGAAAAGAACAGAAGTTTATGGCCAGCCTGGGCTACATAGTGAATTTTGATGTCAACCTGGGGTATATAGGGCCTTTGTTTCAAAAAGCAAACAAAACAAATAGAAAACACACACACACACACACACACACACACACACACACACACTTAGTGGCATGTTGTTTGCAAGGATGATTTCAATCAATAGTTAACTGTGATGAATTTATACAGCAAAATAATACTTAAACTTAATTTCATCTCTTTACTACTTCCTGGCTTAGTAACAGAGAAAGTGTATAATATATATTTTTAATTTCTTATTTTTGAGAAAGAGTCTCTCTGGATGTCCTGGAACTCACTATTTAGCCCAAGCTAGCTTCAGATTCAAAGAGATCCACCTGCCTCTGCCTCTTGAGTGCTGGGATTAAATACATGTGCCACACCATACCCAGTTTGTACAATTTATGTTTAGAAGAAAGTCTAGGGAATGAATCATAGCAAAGAAATTTCATTTTTCTGGATAGTATATTGTAACCCAAATGTATCATTTTATGTTGGATATTTCATTGTAGGAATGAAAATCCAAACAAGGCGTATTTCCTGCAGGATTCTTCAATTCTGAAATGGTGGACTGAGTATTCTTTGGACAAGCTTTCTAACTGGAAAGGACAGGATAGGACAGAATTTGAAACCCTTGGACTCTACAAGGGCTTTTTATAACAGTTTCTGCTCTGTTTAAAAATGTCTCTTATAGATACAAGATATGGTTGCAGGTAGATTCTTTGCATACAGATTTTTGTGACTATTCTTCACACTGGAATCTTTAGTGTGAGATAATTTCATGCCATCAAGAATGACTTGCTAACAACAAACATGAGAACACTCATCTCTTTTCTGATTAACTTGATTGAAGGGCAATTAAGATACAGCATGCCAGGTGTGCTGGTGGCACTACTCTGCATTCCCAGCCCTAGGAAGGCGAGGCAGGAAAGTCTATTCTGAGTTTCTGGCTAGTCTGGGTTGCATGAAGTGAGTCTACCTCAAGATACAAAAGCCAAAAAACAAAATAAAAAAAGATACAGAACAGAAGTCTTGAGGTTTGATTGCTCAGCTAAAGCCTTTCTTTGGTATCAGCATGAGAAGAGTTGAAAAGAAAAATTGGTATAATACCCATCTCAATGTAAATAGGCTTTTATCTGTACTACAGATGTGGGAATAAGGCTGGATCTTATGTAACATTCATTCATTTAGCAAATAATCCCTCAAGAATAAGCACTACTACAGAAATCCACAAAGATACCCCCACAACAGACTGCTGGCAATGGTCGAGAGACAGCCCGAACTGACCTACTCTGGTGATGGGATGGCCAAACACCCTAATAGTCATGCCAGAAACCCCATCCAAGGACTAAGGGATCTGGATGCAGAGATCCATGGCTAGGCCCTGGGTGGAACTCCAGGAGTCTAATTAGCGAGAAAGAAGAGGGTTTATATGAGCAAGAATTGTTGAAACCAAGATTGGATAAAGCACAGGGACAAATAGCCAAATGAATGGAAACACATGAACTATGAACCAAAGGCTGAGGGGCCCCCAACTGGATCAGGCCCTCTGAATAGGTGAGACAGTTGATTGGCTTGATTTGTTTGGGAGGCATCTAGGCAGTGGTACCAGGTCCTGTGCTCATTGCAAGAGTTGGCTGTTTGAAACCTGGGGCTTATGCAGGGACACTTGGCCCAGTCTGGGAGGAGGGGACTGGACCTGCCTGGACTGAGTCTACAAGGTCAGTCTCAGTCCTCGGGGGAGGCTTTGCCCTGGAGGAGGTGGGAATGGGGGGTGGGCTGGGAGGAATGGAGGGGGGCAGAAGGGGGGAGAACAAGGGAATCCGTGGCTGATATGTAGAAATGAATGGTACTGTAAAATAAAATAAAAGGGGAAAAAAGAATAAGTACTACACTAGGAAATTATAAACTAAGATCACTGATTCCCAAAGAGTAAACTCCCTCCAAATGAAGGAAAGCAAAGATCACCATCATGCCGATCATCAAGTATAGAAGTTTAAACACTTCAACCCACTGTGTCTTGAGCTACACTTTCCTACCTGCCAGGTCTAGTGAGGAAGACTCTAATACACACCAGGTGTTTCATGGAAAGAGTTTATACATTACAATTGTGCAGTGAGCGACAAAGAGACCTCACATTCATCATAAATGGTTCCTAGAGGCTAGGACAGATGCTGCCTGGATGCTGCCTGGGGCACAGCATCCCATCTGCATGTGTCTTACTTGCACTGTATGTGAGCAAAATCAAAAATCAGCCAGCATTGGCTTTTATACCCCAGAGGCAAAATGACAACTAAAGCTGTTAAGACTCCTGTCTCTATGGAGACTGAAGCCAAGCCTTGGCTTTTCCAGTCAGTTCTTCTTCATCCCATGATGTTGTAGCCTCTGTTTCATACTTTGGTTATCCTTGAGCATTACAAATGTGACAGGAATGTTCCAAAGTCACCTGGAGGGTAGTCTTCCAAAAATAAAATGACAAAATGGAAAGACATAGATCTTCTCCTCAAAGATTTAATCATCTATTGTCTGATAATAAATGCCTTAAATATCTATTGCCTTTTGTAATACATCCCCATTTAGGCAAAAATTGAATATACAGTGCAGATACTACCTCCAAAAGGTACATTAATTCCCAGACTTCTGAACATATAACTTCTCCCCTCTACTTGATTGTGTGGATTGAAGATTAAAAACACTTTTGTTAGGGTGGCCTTGAGACTCTGGAAAACAAAATTACCATGACCTCCACTCACTAAAATGTAAAACTATCAACAGAAAACAAGTAGAAACCAATCTCTTTGAGGTGGAGCTAAAATTACTGAAGCCTCTTCAGTTAGACAGAAGTAAACAGACGGTCTATCATCCTGGATTCCCCTTTTTATTCTCCTTGGCTCTACATAGCTGCTAAGCTGGGAAGCTATGCTAGAGGGAAAGAAATTACTTCTCTGCTCTTCCTGCTTCCCCAAGCCCCTGCCTTTTCTGTACTGGAAGATCACAAATATGATCAACCCAAGGACAACAAAACATCCGAACTTATAGAACAGAAAATGAAATACTGTAGCATGAATCTTAAAAGTTCTTATTAATAAGATCAAACCTGAGGCCAGTTATTGGGGTAAATGCTGGTAGATCAGAGAAGCAGAACAAACCACAGCTATCTCACCTTGCCAATTCCTCAGCTGATCCTGTTTCCTCAGACTGGAGGCCTCTGAGTCCTCATCCAGAATGAATCTCAGCTGCTGCTCCAAAGCCTGAAAGCTTAACCAGCCAAATGCTTAACAAGGCCAAATGCCTCTTGTTCCTGGTCCTCACGCCTTATATATCTTTCTGCCTTCTACTATCACTCCCTGGGATTAAAGGCATGAGTCACCATGCTTGGCTGTATCCTTGAACACATGGATTTCTGCCTAGCTCTGCCTCCCAAGTGCTGGGATTAAAGGCGTGTGCTACCAGTGCCTATCCTCTATGTTTAATATTGTGGCTGTTCTATCTCTGACCCCAGATAAGTTTATTAGGGTGCACAATATTTTGAGGAACACAATACCACCACAAAATACATACTCTGTGTTATTTATCCTTAGACTGCCTCATTTTTCTTTGAAATAAATTGTATACAATCCTTATCTCTTTTCTCTTTGTGTAAGTAAGTTACACCATCAATGGTTTGAGATCCAAGGAATTCAGAAATTTAGTGGAATTCTTGCAGTCATCTGTTTGCATGCTTGAGGAAATGTTCAACATCTGTAAACTTCAGGTTTAGCATCTGAAAAATATGGTGATATTTTACTTGCAAGGGTAATGGATAGAAACTCTGATGAGTGAGATGTGAGGCCTAAGAAACCCCTGTCCATCTCTAGCCTGTCTCACTCCAGTTTACAAAGCTGCACTGTTTGTGGTTCCTTTACCTGCCCCACCACTTCTCAGTCTTCAGTCTTTCTCAGAGAGTGCCACACATTTTTCATGGAGACAATGGGGCTGCTCTTATCACAAACCACTGTGGCTCAGCTGCCTTCCTACCTTAGGGCACGATCTGGATGTTTAGAACTCCACGGGGCACAGGCCCTCTTGATTCCATCTTTGTTGACTCTACTAATGAAATATAAATCCCGTCCTTAACATAACCCATGCTAATGGTCTTCTAGACCAGTTCTCCAGACCGGGATTCTTTAAGACAGTGAACTCCCAGGTGTTTTTGCTGACCCAATAGCTTGTAAGGATATATGGGCTGGGGCTCTTCTCCTTTTTTCCTTTTATTGAACATAGATTTTTTTCTCATATAATATATCCTGAATATGCTCTCCTCCATCCCATTTTCTCCCCACCTCCTCTTCCATCCAGACCTAATCCCTTTCTATCTCTCATTAGAAAACAGACTTCTAAGGGATAATATAAAATATAGTAAGCACCAATGACAACCAATGTTGGAGAGGATGTGGAGCAAAGGGAACACTCCTCCACTGTTGGTGGGAATGTAAACTTGTACAACCACTATGGAAATCAGTATGGCGGTTTCTCAGAAAATTAGGAATCAAACTACCTCAAGACCCAGCCATCCCACTCTTGGGCATATACCCAAAGAATGCTGATACATACCATAAAGATACATGCTCAGCTATGTTCATAGCAGCACTATTTGTAATAGCCAGAACCTGGAAACAACCTAGATGCCCATCAACGGAAGAATGGATGAAAAAAATGTGGTACATATACACAATGGAGTACTACTCAGCAGAGAAAAACAATGAAAGCATGAAATTTGCAGGCAAATGGATGGAACTAGAAAAAATCATCCTGAGTGAGGTAACCCAAACCCAGAAAGACAGTTATGGTATGTACTCACTCATTGGTGGATTCTAGATATAAAATGAACAATCAGACCACAACCCATAGAACCATAGAGGCTATATATATAGCATGGAGGTCCCTAGGATGACTGTGGCATATAATAAATTTCAGTTTTACTCAATTATTGAAAAAAAAATAGCCAAATGAATGGAAACACATGAACTATGAACCAAAGACTGAGGGGCTCCCAGCTGGATCAGGCCCTCTGAATAGGTGAGACAGTTGATTGGCTTGATCAGTTTGGGAGGCATCTAGGCAGTGGGACCAAGTCCTGTGCTCATTCCATGAGTTGGCTGTTTGAAACCAGGAACTTATGCAGGGACACTTGGCTCAGTCTGGGAGGAAGGGACTGGACCTCCCTGGACTGAGTCTACCAAGTCGATCACAGTCCTCGGGGGAGGACTTGTCCTGGAGGAGGTGGGAATGGAGGGTGGGCTGGGGGTAAGGGGAGGGCGTGGGAGGGGGGAGAATAGGGGAACCCATGGCTGATATGTAGAACTGAATGGTATTGTAAAATAAAAAATATATATCACAAAAAAAAAAGAAACGAAAAAAAAACAAAAAACAAAAAAAAAATATAGTAAGATAGAACAAAACTAACATATCAGAATAGGACAAAAGAAGCAAGGAAAAGAGCCTCCAAAAGCACAAGAAACGGATAGAGATGCAAAGGCACACACTCAGGAATACCATAAAAACATTAAACTAGAAGCCATAACATATATGCAAAGGACCTGTAGGAGAGGGGTGGGGGAGGGAGAAATAATTAAGAATTAAAAAAGACAAAATTAATAAAAGCAGAAAAGCTCTGACAAGACACCTCCAGTGATGCCTTTGAGTTCATTTTCTGTTGGCCATCTACTGATGGGCATGCCTCCTACTCTTAAAAGTAGTTTCCCCAGTGAGACGCTCTTGTAGAAAACTAAATTTCATTTGCAAGTAGTTAACAATTGGAGATAGCTTCTGGGCTAGGGATGAGGGCTTGTGTCCACTACTCCTTTCAGTTCTAGGACCCCATCTGGTGTAGACCCATGAAAGCCCCATACATGCTGCCTCAATCTCTCTCAGTTCATATGTGTGTTAATCCTGTTGATTTAAAGGCCTTGTTCTCCTGGTGTCCTCTATCCCCTCTGGCTTTTACACTCTTTCTGCCTCCTCTTCTACAGGGTTCCCTGATTTGGTGGAGACATCCCATTTAGGGCTGAGAGTTCACACTCTGCATGTTGTCTGTCTATGGGTCTCTGTATTGGTTCCCATCTCCTGCAAGAAGGAGCTTCTCTGATGACCACTGAGCAAGGGACTGATCTATGAGTATAGCAGAATGTCATTAGGAATCATTTTATTACTGTTCTTTTAGTAGAACAGAAGCATTTAATTTTACCCAGGTTCCTAGGATATCTAGTCTCAAGTTCTTGGCTACCCAAGCAGTGCAGGGTATGGTTTCCATCTTGTTGAGTAGGCATCCAGTCAAATCTGACAAGGATTAGTTACTTCCACAAGATATGTGACACCATTGCACTAGCATATCTTGAATGTAGGGCAGCACTGTAAATCAAAAGGTTTGTAATTGTGTTGGTGTTTGCATTTCTCCTTTGTTAGTGTACAGAGTTCCTCCCTGTACCAAAGATGCTAGCATGTTGTGGTGAAGGCTCTATGCAGGCACTGACTCAACTTCTCCATGTTCAATGAGTTGTGTGGGTGTTGCCTTCAGCAAAAGAGCCTTGAGGTCAGTTTGTGGAGGGAAAGGGCCTCTAAACATGCCTCACAGGTAATCAGAAGTGTCTCCAAAATATCCAGCCTCCTGTTTACAATTGTGATGCAAGCCCCAGCCTGTGTAACTGCAAGATAGCCAGTACTCCTTGTGAAGAGCCACTATGTCCCCCCAGTGGTTCTTTTTTATGTGGGGGGGGGATGCATGTGTATGCACACATGTCAGTGTCTGTGAAAAGGCCAGCCATCAATGTTGTTGTCATCCTCCATCAATCTCTACCTTGTTTGCTGAGACAAGGTCTCTTACAAAACTGAGAGTTTGCCAGTTTGATCAGTGAACCCTTTCCGTCCATCTTTCTCAGCTCTCCTCTGGAACTGCTCTGGGAGGTAGGGTTACAGGCTTGCATTGCTACTCCCAGCTTTTGTATGCCTACTGGGGACCTGAACACAGGACCTTGTGCTTCTGTGTCAGGTACTTTACTTAGCAAGCCATCCCCCTGGCCCTCATTCTTAGTTGCTCCACAGTCACCCTGGTTCTGCGTCACTGTTCTAGGATTCTTTCCCCATTGCATCAGAGACTTTCATGTTGGTATATCTTTTTGTCTTCTCCCCCTTTGGCCAGAAACTTTTCTGTATGCACTCCAAAACACAAGCAATATTGCCTGGGATGTCTTTCTGTATGCTGTGGATGTGTTGCTCTGATTGATTGATAAATAAAATGCTGATTGGCCAATAGCCAGGCAGGAAGTATAGTATAGGTGGGATAAGCAAAGAGGAGAATTCTGGGAAGTAGAAGGCTGAGAGAGGAGACACTGCCAGGTGCCACCATGAGAAGCAAGATGTAAAGATGCCAGTAAGGTGGTATAGATTTGTAGAAATGGGTAAATTTAAGGTGTAAGATCTAGCTAGCAAGAAGCCTGAGCCATTAGGCCATACAGTTTTAATTAATATAAGCCTCTGTGTGTTTACTTGGGTCTGAGCGGCTGCGGGCCTGAGTGGGACTGGAGAAAACTCCAACTATACAATTTGAGCTCCCTGTGTCTAATCCCACAAAGACTTAGGCATATCAGAGAAGACTCTGAACACTGACCATGGGGATGAATATTTGGTGTTGGACAACACGGCTCTGAGAGTCCAGTCACTGTCCCCTTCACACTGAACAATGCAACGCCTTTCCTGCCTCAAGCCAATAGGAAATATTTCTGTGGCTTACATGCTTCTTCTGGATCAGGGCCTTCTTCTTTCAGCCCTCCCACTCTCTGTCCAAGATATTAATGCCAGTCCCACAGTTCTTGATGAAGAAAGTAACAATTCAGCAATCATATATTTAGGAATACCCATAGCAGCTTGATCTTTCTCTTCTGTTTCATTATTATCTCAGCTTCACTGTATTTTTGCCTTAATACATAAGTAACTGTATTATCCATGCTTTAAAAAATAAGAAATGAGAAAATATTGGCCTGATGCTATGTCACTACATAGCTGCCTATCTACCATACACCTTTTACAGCCAACCATGATGATACAGCTGCATTCTGATTACATTTGCTGGCTTCCCCCATTCTTTCTGAAAGTCTTTAATCTATGTCATTCAGTCTTTGGGTCTCTAATTCACTGCCTCAGCTCTTGCCAAAGTGACCATTGAATTCTATAGGGTCAAATCTTAATTTTGTTTTGCTGGCCCATATGTAGCCCTGGGGACCGTGGCACTTTCTATTTGAAAAGCTCACTTCCCTGGCTCTGAGTCACCAAGAAACCTCTTTCGTTTGCTTCCTGTGGTGATTTGAATAGGTATTGCCCCATAGACTCATGTTTTAGATGCTTGACCCACAGAGAATGGCACTATTAGGAGGTGTGGCCTCTTTGGAGTAGGTGTGGCTTCACTGGAGTAGGTGTGGCCTTGTTTGAGGAAGTGTGTCACTGTGGGCGTGGGCTTTAAGGTCTTCTATGCTCCAGCTAGGCCTAGTGTGGCAGTCTCTTTCTGTTGTTTGTGGTAGAACTCTCAGTTCCTTTTCCAGCACCATGTCTGTCTGCACACCACCATGTTCTGCCATGATGGTAATGGACTAAACCTCTGAAACTGTAAGCCATCCCCAATTAAATGTTTTCTTTTATAATAGCTGTTGTGATCATGGTGTATCTTTACAGCAATAAAACCCTAACTGAGCCTGGCCTGGCAGCTAGTGGCACACACCTTTAATCTCAACAATTGGGAGGCAGAGGCAATAGGATCTCTGAGTTTGAAGCCAGCCTGGTCTACAGAGCAAGTTCCAGGACAGCCAGGGCTACACAAAGAAACTTGAAAAGCCAGAACAAACAAACAATAAAAACAAACAAATGACAACAACAAACAAACAAACAAACCCCAAGACACTCCCCTTTCTAGTAGCTTCTTTCCCCTTGTCCCTTCCCCTGATCCTTAAAACCCCAGAGTGTCAGCGCTCCCCTAGCAACCTGCTTTTCTACCAGTATTCATTCCCCAAGTAATCTCACCCTCCTTCGTGGTTGTAGATAGCATTCAGATGCCAATGCAACCTGAACTTATGTCTCTACCTAGTCAAAAAAATGCCTTTTAAGGAAATCAAGCTAACATTTGTCAACATCAGCTTCTGATACACCCCAAGCCTGCTCTTTCCCTAGCCTGATAACTCCCCAACTCCTTAGAATAACTTGATTAGTTTTGCAGAAATATCCTACCTTTTTGTTTTGGTGTTGGAACTCTGTATTATATTCTAGAATTTGGAGGCTGAGAAGAATTAATTAATTTTAACGTCCTTGAGTTGTAAGTATTACCATTAGAACTTGTAGGATTGAAGTTCAAGGGGATCCAAGAAGAAATAATTTTTTAAGAGTAATTCACATATACTTAGATAACAAAGCATTTGAGGTAAATAAAGTAAATGTTTTTAAACTGTGATTGGATAAGGTCTAAATGAAAACTCAAAATTTGGATAATAAAAGAGGTTACAATAATATATTTTACAATTTTGAAATGTCAGTAAATGTTCCTAGTGGCTAGAGGTCCTCTTTAGGCATGCCCAGATTGAGAGTCTGACTTGACCCCAAACTCAGGGTAAATTATCCTCTCAGGTATGAGCTCAGTTATTAATTTTTTAAAAGGCAGTCACTATATAAGCTGGGCATATAACTCAGAGGAAGGATACCTACTTAGCATGCATAAGATCTGACATTTGATTCTCAGCATTGAAGAAGGAAAAAAAGAACAGCAATTATTGTAATCTCCCACATAAAACATTGCCAAACATTTGTTGTTGAAGTTTATTACATGTCTGCAAAAAGCTGGAGCTATTTGGCATTGCCAAGTAAAAACACGTTTTTTAATTTGTTCGTTAAGCAGCTGCTTATGAATAATAGTTTATTTGAGGTGATTAATCACTTGAGACCAGCCTGCAGACACAGGGCACTGCATTATAAATCACATCTTATTTTCATTCATAGGGAATAGAGTGATATTCATTTTTTGGACATGATTTATCATTTGCAGGTTGTATCTGCTATCTCTGTGGGCTGGGAAAATGGATAGCTCATCTTATTAAAAAGTCTTCAACTTTTGCTATAATATTTTCTGCATAGCCAGAAGAAAACCATGATCAAGACCATTGGTTCCAGTATTAAGGTGTACTGGATGGAAAGAGTGTTGTAAATGGTTTCTTCACTATCAGATAAGTGAAATGTGGGCGAGCATCTAGGCTTTCCAAACCATTTTGTGTGGGCATCTTTTGAACTGTTATTTGTTTAAGGAGACCTGCTTAGTATTTATAGATACTCTGTCTTCTTTAAGAAGTACAGGAAGCACTACTGGTGTCATGCCTTGGGATGACTTTCTTTCCCTTTGGTTATAATTCCTTCCAGCTCTCTGTGACATGAAATCTCAAAGTAAAAGTAGTGGGTGCTATTTCATAAAATTTCATTTACCAAGTGCTATGTTCCTCTGTCCCTACCCTGCCAATGTAAAATTTAGCCAGTAGGGCCATTGTCATTTCGAGTGATATCAGTAGACAATCTGGTGATGCTGGTAAGGTACTTACTGTAATAATGGCAATATTCACATAAAGCAAGAAGGAAAGTTAACAAGAACCAATACTCTCATATCCCTGTTAGCTCTCTTGACTAGAGGGGCAGGAAACTACGATCTTTATATGGTCTTCTGGACTGTTTCCCTAAAGTCTTTAGACTATCTATCTTTTGCATGACTTTCTTAGAATATAGGTAGAGCATAGGATGTTGCAACCAAATTTACATTGTGACCCTAGCTCTACAATTACTAACTGTGTGTCTGGATACTTAACTCCCATGCATTGCAGATTTCTAGTGTGTACAGTATAGGGAATCATACTCTTCTATAGGCCTGGCCCAAGGGTGGGAATGAGCCCTGGCAGAGTGGGAAATTCTCATAACTGGTAATTATTTCTGATAATGTTCATAAAAGTAAGTTAATAAATTAATCTATCTGAGTCTCAGGCTTCTTATAGTTACATTGTAAGTGTAACTATATGTTGCTAATGTTGTCAATCATTATGTTTCATCTACCAATCTGAGTCTATAGAATTTACCTAACAAATGTAGGGTTTTTTTGCGGGGGGGGGGGTTCAAGACAGGGTTTCTCTGTTTAGTCCTTGCTGTCCTGGCACTCACTTTGTAGACCAGGCTGTCCTCAAACTCAGAGATCCGCCTGCCTTTGCTCTCCAGTACTAGGATTAAAGGCTACATCACTGCCTGGTGCGGTTTTAAAGGACCTTTCAGAGCTGTACTGGTAGCAGGCAAATAGTACAGCTAACAGCACAGACGACTTGTAATCTAATCCTAACTCTGCTATTTTCTACTTTTGTGACCTTGTGACCTTGAAATCGAGAAGTCATGTAACCTTTGTGTATTTCATGTTCTTATCTATAAAATCATGGTGATACAGTCCTGGTCTGTTAGAATTGCTTTGAGAATTAAGCAAACAAACTTTATGAAATGTGCTTCCAAAAGTCCCTAGCACATCACAGTTCTCAGTAATCATTTACTATCCTTATGCCTGAAAGAAGGCTCCAATCTCAACTTTTAATTTGCACATACACACACACATAAAGACAAACATAGACACACACATATGCACATACACAGACATACATATACATACACACACACATGAATACATGATTCATGCTTCCACTTATTCATATATGATCACTTCTACCATAAGAGTCTCAGGATGAACAAGAACGCACGATGTTTTACTAGATATTAAAGTTAGCTGAAAAATTAGTTATTAGTTAACCAAATATTACTTAGTAATTATGTTTTACTATGTGTAAAGTGGATTTTATCTAATAGAGAAAATTATTTCCCCTATTATAGAGCTGAAGAATATTACGTTGAAGATACTCCAATTTATGGTAACTTAGATAATATAATCCCAGGTAAGTTTTATTTTTCCATAACTAGACATCAACAATTTGAGGTATCCCATTTCTAAAACCATCACAGTTAGGCATTCTAGAAGCCATAAGTTATATACAGCATATTGCATAGGATATGTTGGTAAGGACCACACTGTAAATTGTACTGTGATAGTCAGTGCAAGCCAGCAGCTCCTGTTTTTCTGTGTGCTTCATTTCACGCTGGTAGCAACAACAATACATCACCACTAGAATAGCAATAGAAGGTTCTAGTCCCGTGAATTTTGACACACAGAGAATTTTGTGAAATGAAGCCACAGAAGAGAATATGATCCACAGAAACAGTATTTTGTGATCCATAAAGAACAGAATATATTCACAGAAACAGTATCTTGTGATTTGTGTATAGAAGCCTGTGTACAGTTAATGGTCAAAACCATGAACACTTTCTCTGGTTTCCTGTGTTATAGCCTGTTCTCTTTAAGCGGAGAACCTGGGGCTGGATTGATAGCAGCTGGGGAGAAAGCAGAACCAAGTCATCACTAAGTGGTTTGTGCTTTTATTCTTCTACAAGTGCTCTTCACTTGAACCTTCTCTCAAAACAAAACACTCTCAAGCGCTCAGAGCAAACAGCTGTGATCTGATCCCATAGTTGATGAGAGAAGCTGCTACCCTGCTATGGGCCTTCCCTCTGCTCATGAGCAGAGTCTCTGAGTTTATTCTGCTTGCAGATCTCTGTCTCAAATACAAAGGTTTTCTGTGATCTAAAAATACCATAGTATCTATGCATCCAAACCAATACAGAATTATAAAGTTAGAGATATGGGAATTTTATGATTCAAAGTTTTAACTGTCTTTCTTTCCATTATGAATATCCTCTAACTTCTACACTATAACAAGCCAGAAATATTATATTAAAATAATGTTCCTTCTGCTTTATGTTGCAGAATTATGATCTCATCCTTCATATTTAAGTTCCTATAAATTTTGATGGCCCAGAGCCCATCAGATCTGTACTTTCCAAACCAAAATATGCCAGGGGTTTATTTCCAGATGCTGACCTCACATGCTCTGGATTGGATTTAGAAATCTGCTAACAAGGCTGGGCCATGGTGGCACACACCTTTAATCACAGCACTCAGGAGGCAGAGCCAGGAGGACCTCTGTGAGTTCAAGGCTAGCCTTGTCTACAGAGCAAGATTCAGGACAGGCACCAAAACTACACAGAGAAACCTTGTCTCGAAAAATAAAAAAGAAATCTGCTAACAAGCAAATACAAGATTCTGATGCTAGTTTCCCATGGACCATGATTTGAGAAACACCACTCTAGGCTGTTTTCCCATGTTGTTTTTTTTTAGAGAGGGTAGAAAGATTATTAGGTACCTTTTGGTATAATAAATATATCTTCCTCTCTGAGGTCAAATTGATGCATTGTACATTTTGGCTGGGTAACTAGCCACTCTAAGTAGGTATATATAGGGATGTATTTGAGAGAATAAAGATACAAAATAGGATGGTTCACTAGCATGAAGAATGTAGTGAGTACAAGTCTGTTGACTTTTAGACACTGCACAAAAAGTTCTAGATCCTTCGAATGGCATTGAACAATCTTGAGGATTTGAAACAGTCCTGTCTAAGAGAGATGCTTCTGATTAGTGGGACACAAATCAGAATCTAAGCCATTTTGTTCAAAATTAGAGTGAGGCACTTTAAATATTTCTGGATAAAGCATATTATTCATAGAATTAATTACAAAACTGTAATCATCGATGGACTTTGCAAGCAGATGGACTTTATGCTAGGGTGTACCACGTGCAGCCACACCCATGTAGTAGATAACACAGACAACCCTTTAACTCCATTGGATCTCCAGATCATTTTAAACAGTAGTTCAGATGAGACTTCCACATGCTGTTGTGGTACAGAAAATCCCTATGACACAGTCTCCGTCTTGAGCTTCTTATCATCTATCAGTAATATTGTGGACAAAAGACTTTTCTGTCTGATCAGCCAGTAACAGTTTGTGCTTTCATAACTTCTTTGCACGTCCATCTAAAAGACTACTTAAATAATTCTTGAGGCTGTATATTCTTAGCTAAATATTGTTTGGGTCACACATTTTATTTATACCAGCACTTTTCATTTTTTCCACGGAAACCTCCATCACCTCTACTCCCAAGAAGCAATGGATGAGGACTGCTATGAGCAAATGAAAGCTCGACCACAAAGGTCTGCAAGTGATATGCAAGAAGCCCCCACATCTGGACAGGTGACGTTTTCTGTATAAGTTAAGTCTAGTCTAGTTCAAAGCACCTGGACATGTTTCAAGAGCACATAGGGTGTTTTCTGATACACATTTGAAGCAGCCTGTTAAAAATTTTGCAGCATGAATCACATGTCAAGTTCTGAGACTTGAGCTCTACAGGGAAATACAGAAGCAAGAGCAAACTCAAACAACACCAGAAGACTCAAAATTAGGTGTAGTTCAAAGAACAATAGGCCCTGTCTTTGTGTATATATATATATATATATATATATATATATATATATATATATATATAAATGAATTTGCATAATGCCCTGAAAGCATCCAAACGTTCAAGTATTATTCTTTCTTCTCCAAAATCTTTTCTCTTATATCCCCTCACTACTGCCTAGACTAGTCATGGACAATTGTGACAGCAATTGTGACAGCCTTGCTTCATGTGCCCCATTTGCAGTCTCTGCTTAGAGTCCCATGAAGGAGGCAGCATTAAAATTCCTATTTTTTAAAACTTGCAAAGAAAGAAAAGCTTGTCCTGGAGCACCCAGATACTGTGTGAGGAAACAGAATCCAAAGGCAGATTCATCTTACATACAATATTCTTGTTCTAAAATAGGTCACAGTTTGGAAATTTCCCATTGTGGTAGAATTTTTCTCCTTTTCACTACAAGAATTTTGTAAGAAATCAGACTTCTTAACAATTCTATTAAGAAATTGGGGCCGGGCGGTGGTGGCGCACGCCTTTAATCCCAGCATTCGGGAGGCAGAGCCAGGCGGATCTCTGTGAGTTCAAGGCCAGCCTGGGCTACCAAGTGAGTTCCAGGAAAGGCGCAAAGCTACACAGAGAAACCCTGTCTCGAAAAACCAAAAAAAAAAAAAAGAAAAAAGAAATTGGGATGTAGTGATATTTGAGAAAAAAGCCACCACATATGAAATCTGACATTTGGTTAATTATAAAATATGCTTTTAGGGGCTGGAGAGATGGCTCAGTGCAAGAGCGCTTGTTTTAGAACCCACACTGAACAGCCCACAATCACTGCTAACTCAAGCTCCAGGGGATCTGACATCCTCTCTGCCCTCTACAGGCATGTGCATGCACACACATACACAGGTGGGGGGGATATGTACATATATACACACATATACACATAAACACAAATCTTTAAAGTGCACTTTTTTTTAAAGTAGGAAAAGCTATATGGCATGATATCTCCTGTTAAACTCATGATAATAAAATGAAAGCTCTTGAAGGAGATTAAGGTGTAAATACACCATCTAGAAATGTAGATGTAACTATACCAAAAGTTATGAATATAAATTATGAATAAACACATGGGAATTGCATGGAGTCATTTTCTTTGAGCTGCAGCTGGCTTTTCCTCAAGTGGAAATGATGCAAAACCATGTAACACCGTTGAGCCTGCTCTTTTATGAATTGTGTAGTTAAAGACACGATTCAGAAAACTAGTCTCTATTCCATTACATTCTTATACATCCAGTTTCACACATTAGAAGTCCTCTTCTCCTAATTGCTCCATTTCACCTCATCAGCATAGTCATGACCATTTGCTACTCTGATATTCATGCACTGATTGGTCACAAAAGCACAGGGAATCTACAATAACATGTGTAGGTTGAAGGAAGAAAGCGTTTTCTGAGAAACACGGGTCATTTCTTTGTCCTTTGCCTTTGTGTGTGGTTCAGAGACTGTAATTTGAGTATCTTGATCTCATTGAAAAATTAAGTCCTAAGAGTTCATCAGAAAACCTAGGAATTAGATTATTCCCCAATTGCTCCCATAGCCTATAAACTTTAAGGATATACACATGTGATATTCCTTTTATTTGTTTGTTGGCCTTGGGCCGATGTCCCACCTCCTTACTCTGTCAAAAGCATCCTCTCCCTTCTCAGACCAATACTAATTATGCTCCGCATTATTCCTCCTGAGTTTCAGGATCTGACAACTTTAATTAATTTTTCTCTTCTTCCTGGAAATGATCATTATCATTTGCCTAGCATGTGTGAAAATGATCTCAATATTAAAACCCAACCAACAGAACAACAGAAACTTCCTTTGCTCTTTTTTTCCCTCTAATTTTGGGA
Source organism: Peromyscus maniculatus bairdii (assembly GCF_049852395.1). Taxonomy (NCBI): domain Eukaryota; kingdom Metazoa; phylum Chordata; class Mammalia; order Rodentia; family Cricetidae; genus Peromyscus; species Peromyscus maniculatus. The sequence continues at coordinate 39,495,112 of NC_134863.1, read as the reverse complement.
CTAAGTGAAATTAAATAGGTTCTTTCCATCCCCTGTGGCTTCTATTTCTTGCTAGGGACTCACATTTCTTTACCCTTTCCTCTATGAACCCCCAATGCCCTCAACTAAGCCAGCACAGTGGAAGTCTGAAGTAAATATTGAATGTACAGCCATGATCCTTTCTTGGGACTCAGATATTTCTTTTTACCCTGACACTGCCTGATAAAACACAATAGTATTGCCACATATCATTTGGAGTGATTTCCTATAATTGCAGGAACCAAATTCCAACCACGCTGGTATTGAAGAGAGATGTCATGCCTCATATGACAGACAGAGCTAAGAATGTATTTTGCCTTTGAGACGATTGAGTAGCGACACACTCCTCATTCTCCTCATTCTCCTTCTTTCTGTTCTGTTATCAGCAGACCCCTCAAGTGAGGTTGGACAAGCCACTAAAGGCTTATGCATTTTTTTTTTTGATTCAAGGGAAAAGATGCCTTTTCCATTCTTGATAGTAAATATCAATTTTCAAATGCCATCAAATGTGCCCATTCCTGGTGTCATGATATTACATATGCTGGCGGGTAGAGCCAAGGTGCCCCACGGCAGGTGAGAGACAGAGATGCCAGGCAGACAGCGCTTACTGAAGAGTTTTATTTGGTGGGGGGAAGAAAGAGGGGAGATAAGGAGGGAGGAAGAGAGGTGGGGGGTGAGGGGTTCAAGAGGTGAGGGGTGAAGCCGGGCGGTGGTGGCGCACACCTTTAATCCCAGCACTCGGGAGGCAGAGGCAGGCAGATCTCTGTGAGTTCGAGGCCAGCCTGGGCTACCAAGTGAGTTCCAGGAAAGGCGCAAAGCTATGCAGAGAAACCCTGTCTTGAAAAACAAAAAACAAACAAAACAAACAACAACAACAACAAAAAAGAGGTGGGGGGTGAGGGGTTCGAGAGGTATGCATCTCGTGAGAGGAAATCAGAAGGAGAAGAGAGAGAAATGGGTGGAGAATTCTTAAGGAGAAGCTCTAAGAATAGGCTTCTACAGCAAGGCATTGGGTGGCATCAAAGGGCAGGATCAGAATATTAACACCTGGGCCATTCATTCTCTTGGGGCCTGTTGCCAGGGTGATGGGAGGCAATGGGAGCTTGCTATAGCATAGGTCAGTTGCTTGGTCTTGCTGGCCTTGGGTACAGGACTCCAAGTCTCTAGAACAGGATAGGGCAGAATTTACTGAAGAAGACAGGAGAGTTCAACAAAGTCCCCAAAGACCAACAAATCACCATTTCTTTATGGTTCTAAGTGAACTTTAATAACTTTTCACTAGTTGGCCTGGGGAAAGTTGAGGCAGACGACAGTACTAAAAGTGTGCAGCAGTGAATTGACAAGTTTTCTGGGGTACAGAGCAGAGTGGGGAGTACTGAGCATCAAAATAGAAAACCTTAAAGGTCAGGACCTGAAATCCCAACTTTAGTCCACAGGCTGTGATTCTTTCAGAAGGACAGATAGTAAAAGACAAGGGTTGTACCTTACAGCGATAATTTGAAAACAGTACAGTGGGATGAATGGTGGAGGGGAAGATGAACGTGTGGATAGCAGTTAGACAGCTCTTGCACTTTTGTGGAAATGATAAGGAATAGCAAGTCTGATAAAGAAACTAAAGAGCATGTAAATGGAGCCATCTCTTCTGCCTGACATAAAAACACAAGACGTTTCCCTTATACCAATAGGGAAATACTTGCTTAGGTGCGGGGAGTTTTTTCATCCAAATGTTACTTCCTCAGCCTCTAGCCCCCATGATTTTGGCCTGGTCTTAGAGGTAAATCCTGAACATAGATAGCTACACTATCTCCAATGAAAACCCTCCAATTTTAGTTGGAAGCTTGTAATAATCATAATATCATCTGCTTTTAAATAATTACAGCTTCAGTATCAACGTTCTCTATTTACCAGAACGTTCTCTATTTACCAATCATATCTACACTATGAGATCAGTATTACTGCTTCCATTTTAAAAGCAAGAATACTGAGACTCAGTATGATTTTCAAGAAGCCACCCAAGCTCAAGCTGCCCAAGTTGTACATAACACAACTGAGATTTAATGATGCTGGGATTTTCCAACAACGCATTCAAGGTCTGGGCTTCAACCTGTTGTGTGCCCCAGGTTACCTTAGCCTTCTGTCCTCACCCTGACATTGACCCAGCTCTAGGACAGAGGGGAAGGGTAACAAAGTCCATTTTGTCTTAGGTGTCAGTTGTGCGAAGAGATCTGTTTGCTTTATTCTAACGAATCTTTAAAACTGTAAAGCAAGAGGCAGAGGAAGGATTTGTGGGTCAGATTAAATCACCATTTATTGAGAATATGCAAAGCACACCTTATACTTGTTAGATTCCTCTCTATTGTGTGTTTTCCCTCCTAAACAAATGAAGGTACAGTTACTTGGTAGAAGTGACATAAGACAGTAACTGCTTGAGGTGAAGGTAAAGATATAAGCAGGTGAGAAACTGTCTAATGTGTTCACATAAATTTTGAGTATGAGGGAAAAAATCCATGAAGCTTCATCTAAATACTTTTTCAACTCAAAAGTCTTGAATTAACTACTGATTTGTTGTTGTCTTTAACTGTTAACTTTGGCAAAATAAGGTAACTAAAGCCAGAATTTTTTTTTTCATAGGCCATGGAAATTTATAGAAGTCTTGGAATTTAAAGACTAGACCAACAATGAAAAACTAACATACCTTTTCTTTTCAGGGACGTGCCGAAGATCAGATGTGCTATGCCACACTGGATCACAGCTTCAAGGGGAAACGCAGAAGGCCCAGGAAACAGAACACTAATTTGTTAGACAGGGAAAAGGATGCACAAGTGTGTGCAATGGATGCCAACATTTCTCAGATCAATTTGGTAGAAAGTTCCCCACCAGATAACCAGGCAGTAGAGGAAAGTGTTCATGATGATCCTGCAAGACTGTTTGGATTAATCCGTGCCAAGAGAGAGCCTGCAATCTAGCTGGATGATGATCCAGCTCACTGATAAGCATCCTATCAGAGATGGTTAAGAAAACAAGAGGGCTGGCAGGACAGTCTGCTCATTTGTCGATGGGATGGTAGCTTCCTTTTTCTTCAGAGATTGTGTCTCCACACACTAAATCTAGTGCCATTAAATTTAATTACCTGAATTCAGTTAAAAAATATCCAAGTAGGAAAAGTAAAATAATAAAATCCAGTTTGCAAATTAAGTTACTTGATTACAAAGCCAAAATGTATAGCAATACCTAGGAAAATTTTCAAAAAATTTAAAAGTACATATGTGCTCTAGGATATGTCACTTGAAAGATAAAAGCCAATGTCTTAAAATATTAATCAATTGAACATTTCCTCTTTCATCAATGTGAATAAATAATTAGAAATTTCATATTGAAAGTACATTGCCAAGAAAAGTAGAATAATCTTGAGGAGTATTTTTCCAAAATATAAATAGCATAATTAGTTTAAAAATTGTTATAAGAGTTCCATGTTCCTTACAACAATAAAAAAAAAGAACTTAGAAATTCTACTGCCAGAGATAATCAGTATGAATCTTTCTGTGTTTGTGAATATTTTATGGACATAACCATGTATATGTATCAGTTGTTCCCTTTCTCTGTTTTAACTTAAAAGTAGAGGATTATGAGTGTTATTTAAATTTTCTTCATGGATCAAGGTACTCTGGCTTTACTTCTACTATATTTAACTATATCAAATATACTACATTTTGTCTGTGTTACTGCTGGAAGCAAACGCAGGATCTTTCACACAAAAGTCAAGTGCTTCATCGCTGAGCTCCATCCCAAGTTCTGTCTCATAATTGTAAAGTCTGCGTTGTATCTCATTTATGACTCAATCAGAATTCATTCCATTAATATTGAAGATTACTTAAATTAATTCAAGTTTCTATTTATCTGTTCACAAATAATATTCTAATGAGAATGTTCCAAGACATGTCTGGATACTTATCTAGTTTCTTTTTTGTGTTAAGTCCCCTAAAGGAAATGGAATATATTTAAAGATATGTGTTCTTATCATTCATCTCCATAGGGCAGATCTCTAGAAGGTCAGAAATTGGATCAAAAATATGCACACAGTTTAAATTCTAAAGGATTAGCCCACATTGTCTCCCAAACAGTTAACTCAATAATCTTCAGCATGGGGCAGAGGTGCTTAGCTGTGATCCCAGCATGCAGGAAGCTGAGGCAGGAAGAGCCCATTAGTTCCAGGTCATCTGGTCCTGAATAGTGAATTTCTGGTCAGCTTGGGTTAAGAGTGAAACCATGTTTCAAAAAAAAAAAAAAAAAACTATCAAAACCAAAATAGCTTCTATTGTCTTCCACTGAGAAAAGAAGCTTGTTGGTAGTTTATAATTAACATATTTAACTTGTTATAATATGTATTTTAAAAGGCTACTTTGGCAGAGAAGCTTGGGTACAACATACCCTTTTTTTCTTTTCTGGCTATGTGCTGTGGATTTTACATACATCACATTTTTATACTGTTTTTGAATTTTATTAAGTTTAAATGTAGTTATATAATTTGCCATTTCCCCTTTCTTCTTCCAAAACTTCCCCATGTATCCTTTCTCGCTTTCTCAGTGACCTCTTTTTCTTTAATTGTTGTTACATATATGTATGTATATAATTGGAAAGCTCTACCTGTAGAAGACCATTTCTCCTACTCTGAACATTCTCCAGTTGCCCATAATTCTTTGTCTAGAGTTGAGAAACTGCAAGCTTTCGACCCTCTCCATGTTGGCACATCCATTGGCATCAACATTGTTCAGATCTTGTCAAGTCACTCATATTGATGACACTTCATGGGTGTAGGCTTTCTGATATCATACATTTTTATTTAAATTACCATTTAAAAATATTAGAATAATAAAAGGTACCTTCATAATTTTCCATAATGTAATTGGAGTGTAATTTCCTTTAAAGGACTTAACCTAAAGAAGAAATTTTCCATAAAATTGGAATCTCAGTTTGCATGCATGCAGGATTCTGTCTGGTACCCTATACTTTAGCTTAAGGGATTTCTTTAACTATTTTTGCAGTCCAGATCAATGAGTAATAAAACTCCCTTTGTTAGAATTCCTAGCCACTCTCCCACGACCACGCAAGTGCTGGCAAGATGCTTAGTCATCCTCCAGCCTTACCTCCTGCATAATCCATGAGCTGCGTGATCACGTAATCTATGCACATGAATGGCGTAGCTATGTAAGCCTATATGCACATGTGCAGGGGAACATATGTGTGGGTCCCACTCACCCCTCCACCCTTTCTTCCTGCATGACCTTTCCATAGGCCTAAGCACCCCTTCCGTTCCCTTCCCTTAATAAACTCTTATAGTGGGTTTTGTTGTACCTCATGGCTTTTCTCACACAGTAAACAACACCACTTAATAAATAACACCCTTGTCATGCTGTGCATCTGAAAAAGCCATTGTTTAAATTTTTAGAGACATTGTCATGGGGTGAAAAATTCCCAAGGTTGAGCTAACTATGCTTCTCTGAACAATCTGTACTGTTCCATTTTTTGAACAAGTAGATGCCATCCAAAGCCTTCCTGGTACCCTTTGGTTTGAACTGTGTGGCTTGCTGAATCAAAGCTGCTGGATTTGAAACAAGTTGAATATCATTTTCCTCAAAGATTAAGTCATCCTTCTAGATTTGAGAAGCAGAACAAGCAGGCCCTGTCTCCATCTGAACACTGTGGATGTATTTTTCACCCTATCAGTTTTGAATTTCAACCAGAGGCTCATTCTCCTGAATAACAGCATTGATGGGGAAGTGTGTACTCACAGATCTCATCTTGTAGTGGAAGCCTGTTGTAAAGCTCTGAATCATGCTGTGAACATGTCTACAGGTAGTCTGAGCAGTGGCCAGTTCCGCTCTGGTTGCCTACCATTTGTCAACCTGGGGCCTCTTTTTCTTTTCAAGGAGACTTAGCCCTACACTGATGTGATTAGAGACTTACCTGTGTGCCCCCTCAGAGTGGTGTCAACATTTTCTGGAACATTGACAGTTTGTTAAGAATGGTCTTCATGGGCTGGAGAGATGGCTCAGAGGTTAAGAGCATTGACTGCTCTTCCAGAGATCCCGAGTTCAATTTCCAGCAACCACATGGTGGCTCACAACCATTTATAATGAGATCTGGTGCCCTCTTCTGGTGTGCAGACATATATACAAACAGAACACTGTATACATAATAAATAAATAAATCTTAAAAAAAAGAGAGAGAGAATGGTCTTTATTCTCATAGTAGATGTGGCAAAAAAAGAGCTTTCTGATTCTTTAAATGATAGTATTTTTATTGGGTAAAAGATACTGTGAACTGTACTTTATCTAATGATGGCTGTTTTAGCACTAGTTTGAACATTTCTTATAAAGTCAAGTTATTTGAAGTTATTTGGACATATTTTGATCCTTTATTTTTCTATTAATTTTTTGGGGGGGTTTCTATTAGTTTTTTAGTTACCATATAAAGTAATGAGTTTTATTTGAGTGTATGTGTGTGTGTGTGATTGTGCTTTGCTCTAATTTATTCCCTTCCCCTACTACCCTACTCTACATCACCCATCCACTGTGCTTTCATTCTCTTCCTTCCCCCAGGTAGTTCCCTTTTCTGTTTACATATCACATGTATGCCATTACCATCTTTCCCCCTGACTTCCTCAGGAATTCTTCCTTCTCTCTCATGATTCCCTTCATTGACCTTCATGCACACACACACACACACACACACACACACACACACACACACACAGAGAGAGAGAGAGAGAGAGAGAGAGAGAGAGACAGATCAGAGACAGAGACAGAGACAGAGAGAGAGAGAAGAGAGAGAGATGCATACATAATTATAAATCTAGATTCTGCATAATAGAAAAAGCATGCAGCATTTTTCTGAGTCTGGCTTATCTTGCAAGAATATAATGATGCTTGCAAAGGTCATGATTTCATTTTCCTTTCTGAAATAAAACTCCATTTGTATATGTACCACATTTTTGCTGTCCATTCATCTGTGGATGCGCAAGTAGGCTGGTTCCATTTCCTGTCTACTGTGAATGATCCAGCATTAAGCATGGATGCACAAGTATCTCTATGGTATGATGATGTAGCATCCTTTGGGAATATCTTCTAGAGAGAAATAGCTGTCTCATATGCTAGTTCCAATTTTAATTTTTGTATAACAGCTATACTGATTTCCTTAATGGCTACACAAGTTTACAGGCCTATCAGAGTGAGGATCGTCTCTAAGTATTTGATATCTTTTGTTTCCTTGATGATAGCCATTGCAATCAGAGTGAAATGGATTCACAGTTTGTATTCTCATTTTCCTCACAGGTAAGGTGAATATTTATTGGCCATTTGTATTTCTTTTGAGGACTGTCTATTCAGTTCACTACTCCATTTGTTAACTAGATGATTTCACTTTTCTTATTTAACTTGTTTGTAGTTCTTTGTATATCCTGTATATTAATTTCTTCTCTGATATATAGTTGGCAAAGGCCATTTCTTACTCTCTTCACATAGATTATTTCCTTTACCATGCAGAAACTTTTTAGAAATACTTTTATTTATTTAAATTTTTTTTCATTTTACATACCAACCACAGTTCCCCCTCCTATCCTTCCTCCCACTCACCCTCCCTCATCAACCCCCCATCCACACTCCTCCAAAAGGGTAAGGGCTCCCATAGGAAGTAAACAAAGCCTGGTACATTCAGTTGAGGCAGGACCAAGCCCCTCTCCGCTGCATCAAGGCTGAACAAGGCGTCCCACCATAGGGAATGGGCTCCAAAAAGCCAGCTCATGCACCAGGGATAGATCCTGACTCCCACCCATGCAGAGACTTTTAACATCATCCCCTCGTATCACTTAATTCTTATTCCCTGGGCTATTGAATCCATTTCCAGAGTGCTCTTGCCTATGCCTGTATCTGCAGGTGTTTTGTTTATTTTGTAGTTTCAGGTCTAAAATTAAGTTCTTTGATCCACTTTGAGTTTTTTGTCATGTTGTGTGAGAGATAGAGATCTATGTGTGTAAATTCAGTTTTCCCAGTTAAAGAGACTTTCTTTCTTCAATGTTATACCTTTAACCTTTGTCCAAAATGATGTGGCTATAACTGTAAGGCTTTATTTTTGAGTCCTCTATTCTGTCATATTATCTATATGTCTGCTTTTGTGCCAAGACCATACTGTTTTATTACTATGATTCTGTAATATGCTCTGAGATCAGGTGTTGTGATATCTGTATTGCTCTTTCTGCTAAGGCTGTCCTTGCCTATTTGGGTTTTGTACTTCCACATGTATATCAGGGTCGGTTTTTTTTTTTTTTTTATTAATTCTCACCTTTATTCTTAGAATAGCTTGAATATATTTTTTTTAATTTTAAAACACCATTCAGTTCAACATAATAGCCACAGATTCCCCTGTTCTCCCCTTCTCGCCCCCCTCCCCCTCCCCCCAGCCCACCCCCCATTCCCACCTCCTCCAGATCAAGGTCTCCCCCGAGGACCGGGATCGACCTGGTAGACTCAGTCCAGGCAGGTCCATTCCCCCCCTCCCAGACTGAGCCAAGTGTCCCTGCATAAGTCCCAGGATTCAAACAGCCAACTCATGCAACGATCTCAGGACCCAGCACCAACGCACAGCTGCCTCCCAAACAGATCAAGCCAAATGACTGTCTCACCCATTTAGGGGGCCTGATCCAGTTGTGGGCCCCTGGTGGAGCACTGGGAGTCTAATTAGTGAGAAAGAAGAGGGTTTATATGAGCAAGAATTGTTGAAGCCAAGGTTGGATAAAGCACAGGGACAAATAACCAAATGAATGGAAGCACAGGATCTATGAACCAAAGGTTTTTTGTTTTTATTGTTGTTGTGTGAAGAATGTCATTGGAATTTTGATGGAGATTGTGTTTGGTCTGTAAGACAGCTTTTGGTAACATAACCATTTCCACAATATTAATTCTGTAAATTCATGGTCAAGGGCAGTCTTTCCATCATCTAGTGTCTTTTTCCATTTCTTTCTTTTGGTGTCTTAAAGTTTTTATTGTAGAGGTCTTTTATGTGGTTACCATGGGGAATCAAAATGATGGCAATAGCCTGTGCTGTTTTGGAGTCTTCTGGAAGCTCCCTGAATAAGAATTTTTAGAAAGACCATTTTGTCATTTGCATTTTGTGGTCAGTATTGAGTGAGTATTTGAGGAGTGCCCTTTACATATCTCTAGAACTTACACTATTACTCGAACAATCTCACCTACAACATTTTTCCCCTTTGACCTGTTTCCTCATTTCACATGATGCCTAAGCTTCCTCTGCCTTATGAGAGTATTTAAAAACATACCCCAGACGATTATGTAGGGAAACAGAAGGTTCATCTCCTTTGTTACCATATTCCTGGATCCTTGTCCCTCACTGCTTAATGTTCAATGTCTTCAATTCCATTGATTTGCCTATTTTGTCTGGGGTTTATCTCTTTATCCAAGAGAGGATGGCAAGTCTTATGTGTTATTTCATCTTGACAAGATGCCAAAGCACTCACATTGTGTTACTATCATTCTGTAGTATACATATATTTCAGTCTAGTTCTTGGACATGATAATAAGCTATGAGTCAGTAGTCATCGGGCAATAATTAGGGGAATACTTCACCTGTGGAAGCTTGAAGAGTTTATGTTCCAAAAGGAATATCCTTATAAACTCTCTCATTTCTGCTGAAATGTACAGAGAAAAGCAAAGAGAAAAGCTAACAGAAGGAAACAGATGACTTTTTAAACTCTCGAATTTTTCATTGATGTTGCCGGAGAGGCTTTTCCTGGCGAGATACAACACACACATCTATTCACCCCAAACACTGAGCCAATGACAAACCAAAGTGACAACCGTATGAAAGCCCAACTTGCAGAACCAGTGAGTTCTTGTTAGGTTCCCGCTTCATCTCTATAAAGCCCAGCAGAACCTAGGTGAAATCTCACAGAAGCTGCAACACTAAGCTCTATGCATGACCTGCAGGCAGCTTGATGGGCCCAATGTCCTCTCAGGCACTGGCTGATTAGAGCCCCCTTCCCTGGCTGTCCTTTACTCCTTCTGTAAGTCTGGGGGTGGGGGTGGGGCTCTCCTAAATCTAGCAAGACTCAGTTTTCCCAGGCTTATAAAATCAGTTTTCTTCCTGAGTCTCGTGAGTCTACTCCCTCCCCACTGGAGGGAATGTTTCAGTTCAAAGGAACTTGCTATACAACAATTGATATTACCTTAAAGCTAAAAGGGAAGAAAAGAGCCCAACTCAAATCTCAAGGAGAACAATGATTGCTTATTTCCTTTTTGGTATTAAATAGCTTATTTCTGGTAGAATAAAGGCAGAGGGATTAGTTTCAGTACATAGTTCAAGTGTCTCTCTCTCTCTCTGAAGTTTTATCATCATTTGATTAATAAGGCATACAACATAAATTAGGACATTAAAAAGTAGAGAAGATGAAAATTTTGAGATAGGAGAGCTAGAATGTAAATTTAGTGAGCGTGTTCTCCTCTACTATTTATTCTTGTTTTAATCTCTATGGTGAATTGAATGATAAATGTCCCCCATAGGATCAGATATTTGAACCCTAGGTTTCAGTTGGTGGCAGTGTTTGGGGAGAGGGGAAGAATGGGACCTTTAGGAGGTGAAGCCTTAATGGCAGAAATATTCCCAAGGACAGTTTCACTTGCTGGATATTTAATTACCCAATTGCTATGGATCTGCCCTCATTCACAGAAGTCCAGCGGGCTATGGAAGACAAGATTCCAGCAGAAATGCTGATAATGAGACTCATCCCTCTTGTAGGATGGAGAGTACCAGGGGCTGAGGAGGTAGCTCAGTCTGTGAACTGATTGCTTAGCAGGCATGAAGACCTACCTGAGCTCACTCCCTACAACCATGGGAAAGAGCTGAGCATGATAGTAAGTGCTTGTAATCCCAGTGATGAGGAGAGAGAAACAAATGGGTCCCTGGAGCTGCCGGCCCAGCCTAATCAGGAAGTTCCAGGCAGATGAAGAAAGTCTAGCTCAAAACAAAGCAAAGCCCACAGAGACTGAACTGACAACCAGGGAGCCTGCATGAGACTGACCTAGACACTGCATATATGTTACAGTTGTGTAGCTTGGTCCTTTTGTGAGATTCCTAACAGCGGGAGCAGGGGCTGTCTCTGACTCTTTTACTGGCTTTTGGGACCCTACTTCTCATACGAGGTTGCCTTGCCTATCCTCAATGCATGGGTAGGTACCTAGTCTTACTGCAACTTGATATGCCATGTTTTATTGATACCCATGGGATACCTGCCCTTTCCTGAATGGAGACAGAAGAGGAAGGGACTAGTGAGTGGGGGGGGTGGTGAGGAAGAGGGACTGGGAGGGGAGGATGGGGGAAAGGCTGCAGCCAGGGTGCAAAATAAATAGATGAATAAAAAAAAAAGAAAAAAGAAAAAATCAAAGCAAACAAAACCAAACCCAAACAACAAAAACAAACAAACAAAAAAACCTGTCTGGCAACATAGGAGGGAAACAGCAGAGGATGACCTCTGGCCTCCACACACACGTAAACACACGCATGTGCAAGCACACACACTTACAAACCCAAAGGGGGCGGTGACACAGGTTTCAGCCGGGAGGCAGGAGCTGAAGCCTCCTGTAGGGTTTGGGAGAGGCAAAGCTTGCCAGCTGGCAGCCATGTGCATCTTCCCTGATGATGTTTCTGTCCTTCACCCAGTTTTTGAACAGTCCATCACCTTAGGAAAGAAGTAATCCACCTGTACCTGTGGACAGCTCTTCCTTCTGCACAATTTGCCATTCTGTGATAATGACACGTTCTCCATGGACATAATCAAAATGTGTTCAAGATTAATGCCACATACGCCTCCTTTCACCATTAATAAGTAAAATCCCATTCACGCTTTATTCCATGTCGGCAAATACAAATGAAGTCTCGGGCCTGATTTTTTTTTTTCCTTCACCTTTTCATGCTTAGTTACAGGATTTCCTGAGCCTGGGCTTAAAAAAAAATGAAAGTCTTCACAATTAACAAAAGGAGTCTAAGAGAGATAGAGCGATGTCCCCCCTCTCCTTAACTTAGAAGATAAAGCTTTCTGCATCATGAAACAAATTCAGATAGTCTGATTTGCTAAGCTTTTAAATTGAGAAGGTTCACAGGGATATCAATCTTGTTTCCTGCACAACAAGGAGACCCGTGTGAATATTCATAACCGCTGCCAGCTCCTTCCTGTCTCTCTGCTAATATAAATTTGTCCTTGGAAGTCTCAAAGACTTGCAAGACTAAAGATTCTTGTCATTCCCCCTGATAACACCCAGGGAAGTGTGCAGTTCTCTCTGCTTATCTCATTAGGCTCAATATTATTATTATAATTGACCCGCCAGTACCCTTAGACAATATAAATACTTGCAGTATTGGTAAGTTGTACCAGAAAAGACTCTCTGGCAGTTTTTTTCTTCTTTTATGGGCATGAGGGGGAAAGTTAAAGTCCACAACTGCAGCTTCTCTTGTTTTAACAGGGAGATTAAGGGTCTAATTTTTCCAGAAAAATACCTGTTTAAATCTACTTACAGGGCTATTAAGGGGATCAGACAAGGCTATAAATGAAGAAGTAAGCGTTATGCAAAAGGAGGAATGCTGAGATTTTCAAAATGGTTTCATAAGGTATTTTTCTAGCAAATACTTCTAGAAGCCCACTCTCTGTTAATCATTATTCTATGTCCTAGTCAGCTCAGGACCCATTTTGTCTGTCCTTCCTGCTTTCTATCATCAATATAATAGCATCTGATTTTTGTTTATATTGCTACATGGGTCCTCCTTTCATCTTTCAAGCTATGACCTCACTGCCTCTTTCTCTTGAACCTCCTCTTTTGGGCAACATGAAAGACAACATAAGCAGTTACAATGGTCTCCTAACTCACACTAATAATTGAATGTCACTCAAGCTTGACAGGAGAGAGCATGAAACAGAACTAATTTGATTTGCACAAATAAAGCCACGTAGAATTACTTAGAGCGAAGTGTCGCAGAAAAACTCGCATCTGGCACATGACAATGGTGAACTAACATTTTCAATAACGGTTTGATTTTTTATCTCTGCTTATTTGAAGGCCAGCCTTGATTTGGAATGTACATATAAGAAACCTGAGCATGAGAGAGGTTAGCATCTTATTTAAGAACATGTGTAATAGCTGTTACCCGTTACTGCAGAGATTGGGATTTAAGACTGTCTTGTCGACTTATAAACATTCTACTGAATAAGCAGAGCCTTTCCTTCTGAAATAAATTCCTCCATGTGTTTTGGTAGCTTTGTTTGGCTTTCCAGCCTTCTGCTTTATGCTGAAGCACTTGTATAAATCTTTCTTGATGGAGGACAGGTATCAGAAAGGCATACTAAGTGAATATACAGTGTGGAATGAGAAAAGTCATCCATTCCTATACATGTGTTTAGGGAAATTACCAAAATTTAATTGTGGCAGGCATAATCCTAGACCCTGAGGAGCGAGGCACAGCCTGTGCCCTGAGAGAACTCTGGATTCCTTACAGACCCATCACTCTGAACCACTTCGTAATGTCACAGAACCTCTTGGCCCTTTTTAGCAGGCTTTAACAGAGCTATGTCTTTTGCGATGTGGCTAGTGGGCAACTTGGTATTTCATTTCTCAGAAATGTAGAGCCCTGGGCTGAGATCAGAATGAGAGCGGGGAAGAAAGTCAAAATTCCTGTCAAGGCTTTGGATTAATGCCTGTCTGGGGTGCTCGTGTGGGTCCAGCAGCAAGTGCACTAAATATTAACAAAGCAATGCATCCAAACTGACCTCGGAGATGCTGACATCATGTCTTGATTACTTTATTGGCTGCTGCTTGCCCATATTAGCTCCACTAAAACGACACGCATTTCTGTCCTGAAATTTTTATTGGCTTCATTTTCTACCCAGGATAACTAAGCAAATAAAGATAATTGGGCAAATTAAGATGAAAAAAAGCACACTAATCACTTGTCATTGTGTTCTCATCAGCAGATAATTCATCTAGTTCTGATGCTGCCATTTAATCTACTTCCTTTCAATTTGGGTAATGTCCTACTCTAGTCAGGGGAATTAAATGCCTACTTGAGTAGAAAGGATGTTTCCATAAGACAAAAGAACACAAGAACCTCAGCTGTTTGCACGTGCATTTTGTTCTATAGCACCTGGGCATACGCCAGCAACAAAGGACCCACTCTGACTTACTTTCGGGGGTATTCAAATGGAAGAAAATTAAATTTTGTGTGGTGATCAATATTTTGTGTTCTGTACAGAAAAAGGACCTATGCTGAAGAAAAGTGCAAACACAGGCTAGGCTGAGATTCAGAATTCATCCCATGCCTCCAAAATTAGATATACTCACAATAAATCATTCCGCTGGGTCTCTGGGCTTTAGTAATTCAATCACAGTTTATTTATAATAGCTTCTTTCCCCTTCATCTGTAGATATGGGAGGGGAGGAATGAGCCCTTCAAACAGCATAATAACAAACAGCTGTTGCTTGTACCAGACATTTCCCGAGGAGCAAAATACAAGTAGTGTTATTTTCCTCATTTTTTTTTGTGTGTGTGTTTTGAAAGCTTCTTGTCACTGAACAATCTTTCCATGATGTATTTGCCATGTTACATAAGAAAGAGAGATTATACGATGATTTTAATCATGCTCAGCATGTTGCAGACAGTTTTTCCTCTCAGCATGATGAGGTAGAGAATGCCTATCACAATCTCCGATCCCCATCAGTTGTGAGCTGCTGCTGACCCTTCCCTGTCGTGCTGGACAGCAGTGGCTCTGACATTTATGTCCCCCTTCTCCTCAGACACTTCCACAGAACTCAGAAAAACACTGTAATGAAGCTGGAAGAGCTGAGACACAAATCCTGCCACCTAAGAACTTTCTAGAGCCTTGTGGCAGTCCCTCCAGAATCTGCTTCAAAGCAAGGGGCATTGACACTTTTCTGACAAGACATTAAACCCACAGGAAAGCCCTTCCACTTGTTCTATATTAAAATTCAGTTTCATTTTAAAAATAAAAGTTGAATTAAATCAAACTGTTTGCCTCTTACTTATGTAAGATGCAAAATAACATCATATTGGTTCGTGGCTTCTTCAGGGAGCTATACCCTTCTCTGGCCAGAATGTCTAAAAGACCAGGGATCCTTTTTTTTGTGTTGAACCCCAAATCTATTTTCTATGTATGTGCTCATTAGCATCTACACATGTTAATGGGAGTTAAAGGAAGGATTTGATGATTTTATTTTAAATTTATACAATGTTTTCTCAGTCTACAGAATTATCCAGCATATTAGAGGTGACTCGCACACTCTTTAATCCATTGTCCTGCATACCTGCTGCTTCTGAGAGAACTGTCCTAGACAATTGTCCTGTAGATGTGGCCATGCTTGGTCTAATAATACAGTATGACTGACTGTGGGCTGATGATGTAATCTGTTAAGTCAAAGCTTGGTGATGACTTATTGGACAATCAGATTCCTTTTCAAAAGTCATTTTTAAAATTCACTATCTGATTCTTGAAGCTATGTGACAAAGACTTTATTATGATTCTTACTTTATAAATGGAGAAATTGGAAATTAGATACTGATAAAAAGTATTAGTTCATTAAGTTCTCCAAATCAGGCCTCAAATATGCTTTGTATCCTGCCTCATATAGTCTCAATCATAACACATGCATTCACTCATTCCACAAAGGGTTGAATGCATGCTTCTTTCTTTCTCAGCTTTGCTTTCTTTACTCTTATATAGTTCAGAAGCTCCTGCCTAGGGAATGGTACCACCCACAGTGGGTGGGTCTTCCCACCTCAGTTAATATAATCAACACCCGTCCCCAACAGACATGCTTCCAAGTCAACCTAATCTTAGCAATCCTTCATTGACACTTCCTAGACAATTTTAGATTGTGTCATAACCCTGTCCCTAGTCAACTTGTCACACAAACATATCACTCTTAAGCCATAACATTATACTCTTTGTCCCCTAAACCTCATAATATAAAATACAGTCCAACTTTAAAAGTCCTCATAGTTTATAACAATTCTAACACTTTAAAAGCCTGAAGTTCCTTAACTATGAGGGATTATATACTTCTAACATATAATGGTACAGACTAAACAGTCCTATGCCAAAATGGAAAGCTGGATTATGAGTGATCAAACTAGGAAACCAAAAATCCAGCAGGGAAAATACCAAATCCTGCCATTCCGCATCCAACAATACAAAAATATTTCTTATCATTAATAGATTCTAACAATCAACAATTTCTATTAATATATAGTTTAAGCTCTCTCCCAACTCAATCTAGTGTCTCATTTGGCTCCAGGCAGTGAAATCTTGTTTCTTTTATGATCCTTCTCTCTTTCACAGCCACCACGAGGTGAGTGTCCCCATCTGCAACATGCTCTCATTGCTCTGACTCTCTGCCTCACTCATAACAGACCAAGCATGGATGAGTCACTGAAACCATAGTAGAAAATGAACTTCTGTCTTTTTAAACTGCTTTCCTTAGGTGCTTTGCCATGGGGACCAAAAACCGACACAGCAAAATCAGCACTGAAAAGGGGAAACCTTGCTGTGACACTGACCATGTGGTTCCTAAGTCTTTGAGGTGGGAGGCGGGAGGATTTTGAAAATGTTTGGAGATGTAGGCTGTAAAAGACCTGGGATGCTGCCAGAAGACTTTAATAGGAAATTATTCTAGAGTATTGAAAACAATGGGTAACACAAACATGGAAAGTAAAAACGACTCGTTAGATTTTAGAAGAGAACATGGACTCTACTGGCAATTATACTAGAGGCCAATCATGCCACAGTCTGGCAAAGAACTTAGCTGTCTTTTGGACCTTTTCCATGAATTTGTGTGAGGCTGACTTAGAAGGTTATGGACTAACTGATAGGTGGAATTTAAAGGTGTCTCAGAATTCAGTCTGTGGCATGAGTATTGCTGCCTGTTATTAATCAGATTCACATTGAGAATTGGGAGCAAAGAGCAGAGTGCAAGGGTTAAAAAAGCTTGCAGATTGGCCAGAGAAGGAGCAAGTTGAAGGTTCAGTACAAGAAGGGCTTGATAAAGAGATTAGTATCATTCAAAGGAAGCCAGTCACTTTGCATTACAATAATAGGAAAGATGCTTTGAGGACATATGGAGTCACCACTAATCACAAAGCCAAGGCTGTAAAAGTGTAAATTCACTTGAAAGACCTTCTCTTGATAAGAGATTACCCCTATTTTCAAAGAGCTGCTGTGGTAGTTTCTGTCATCAGTCCCCATAAGATCATAGGGAGTGGTACAATAAGGAGGTGTGGCTTTGTTAGAGTAGGTATGGCCTTGTTGGAGGAAGTGTGTCACTGTAGAGGCAGGCTTTGAAGTTTCCTATGCTTAAGCTTCACTCAGTGTATGAGACCATTTCCTGTTGCCTTTGAACTCCTACCACATCTCCCAATATCAGATAAGGAGCTCTAGGATTTGGGGTTTTTCCTGCCCAGTTTTATGCTTGCTTTGGTTGAATCTCTTTGTTTTATGCTCCAGGTCTTGCCTTTTGGAATGGGAACATCCACCTTGTGCTGGCATCTCTTCCAAACACATAACTATCTTTTTACATTTTCATTTACATAGAAAGCATCCATAGAAGAATTTCCAGAATCTTATGGACCAGTTAGCCTACAGAAAAACAGCAAAAGAGACTATTCTGGTTGATTTTGTGTCAAGTTGACACAAGTTAGAGTTATCTAAGATGAAAGAATGACAAATGAGAAAACGTCTCATAAGATGGCCTATAGGTAAGCCTGTGGAATATTTTCTTAATAAGGAATTGATGTGGGAAAGCCTAGCCCACTGTGGATAGTGACACTCCCAGGGCACGTGGTCCTAGACTACATAAGAAAGCAAGCTGAGCAAACCATGGGGAGCAAGCTGATAAGCAGTGTCCTTTATGGCTTCTGCTTCAGTTCCTGCCTCCAGGTTCCTGCTCTGACTCCCTTCAACAGTGGACTATGATGTAAAACTGTAAGCTGAAATAAACCTGTTCCCCTCCTTGTTCCTTTGGTCATGATATTTTATCACAGCAATAGAAACACTAACTAAGACAGACTCTGTCTCAAGCATGATGGAAATCCAGGGACAACACAAAAGGTTGTCCTCTGACTTCCATGGGTACATTGTGGCAGATGTATGCCCAATCATACATTGTATATATAGACATGCTAAAAAAAATATATATGCTGGATATGACAGAATCAACTAGATACATCTCCAAGATGTATTGGCAAATGAAACAGTTTTGGCATGAAAACTATTGTAAAATTCCATTGTTACATTCATATCCATGCACACAAACACAAAGAAAATGGAAAAATCAACACATAGGTCTAGAGAAGAGACTGAAAGGACACACATACAAATCAAAGAATGATTAATGAATGTAGGGCTTGGATGGCTCCAGTTTTACATAAAATTGAAGGTAAGGCAGACTTGAAGATGTTGGTTTTGGATACTTCTTTACAGAAGAATTCTTTCATTGCTTGTCAGTAGACAACCTTCAACTGTCAGCTCTTTCTAGAACTGCTTCAGTTTTAAAGGGCTGTTTTGCATAAGGTCACACAAAGTGACAGAAATCAGTGACCCACATTTAATAATTGATCAAAACCCTAGACATTTTAGAGCAAAATTGAATACTTTAGTGGCCATTTTAGCCTCAGAGCCTCCCCGTGAGGTCAGCTGAGGATGTTCAATATACATCATGATGACTTTCTTTACTCTGCTCTCTTTCCTCCCCTCTCCTTCTCTTCTCTTTGCTTTTCTCCTCTCCTCTTCATTTTTCTTCCACAGGTGTTGGTAAAGAGCTCCTCTGATAAGTAAGCATTCTACATTGGAACTTCTGTCTCAGAATTTGCTTCCCACCAAACATGGTGGATGACAATGATCTCTCACCCTCTGAAAAGCTGTATGTTCTGCAAAATTGCATAATAAAATCAATCAAGCTTATGGCAAACACACAAAATACAAGGGCTGGGGCAAAGTTTAAAACCCCATACAGCAGGATAAGATACAGCCAACATAAATTGCAGTGAGTTTAGCCACTGGTATTAAGCCTTAATTCCTGACTCCTGCTTCCCCCTTTAGAATGCAACTCTTCAGGGAACATGGTACCAGGAGGGACCAGCCTCATCATAATGAACAAGAAGGGGTTGCTTTCATTATCAAACATTTTTTGTTGCATCCCAGGGGGCACCATCAGGTATCTTCCACTTTCTTTACCTCTTTCTATTTTATCTTTTGAGACAGTTCTCTTACTGATTCTGGAGCTCACCAGTTGGCTAGACTGACTGGCCTGTGATTCCTCATAATCTGATGGTGGGTGGGGATGTGCGCACATACACACACACACACACACACACACACACACACACACACACACACACACCACATACAGATGCTCCCGTTCAGAGTTGTCCTTACAGAGATGTGCCTGATTTTGACATGGGCTCTGGAGATCTGAGTTCCTGATCTCATGCACACGCGGCAAGCACTGAGCCATCTCTTTAGCCTCAACATATTCCTTTCACAATTTCGTGCTTCGTATTCCCAGTTTCATCAGATGGTCTCACACAGTGGGAACTGAAGCAGCTTGACCACTTCCCGCACTGAGGCACTCCTGCAGGAATTCTGTGCTTTCTTGCTAAGCTCTTCATGTGTCACCGAGACGTTCTCATTAATGTGGTAAAGCTTATCCTGAGCACAATACTAATAGAATGGATAATCTCATTCAGAATCCAATGCAGCTTTTGTGCTGGAGGGCATAAGTCCTGATTCTCATTATAAATGCAAAGCATGAAAGAGATGACACAGATCCTGCCAGACTTTTCTAAAAGCCCCTCCACGTGCTGTTAGCTGAACTGAAGTTTGAAATGCATGTGTATGGATGATGAATAAATTTTAAAGAAATAAAAAAAAAACATGTAAAAATGATATTTTGGTACAACTTCAGACTTAATGAACGTAGTTCAATTTCAAGTTCTTGGGTTTTCTTTGGACAATTCTCTGAGGTCAGAATTGTCCTCATCTGTCCATTTATTCTTATTTGTAAGCTCATTGATCTGTCATAAATTGAATTAGTTTTTACTTCTGCCATGGTTTGAATGGGTGCCCTTCAAAATTTAGGTGTTGTCAATGTGACTAGGAACTAGTACTTTTAAGAGCTCTGGCCAATAGGACTGCTTTGTTGAAGATGAAGGTTTCATAAAGCCTTCTACTGTTTTTTCCTTCTGGCTCCAACCCGAAGAAAATGAAGTAAGAAGCTGTCTTAGTTAGGGTTTCTAATGCTATGAAGGGACACCATGACCATGCAACTCTTATAAAGGAAAACATTTCATTGGGGCTTGCTTGCAGTTTCAGAGGTTCAGTCCATTATCATCATGATGGGACATGGTGACTTGCAGGCAGAAATGGGGCTGGAGCTGGTGAACTGAGTGTCACCCTGAGCGAAGCTTGAGCAAAGGAGACCTCAAAGCCCACCCCTACAGTGACACACTTCCTCCAACAAGGCCACACCTGTTCCAATAAAGTCACACCACCTAATAGTGCCACTCCCTGTGGGGGCCATTTTCTTTCAAACCACCACAAAGGCTCTCACCAAGTTAAACGGCACTTCCTTAACCTTGGACTTCCTGGACTTCAGAACTGTCACAGACTAAACTTGTGTTCTTTATAAGGTACCCAGTCTATACAGGCCTGTGACAGAGGTACCAAGGAGACTGAGACACCCACTCTTGTATTTTCCATTCATTTGGTGAATAAAGTCATGAGGCAGAGGGAGGGTTCCATTCTTTTGGGCTTTCAAAAATAGCTCTCTTACTCCCGTATTTTGAAACAGGAGTCAAAGCAATCATTCCGGTACAGTAGAAAACCTTGATGTCAAAAATGTCGGATTAATGTCTTAGCTCGTCCCTTCACTGTATAGCCTTGTGGGTGAAAGCAAATAATGAGTTAATAACTAGCAAGCTCAATCAGTGTTCCTTTCTGTCCCACAGGAATGGCCACCACCCCATACTCCTGAAATGCCATCTCATCAAGCATTTGAGTCTCTACAGGTTTTTCCCATGCTTCTTCCTCTAGGACTTAACCACAAGACAGCTAATATAAAAAACTGGAAGTATGCCCGGGGGCCAACCCAATGTGATTGGGGATGTGTTTAAGTTGAAAAAGTTCTGACAGCTGGACTCTGAGGCAAGGGGCAGCTTGCCACTATTTTCTGAGTTAAAGTGACTGGAGTCCCTTTCAAAGGGGACTTCTTTAGGCTGTTCTAGTCTGATGTTCTCCTCATTAAGTTTGAGATGCCCCAGAGAATTGGGCTGTGACTTTGGTGGAAATTTTGTGTAAAATAAACAACATCCTCACTGCATCCTGACACTCAGAAGACACTTACCAAGAGAATCCTGAAGTTGATTTGACCCTGGGTTTTCACTTCTCAAAATTTATACTTTAAACATATTGCTCTTGGATCAGTAAGTTTTCCTGTCCTTAAGGGAATATATCATTTTGTTTTAGATGACATGATGATTAATCTTAGTTTTTAACTTGACAGAATTTAAAATCACCTAGGAGACAGACCTCTGGGCCACGACCATGAGTGTACTTCTGAAAAAGGTTTATCTGAAGTGGGAAGGTCCTGAATGTTGGTGGCAGCATTCCATGAGCTGGCATCCCAAAAGGAATAAAAAGGAAAAAAAGAAAACTGAGCAGCTTCATTTATCGCCTTCTGCTTTCTGACTGTGGATACAGCGTGATCAGCCCCATTCTGCTCCTGCCGCCATGCCTCTGCACCATGGCAGACTCTGTCCCCCAAGACTGGAAGCCGACTACACCCTTCCTCCCTTACATCACGTTTGCCAGGTATTTTGCCACAGAAATAAAAAGAATAACTAACACAGATGATAAACCAAGTTCTAGTTAACACCACTGCCCTCAAAAAGTTAGTGGACATGAAAAGCCACCACGGAGGTGCTGGTTCACATAAGCCACAACTTCATCATACGGTCCCCATCAAGGGACCAAAACCCTTGGTTCAGGTTTCTGTACCTTATTCAGGAGGTTCTCAGATGCGTTCATTCCAGGCACATCTCCTGCCCCATTTTTGTCTATAGAAATGGTCTTCTGCTCATTCTGCTACTCACTATTCTCTTCTGCTCCTTAGGACACTGACAAGGTCATGGTTCTCCCATATTCATGGGTTCAACTCAGAAGCACATGCTGGAGCCATTTGAGGAACTCTCATTTATTCTGTAATCGCCCATTCATATCAGGCTTCATTTTGATTCAAACTAGGTTAAAGATAATAGGGACAAAAAATTGGTTAGAGTGCAGATAATTTTCAGAAATTGATCTGTTAATATCTCATCTCTCCTCCAGCCTTAAGAATCTCTTTAACGGGGCTGAGGTTACACTAGGTTTTCCTATATCTCCTCCTACCGCTAATTTAGTGTAAACATTTTATGGTCTGAACTCCTCAAGTCTTTTAGGTCTTGGCTTTTGACACCCAAAAGTAATTTTTGGTTTGGTTTGTTGTTTGATACCAGCTGGGACTGCAAATCCTACTGACCAAATAAGAGAGAATGTTTACTAGACAATGAATAACACCAAGAATAGAATATGTATTAATGATGGTTCACTTCAGTGTCCACACACCATAGCTGCTTGGGTACCCAAGTCCATCTGTCTGGGTTCTGCCCAAACAGCTCAAACACAAGAGAAGTCTTCCTCTTGGCAGCCCCACCCCACCTTTGGATTATTCCGTTAGGAACTAGTTATAATGATTTGAAGTGTGTTGCTACAGAACTTCCCTGGGTGCAATTGAATTTCCTGAGAATATCAAGCCAAAGAGAACACAAATCCAAAGTCACTCTATATTGTCACTATCCTCTGCTCTCCCTCAGATACTCTCCCCTGCTCACCACACTAACTGCCCAAAGGCAGAACTCCAGACCGTGGCGTCTAACGGAAACTTGAGTTTTTGTAGCCACCGTGGGTTTCTGTAGCTCTTCTGCCATCCTGCGTAGGCAACCAGCTCTTGATCAGCAAGCCGCATCTCCCAGTGAAGGGGCTTCAACCCTAGGGCACCTAGGAGTGCAGTGCATGAATCAGAGGAATACAGAGCCCTGGATGGGTTACTAGCACCCATCTCCACAGGTTCCACAGAGCTGCCTGACCCTGTCTCCAGCTTCCACTTACATTCTTCACCATCCTGGAAACCTTGCTCATGCTTTACTTTGCCTTTGCCACACTTCTGCTTAACGGGCAGCATTTCTCAGAAACTGCTTTGGTTTTTTGTCTCTGATGTGTCTGGTGCTATTTATTATATCTTAAATAACATGTTCTTGGGAAAGTTTCCCAAAGTTCTCTCACAGACTCCTTTTTCTGTTTTGCTAGCCACTGACTGACCCTTCTTTGTAAGATGGTTTGTGCTCCCATTCCGTCCCCGGGGCGATTGGTTGATACGCAGAGATGGTTGCTGCGTGAATGAATAGGCTTCTCATCCCAGATGTGCAGCAAGACCCAAGTCTGCTATTTCACTATGACCTTCTCCGTCTTCTTTCCCGTTTTCATCTCATGCTTCTTTTCCCTTTAATGGCAATATCTGCTCCCAGCGAACACTAGACTCAGATAGATGAACGGATGTGTGTGGTGTTTTTTTTGTTTTGTTTTCTTTTTCTTTTCTCTCCTTCAGGGCCAATTACAGACTGTGGTGCTGATTTTCCTTTAGGGTCACCCAGACCTTCTTTAATGAGCAACATGAGTTTGCCAGGCAATGCTGTGTCTCGGGATTGGGGTCAGAGACTGCAAAACGAGCTGCAAAATAAAACAAAAAAAAAGTTTTTTCAAAACACAGTGGCAGTTTTTTTCTCTCCATCAAATGTCATTTATTCTGCTTTGCGATATTTACGGGTGTATCTTGGCAATGTAATACCATACCAATTAAGGGGGAAACAGAAATAACTGAGTATTCAAGTTGGCTGGATGGTCTCAAAAGTTTGTAACCACAGACTCTCTTGCTCTTGTTCTCTGAAGTGGGGGCTATCTGGGTATCACCTGCCATTCTGAATCCTTTGCCTTGTGGTTTTTCCCAATTTCAGCTTGTGGGTGTGTTGGCTACATCACACATGGCTGCCACAAAATACCTGCTGAAAAACCATGTGAGGAAGGAAAGGATTTCTTGGCTTGTATTTTGTGGGGAATCATTCCACCACAGTGGAGAAAACGTGATAGTGAGCAGATGGGCATGGCAAGGGGCCAGGAGCCGAGGACATGCTGGCTAGAATGCACAGGCAGTCGGAGAGGGCAGAGGTAAATGTTTGTGTTCATTGAGGTTTCTCCTTCTTATGTGGGCCTTGGCCCAGTACATAGACTGGTGCAGTCCACATGTGGGTCTTCCTGTCTCTGTTAACCTGATCTATGCAATTCCTTTCCTGGCATGCTCAAAAGCTTGGCTGTAGATCCTGTTAAGATGACAGCCAATACTAACCACCACACTAGATGCCGTAAAATATTACTAAAACAAAACCTCTTTGTTCATGAACATCAGGTACAGTTATATCTAAGCCAGAATTGAACAAGGTCTCCATTAAACTTTTATGACTGCTGACTTTCAGTATAATATTTTCAACAATGTATTCAGAACCCCCACCAAGACTGTCTCAGTTAGGGTTTCTATTGCTGTGAAGAGACACCATGACCATGACAACTCTTATGAACGAAAACATTTAATTGGGGCTGGCTTGCAGGTTCAGAAGTTTAGTCCATTGTCTACATGGCAGTGTGCAGGCAGACATGGTGCTGAAGGAGCTGAGCAACACAAGCAGCTATGAACCACACTGGGAATAGCTTGAGCATAGGGGACCTCATAGCCTGTCGCCACAGTGACACACTTCCTCCAACAAGGCCACACCTACTCCAACAAGGCCACACCTCCGAATAGTGCCACTCCCTATGACCCAACATAGGTCTATGGGGGCCATACTTATTCAAATCACCACAAAGACTAATATCAAGGGAATGTTATTTATTCTGACCAGGGCAAATATTAACCAAAAAAAAATGTCATTAGACATTCTGGTAACACAACTTTATTTTATAAACTTATTATTTTGACCACAAAAGAAGTGGAATTAAAAACTAAAACATTTAAGGTGATAACCATTTGGACCTAAACAGTTCACTCTTTAACCAGCCTTTCTCACAGCTATCATCAAAGCTGATAATGCTAAGGAACAGCTTAGAGCTGAAATCATTACAGTTTATTTGAAACTGACAAAAACAAATAAATGAGGCAGATATTTTATTTATAGACATTTTATTTAGAACATAATCGACATTGCCAAGAATCCACAGACAAGTATGGATGTCGAGCATTCTCAGCAAATAGCTCAGTTACAGCTGAAAAGGCATAAAATCGACATTAAATATCAGTCACTTTATTCTTTTTCTTATACAGCATTTGGAGGGAATAGCTTTCCTGATGATTTATATTTTTTCTTAATTAAAAAGTATGAAACTTGGGGAGGAAGGCTGGGGGCCTGGAGGAGGGAGGAGAGGGGAGTCTGTGGTTGGTATGTAAAATGAATAGAAAATGTTCACTAATAATTTTAAAATGATTCTATTGAAAACAAAATAATTTGACTCCGAAACATAATTTTGACTCTTCAATTTTTTTTATTTAGATTTTCATCAAACCATGAATTTTGAGGGCCTAGATCTTAATTTGTGTTCCAGGGACCTATTGTTCCAGGGACCAACCTTAATTTCCAAAATGCTTTTTTTGAAATTGGTTCTTCAGTTTAGTATGGGGTCAGTTAGAACACAAAGTAGGTCAGGGTCTCCAGGGGAAAGTGAACCATTGGCAGTTGGGCATCAAGGAAGGCTTTGAGGGTCCTGAACAGCTGTATGAAAAGCAGAATTATTGTAGGGAAGTGCTACAGTGTTCCTCCTTGTTCTTTGCTCACAAATTCTATTTTGAAAAAAAATGTGAAATTTGCACATTGTCAGTGACTGTTCAACCACTGAAATTAGCATCTGTGCACAATATCAGCCTTCCACACTAACCTCAGTTCTAGAAAATGATATTTTTCCTCAGTAGGACAAGGCTGTTTGTTAAAAACACAGTTTGATTCCTGCTTTGAAAAATGCTTAGAACTTTCTTCTACATTGTTTTTTTAGAAACAATAGTTTCAGCAAATTAGAGTCATCCCAGATAATATCCTTATCTATCTATCTGTCTGTCTGTCTGTCTGTCTGTCTGTATATCTATCTATCTATCTGGCCATCCACCTATCTAATTGTATAACAATTTACCTATCTCTATCTGCCTATCATCAAATTGTCTGTTTGTCAGTCAGTCAGTCAGTCAGTCAGTCAGTCTGTCTGTCATTTATTTGTGTATGTATGTGTGTTGGGGTTGAGGGTCAAAAGACAACTTTGCAAGAGTCAATTCTCTCTTCTACCATATGTGTTCCAGGGACCTAACTAAGATCATCAGGCTCAGCAGCAGGGGCCTTTACCCTTGGGCCATCTCAACAGCCCCCTGACAGGTTTCTGAATGCTGGGATTACAAGCACATGCCACCACAACCATCCGTGTTCTTCATTAAATATTTTATTTTCATATAATTGCACATTCACATAAATGAAAGGGACATAGAAATACAGTAATTCTTTACTTAACTTCTCTAATGGTAACCACTGTCAGTCTACAGTGTAGTGAAAAAATAGACATGTCATTGATGTCTGACATTAAACCAATCAAGACCACCACCTGCTGTGGGATGTTCTGCATGCTTTGAATGTGTTGCTCTGATTGGTTGATAAATAAAAGCTGATTGGCCAGTAGCCAGGCAGGAACTATAGGTGGGATAAGCAGACAAGGGGGATTCTGGGAAGAGGAAGGCTGAGGAGGAGATGCAGCCCATCATCTAGAGAGCAGTATGTAATGGCACACAGGTAAAGCCATGGAACATGTGGCAATATATAGATTAACAGAAATGGGCTAAGTTTAAATGTAACAGCTGAGCTAATGGCCGAGCAGTATTAATTAATATAAGTTTCTGAGTGATTGTTTTATAAGCGGCTGTGGGGTTCTGGGGCTGGGCTGAAGAAAACTTCAGCTATAACCACCATTGCCATCACCACACACACACACACACACACACACACACACACACACACACACACACACTGCACATTGCTCCTTTACTTCCACTCACTTCCCTCTTTTTCTACCTTTTCCTTAATATCTGTTCTCCACGTCTGTAATTTTCATCATTTCAAGAACTTTATATACATAAAACCACACACTGTGCACCATTTGTAACTCTATTTTAAAACTTAGCATGATACTCTAGAGATTTTATTCAGGTTATTGCATGTATCGGTAGCTGGTTTCTTTTCATGGCTGTGTAGTATTTCATAATATGAATCTACCACAGTTTGCTTCATCATTCAAACAGAATCATTCAAAAAAGAAAGACATCCATGCTTTTCTTCTTCTTGTTGTTGTTATTTATGAATAATGGGGCTATAAAATCCCATGGAGCCATTGCTTAATGATAAAGTAATTACATGTTTAGGGTTTTATTTTATTTGTTTTGTTTCCCTTGTTATTGGAGCTGGAACCCAGAGCCTGTGCCTGCTAGGCAAGGCTCTACTACTGAGACACATCCATAGGCCCTGGTAAAGTGTGTATTGGTCTGATTTAATTGCCTAGAGTGACCTGCAACTTACTAGGTACCTCAGGCTGGTCCCCAGCTCATGAGTCTCCTGCCTCAGCCTCCTTAGTTATATCATTACAGGCATGTGTCCCTTGCCTAGCTACATAATTGAGGGTTTTGTTGTTGCTGCTCTTTCTGGTTTTGGCATTGTTGCTATTGTTTTTATTTTATTTTATTTCTTAAAGAGACTGTTTTCTGTATGGGCATTTACATTCCCACTGCATTGTAGCTCTAAGGAATCCAGTTTCTCCATAGCCCTGGTGTCATCATTCTTTTTCATTTCCATAGACATGCAATTTGTTCATGTGGTTTTGACTTTTCATTTCCTGGCATCTGATGATACTGACTACCTTTGCATGTGCGTGTTTGCCATCTGTTCATCTTGTTTAGTGATACGGTCTGTTTGTTTCTGTGGACCAGGTCTCAGTTTGGAAATACATTGAGTTTTACTGTTTTTCTTTTTAATGTTTACATACAATAATGCCAAACAAATTAAATCAGCCACAGAAAGACAAATATTGCATGGCTGCATTAAGTAAGAAATGCAAAAATATCAAGTTTGGAGACACCCATTTTTAAAATGTAGGTGGCCGGCCCGGCAGTAGTGGCGCACGCATTTAATCCTAGCACTCGGGAGGCAGAGACCTGTGGATCTCTGTGAGTTCAAAGCCAACCTGGTCTACAGAGTGAGTTCCAGGTTAGCCAGGGCTACACAGAGAAACCCTGTCTCAAAACAACAAAAAAAAAACAAAAAACAAAAAAAAAGAAAAGAAAGAAAAAGAAAAAGAAAAAGAAGATGTAGGTGAAGCCAATGGTGGTTCTCAGTGGCCTGCCTCCAACTTCAGAATATACACAGAGTCAGGTAGAGTGGGTATGTGGGCAAAGCTAGCTATGCCCTCTGTTCTGATGACCACAGTGACCCATGCAGCCAAGGCTCATCAGGATAAGTAGTCTTCATCTAGCTTCGGTATAGGTGGGCTGAGAGAGTAGGAAGGAAGTCTCTCCTTTTTAAATGGAGAATTGACTGTGTTAGATTCATTTGTACCTCAGGGAAGACTTGGAGGAAAATATAGTCAATATACAGGGAGGCATGTAGAAACTGGAGACCCAGAGAGGTGCAGTATCATCCCTTGTATGAATCCTTACATCTAGCTGTCAACATACAGTTACATAAGTGAATAGATTCTTTTCATTTCTACTTAAAGCTGCTTTGAGCTACATGCTGTCAAGTACTCCACTGAAATTCACTCCCGTCATGGAGCTCTGAGCTGGTAGGAGTACAGCCACCAATGAATTTCAAACCAGGCTACACACGTCTGCAAAAGTGGGACTTAATCTAGAAGACAATTTCTGTGAGTTTCATTCTACAGCAGAATATAATGTTCTCAGAAAGAATATTCCAACACTGCATGTGCATTAGAATAGACAGTGAGTTTGGCAGATCCCAGCTCTGATTCATCTAACTTACTCATTGGGGCTGACTAGACAGGCGGTGCATCCATGGAGCTTAGCACTGGGCAGTCCACGCAGCGTTTTGTTGCTACATCACTCATCTTTCATTGTTAGTTCTTTCAAGCTCATCTACAATCCAGTAGAGTTCTAGCAGAAAATCCCCGAAGCAATTTTGTGGAAATTGACAAATTGATTTTACACTGTCTGTAGAAACACTGAGGACCCTGACTAGCCAAGATAATCATGATGAAGATGCAAATACCAGATGCCAAGACTGATTATGACAATACTAATAATTACATGAGCAACAGTGATGTGGAGCAAGTTAAGGAGATCAGTGAAAACTACACAAAAAATTCATTCTTTTACTTAACATTTAAAACTAATTTTAAACTTACAGAAAACTGAACAACTGATGAGTTTCTTACATCTGCTTTCCCACTTCCTCCCATGTCAAATCTTATTTTTTTAACTTTAAATTTGACATGAAAAATTATTTTTATGTTTTAATCTGTGTTGTTTTTATAATCCCTGTGTCCTTGAAGATCAGTTTTATTTTTTCCTTTACACGTTTTTCTACCCTTTTGATCTCTGAAGTCTTGGTATTTTACTTACAAATCTGCCTAGGCCTTTATATTTAACTGCTAATATTACACTGGTAAAAGTTCAATTTAATTGTGTTATATTTTTTCTCAAAACAAATTTCATATGTAAACTTAGTCAAATAATTTTATATAAATACACCAGCAAAATACTTAAATAGAATAGAGCAATTATACAGTATCTGGTAGCAGAGGTATTTATTTTTGCAACAGATTAAAACACACACACACACACACACACACACACACACACACACACACACACAAGTCAATGATTCTCCTTTGTATTAATGAGTGAGTGTCTTGTCTTTCTCTTTATTCATTCAACAGTGGCATGTCTTTTTTTTTATAGCTTCATTGTGTGTGTGTGTGTGTGTGTGTGTGTGTGTGTGTGTGTGTGTGTACGTACATGTACACACATATGGGTGCAAGTGTCCACAGAAACCAAAAGATGGAGCTGGATCCCCTGGAACTCGAGTTAGAGGCAATTGTGAACCTCCTGACATGAACCAAATTTGAGTCTTCTGCAAGTGCAGCAAGCACTCTTAGCCTCTGAGGCATCTCTCCAACCTCATCATTCTATTTTTAAGAATAGACTGTGATTTCTTTAAATAGTCAGAGATGATTTGCAGTCACGTTAGGTGACCAGATGAATAAATGCCATTTTGGTGAGAAAATGCACAATCAACACAAAGAGCATCTTGGATGATAATATAACATTATGATTTTCTTATGTGCTCAAGAAACTGCTTAAAAGCCAATTTAGAAAGCATTTTAAGTAAAAGCATTAGCTGGATTGTGTGGGGTTCTCTGGAAATTAATCTGAAGGATAATAGGAAAAAATATTTTGCCGTTCTGACTTGTGTGACATAATGAGGGGACAGATGGCATGAAATTTCAAACCTGCAGAAGAGCAAGAAGATCTGTTCAGCTCTGCCATTTTTAAATGTGTGATCATAGGCAAGTTTTGTGTTTTCTTTATCACGTATCTGATGAGTGCCTACTGTGTGGCAGATGGAAAGTGCTGGAGATACCTTGATAAACTGAAATGCAAGAAGTCTACAGAGAGGAGTTCTATCCCAGTGGGCCTGCATAATAAGAAACAAACACATGGAATGATGTAAGGGTGGCGTGTGAAGAGCACAGAGAGGAAGAATGCAAAGGCTGTGTTCTTATTTTACTTATTCATCCTTAAGCTGAATTAGACTTATTGGGTACATAATTATGGCACCATGTTATGTTTTAAGATGTGTTTAAGGTGTATAATGTTTAAACAAGATTAAACATATCTGTATCTCCAGACATTTAGCATTCTATGCAGTGAGAACTCTAAAATCCTTTCTGCTAGCATTTTGAAGAATACAACACATCACTGTGATCTGTTACTGCCCTGCTCTGCAATAGCGTAGAGAACTGTAACTTAGCACACAGTAATAACCTTGCCTCAGTCCTGCCCTCCTTCCACTCCGCAGCCTCATTCATCTCTCGACTCGTATGCAATCAACATTTTATATTCATATAGGAATGACATCATGAGATACTTGTCTTTCCATCTGGCTTATTTGGGTTGTGCAATGAGCTCCAGTTACATCCACATCATAAATAAGAGGATTTTTCTAGTTTTGATTGCTGAATAGTATTCAGGGTTTCTTTCTTTCTTTCTTTCTTTCTTTCTTTCTTTCTTTCTTTCTTTCTTTCTTTCTTTCTTTTCTTTTCTTTTTTTTTTTTTTGTGTGTGTGTTTGTGCCTGGTTGTCTTCATCCATTCATTCACCTGTTAATAGACACTTTGGTTGCTCCCATTTCTCAGTTATGGTAAATAGTGCTGCAAGGGGCATAATAATGCTCATTATTCTTTGAACAGGTAATTTCAATTACATTGGTCATATACATTATAATGGAACTGTTGGGCCATATGGTCTTTGTGTTTTAATTTTCTGAGGAACCTTCACATTGTTTCCTTAGTAGCCATTTCTCCCAGTGGTGTCCAAGGTTGCTTTTCTCCCCCACAGCCTCCACAGCTATTATCTGATGTCTTTTTAATGACAGCTCTCCTATCTCAGAGCCCCCAGTTTCCTTGCTGGAATCCTTTGCTCCAGGATTCACCTTTCTATTGTCTGTTTCCACCTCATCCTTTATGCCATCTATTTCCCAGTCTTAGGCCTCCTTTCTAGGCTGACTGTTGCCCACATTGTAAGGTTACCAACATTACTCCCATGTTGGCGCATATATTTAACAGTTAGAAACTAGGATCCATATTTGGGAGAGAACACATGGTGTTTGTCTTTCCAAGCCTGAGTTATATCACTTCATAAAATATTAAGTTTCCTGCAAATTGCACAATTTCCTTTTACTTTATGGCTGAATAAAATTCCATTGTATTTTATGTTCTACATTTTCTTTATCCATTTACCAGTTGATGGACATGCTGATTCTGCTTCCTTATTGTTGTGATAGAGTAACATTAACCATTTACGTGCAAGTACCTCTGTGGCAGGATGCTGAGTCCTTTGGAAATACACTCATAAGTGGTATAGTTGGGGCATATGGTAGTTCTGCTTTTACTTCTTTAAATGGTTTTATTAGCTTTCAGTTTTACCCCACTTAATATAGCATTGGCCATAAGTTTGCTCTATATTGCCCTTATTATGTTATGGTATATTCCTTCTATTCCTAATTCCTTTGGGGTTTTTCTCATGAAGGTATCTGAACGTTGTCAAATGCCTTTTCTGCATCTATAGAGATGACTAAGTGATTTCTTTATGTCTATTTACATGATTCATTTATTAATTTGTGAACATTATAATAACCTTGCATCCCTGGGATAAAACCAACTTGCTCAGATGTATGAACTTCTTAGAGTGATTTTGAACTTGACTTGCTAATTTTATTGATGATTTATGTCCATCAGAGAGATTGTTCTGCAGTTTTATTTTTTGTTGCGTCTTTATGCAGTTTGGATATCAAGGTATATCAAGGTTATATTGAGTTTGTAGAAGGAGTATGGTACTGTTGCTTCTCTTTCTGTTTTTAGGTATTGCGTCTTCTTTTAAAGTCTGGTAGAATTCTGTAGTAAATCCATCAAGCACTGGGCTTTTTTCATGAAAGACTTAATTGCTTCTTCAATTGCATGGCTTGTTGTGGCTCTGCTTATATTGTTTCTATCTTCTGGATTTCTACCTTCAGAAAGTCATATGCATTTAAGAATCTATCCATTTCTTCTAGATTTTCTAACATGTTGGAATATAAAGTTTCACAATATTCCCTGGTGATCTAAATTTCACTGGAATCTGTTGTATCATTCTTTTTTCATTTCTAATTTTATTAATTTAGGTGTTCTGTTTATCATATTACTTTTTAAAATTGATACATTCACTATTTCATACCTATTTATAGCATTCTACCTCTGCTGTGGATATCGCTCTGTATAAATAAAATGCTGATTGGCCAGTAGCCAGATAGGAAGTATAGGTGGGACAAGCAGAGAAGACAATGCTGAGAAGCGGAAGGCTGAGTCGGAGAGACACTGCCAGCCACCGCCATGAGAAGATGTTAAGATACCAGTAAACCACATGGCAACTTATAGATTAATAGAAATGGGTTGATTTAAGATATAAGAACAGTTAGCAGGAAGCCTGCCATGGCCATACAGTTTGTAAGTAATATAAGTCTCCATATGTTTACTCGGTTGAGTCTGAGCAGCTGTGAAACTGGCGGGTGAGAAAGATTTGTCCTGACCGTGGGCCAGGCAGGACCAGGAGAACTCTAGCTACATACCTCCATCTCTCTCTCTCTCTTCTTTTTGTTATCATGGCTAGGAATTTTCAATTTTGTTAATCTTTTCAGAGAACCTAAGATTATGATGTTTTAACAAGTATGGCTTTGTCATGCATTTGAAATTGGACAACATATTTTTAGTTCCCTCCCACCCCTGTGTGTGTCTCATTTCTTTCTTTCTTTCTTTTTTTTCTTGATTTTAAGACAGAGCCTCACTCACTAGTCAAGATTGGTTTTCAAACTAAGTCAGTCCTCCAGCCTCAACCTCCCTGATGATTTAATTTTAGGTGTGTGCCAACCTGCTTATGTCTCTGACTTTGCTCTTTTACGTAAGATATCATTAGCTATTTGCATTTTGTTTGGGGGTGGTGGAGAGACAGGGGTGTTCTAACAAACTTGAGAATTCTTTTCTTGGTTCTATGATGAATACCATTGGTACTTTGAGAGAGATTGTATCAACTCTGCAGATTTTGCAGATTTCTTTGAATAGTGCTGACATTTTACCCTTTGTGAGTCTACCAGTCCATTAAGCTTTATATTACCTCCATCTTTTGTCTATTCAATTTCTTTCATCAGTGTTTTATAACTATTTACAATCTTTCACCTCTGGTTAAATTTCTCCTAGGTATTCTATCTCTCTTTGTAGTTTTGTAAGTGGGATTGCTTTCTTGGTTTCTGTTCCAGACAACTGACTAGTTTACTGTGGCAACACTACTGGTTTTATATGTTGGCTTTGTATCTGGCAAAGTTGGTGCATTTATTAGTTCTACTAGAATTTGGTTTGGGTTTTCTCAGTAGAGATCACCACGTTTTCAACTTAAATGTCTTGTTTCTCTCTCTTACCTAATTGTCCTAGCTCCACTCCAACTCCAGATTATACCGAGTGAAGCAGCAAACATGAGCACTTTTGTCTTGTTTTAGATCTTAGAGAACCTTCTGTCTTCCTCCATCCAACATGATGTTAGCTTTGACTCATTGCAGATCATTCTGTCTGGGGGCATATTCCTTCTACACCAGAATTCTCAACATTTTAAAACACTATTTTATTTATTCATATTAGTGTGTCTGAGTGACCAGTTCCAGGCATACACCATTTAGGTGTAGACAAAGTTCAACAAACAACTTTGAGGAGTCACTTTTTCCTCCAGCCACTCTGGGTTCTGGGGATAAAATTCAGGTTGTCAGGCTTACACAGCAAGTATTCTTCCTGGCTAAGCCCTCTCCCAACCCAAGCACTGTCAACATTTTTTTCCTGAAAGGAGATATGCTATACCCACAGCGTGAAGAACAAAATCCACATCATCATCTTGAAATATACATGCAAACTAGTTGATTAAAAGCACACTTTCAAATGTGTGGTTAGGCAAAGCCTCACTAACAATGTGACAGTTGACCAAAAGCTTCAAGAAGATGAGAGAAAAAGCTGTCCTTCCATCTGGAGAAACACATCCTATGGAAACATAAAAATAAATAAATAAACAAGCCAAGTCTCTGGGCAGGGCCTGTGCCTAGGGTGTTATAGAAAGAAAAGCAGCCAATGTGGTTAATGAGGGCAAAGGAAGCTAAGAGATTTAGTATCTGCAGTGAATTTATGAGGAAGGAAGAGAGAGGCAGGTTATAGAAAGCCCTGGAATCCATCCAGGAACTTGCAACATTCCTCTGAGAGTAGGTGGACACTGGAGTGTTCTGTATGCTGAGATCTGCTTTGTGCTTTGTATCACTGGCTGCACATTGGAAACAGACAGTAGAGAGGACAAGGTTGGGAATGAACGTGAGTTAGCATCCTGCTGCAATAGCCCAGACAGAAGATAATACATCCCCAAACAGACTTGGAGTAGAGGAGGTATGTGGGTAGAGGAAGACATCAACTTCTGAGTACACTTTTACTTAACTTTCTCATATATACCAATTTCGTAAACATATATTATATGGCAGACATAATATTTACATATATGCCAAGCATCTTAGTAAATAACTACTAGCTTTGATATGTATTTTTTGATACTACATATTTTAGATCTCTCCTGGAGAAGCACAAAATGGGAGCAGAGGAGTGGCTAGATAGGTAAAGTGTGTGCTGGACAAGCATGAAGACCTGAGTTCTGATCTCTAGACCCTACACAAATTCGGGCAGCTTTGGCAGCCTGCCTGTAACTCCAGCCCCTCAGGAAACTGAGTCAGTGATCCTCAGGATAAGCTGGCTAATCAAACCAGCCAAGTCAGAAAATTCTGGGTGTCAGAGGGAGATCCAGCCTCAATGCAAGGTGGATAACCGTTGAAGAAGACATTTGACATCAACCTCTGGGTTACAGAGAGAGAGGGGGGGGGAGGGAGGGAGGGAGGGAGAGAGGGAGGAAGAGAGAGAGAAAGAGAGAGAGGTGTATGGTATTAATAAGAATTATTCATGAGATCATATGATAATAATAAGAATTCTGGACACCCATGCTAGAATAGAAGCCAAGAGTGGCATCCTATTCAAAGACTTTTTCCTAAAAGTGAGGGAGGGCCCATTACCATTTGAAGAGCACAGGGGACAGCTTAAATGTGTGGGCAAGTGATAATTTGGGGGCTGTTGGCATCTAAAAGGTTTTGTCTATCCAGAGATAACAGTTATCAGGCTGCTGTTTACTCAGAGCTCACTAGGGGCAGTTAAAATAGCTCACAACAAGAGATTAAAGTGTCCAGGACACGTCTTCATGTGGCCTCCTACCCAGATGAGGAAGCATTCCCCAGGAAACACCCATAGCTTCATCTGCTTCAGAGCTTAAAGATCCTAAAATGTATAGATATGGCGTTCATTAAGCACCCAGTGACAGCCTGCCAAGACCCTGCTGATGGAGACATAAGTTATCTCATGTCACCTTACAGTAATTCCACAAGTATTTTAATCTGACTTCATTAACATGGAAACTCAGACTTTGGCAAAAATGACTTAGCTAGAGTCATACATGTAGGACAAATGCAAACAAGTTCATCTGCAAGTTTTTTCTGTATCTTACAAAAGCAATATTCACGACTCCATGGTCTCAACGTGCTTTAATGGTCAATGCCAAGAAATAGTGTGGGTATACTCTGGTCATTTCCATGGCAACCAAAGGATGGTGCTCTCACAAAGAACATGCGGTGGTCAAGTATTGGAACCACATTGCATCTTGGGGCCATACATTTTCTTTTCATTTGGAAAAAGATTTTCAGGTGACTTCTCTGTGGGCAACCTGTCACTCATTTAGCATTCCATAACAGTAGAGAAAAGAAGACTTCTGTATAGGGACAGCAGCTAGCAACTTCAGGTACAGAGCTCTTAAGGAGCAAAGATTCGTTGGCCACAAGATTCTAAAGCAATAAAAGAAGTCTCTGGGATCTATAGAAACGAAGGATCAGAAAGACAGCATTTCCCAGACACAACAGGGCAGACACACATATGAGCTCATAGAGGCTGCAACAACATGCAGGAGACCTACACAAACTAAATCCAGACAAAATTCCAGTATGGAGGAGGGGAAATAGACATGAAGTCCCACACCTAGGAAGAAGCTAGTCTCAAATGATATCTGCTAGGAGAGGGAAAAATCAGTTTTCCTCAGTGGCGTGACATTGGGTATGTCAACTGCACTTCAGAGCTGGCTCGTGCTCAGGAGTAGTTGGCCAACACAAATCAGACTTCATGTTTTTTAGTAGTTTTTTTCTTTTTTGTGTTTGTGTTTCCTAAGAAAGAGAAATGACATGAAGTTTGGTGGGTAAGAAGTAGGAAAGGATCTGGGAAGAGTTGTGGGATGGAAAAGAATATGATAAAAATATACAAATATAATACATGAAATTTGTAAAACATAGATAAAGTGAGAATTAATTAATTAATTAAAATTTAAAGGGTTCTAGAAACAAACAAACAACAACAAAAGAAACAATAAGCCAAGTCATTGAAACCAAATACCTTGGTTTTGTAATTTTATTCAAACATGAGCAAATTATTGTTCTTAAATTTACATTAACCCTTACACCATAAACATCATTGGGCTATCAGACAATCAGAGGAAGGGGAATGTCAGAGATGGATCACTTCACTTTAGAAAGAAGACGACCAAGGCTCAGGGTCAAAGATCAGAGAACCCAGACCCAGGACTCAGCTTAGTTCTCTCTCCCCAGAGCAATTCTACTGCCCTATGTACATTTCTCGATGTTGTAAGTCATCTCACTGAGAAAGTTTTCTGTCTGTTGGTTTAATTTGAGCATCTAGTTTTGTCTAGTTACAGCTGTCCCCAGAAACAAACTCTGAGTACTGAAAAATCTATTCCCTGTCAACTGGGTTTTAATGATTTAGATTTCCCCAGCAAGCGTGAAACCTTAGCTCAGTTTTAAATGTCAGGGCTTTCCTGTATTTCATTTTCACTTTTAAAGGTTATTCTAATATAAGTTTGGGGAGAGGAAAGCTACTTCTCCCAGCTCTCATGTTATTTCTCTGATGTACTACGTATTTCTTTAAATTACTGTTTTTCAGCCATAAATTCTATTTTACACAAAGCATATTTTTCTCATATATTTCCCCAATTACTTTTATTCCAATTCATTTTGGAAAGAAAAATGAATGTAACATTGGCCCTACCTAAACCACATTCGGTCTCCTACCTACAGCAGATACCACTCTGGGTTTGGAATGCTCTTCGTTGGTGCTGGGAGGATGCAAGCCTTAACTGTGGGACAGCTGGTTACCAGCCACTGACCTGGGTGGAGAAGAAATTGCATCACTTTGCTTGTCCCGGTCTTAAGCCAGATGCCTCTTCATTCTTACCATCTTTCTTCCCTTATTTCTCCACCTGTTGGACCAATGAACCAACCTATCTGCTTCCTGTGTATCTTCAACTCTATAGAAATCAGGGAAACATTTATTGCTTTTTCTAAGAGTGTCATTTTCATAAAACAAATGTCATCAGATCCCTTAGTTTCACCATCTTCATATTTCTTTTTCCAGTATAATCTTCCCTACAGACACCAATGAATTATGGGAATAAGACAGGCAAATACATTGAAGAATCTAGTTTTTATCAAATAGTGATGTGATTCTGATTAGATCACTGCTCTTTGATAAATGGAGGTCAGAGAGTATTAAGGTCACTTTGGACTCTTTGTATACTGGGAACTCTTCATATACATGGAAGCTCTTGGTGAAGTTGTTACTCAAGAACCATAAAAGAAGCAAGTTTATAGAGTTCTGACTAAGCACCATAACACTGGATAAACCTTAGGGCAGTAGGATCTACTCAAAGCTTATAATCTGAAGAAAAGAAATACTTTAAAACATGTGCGCTGTTTTGAAAGTGAAAAGTCTTTTAAAGGCTCTTGTGTTTGAACACTCAGTCCAAAGCTGTTGGTGCCATTTTGGAAAGTTGTGGAACCTTAAGGAAGTAGAGTCTCTCTGGAGGAAATGAGTCACTGAGGAGTAGGACCTACTTCCTGTCTGGTCTCTGCATTCCTGTTGTGGTCACAGGATGACCAGCAGCCTCCTGTTCTTCCATACTTTCTCTGCCCATGATGGTCTGGATCCTCTCAAAGTACAAGCCTTCCCTTCCTTGGCTGCTTCCTCCCAGCATCGGCTCACAACAGGAAAATAATTAAGGGATCCTGGATCAATGAAGCAGCATGAAGTCACATGAGATCTGAGGTGTTTCCTTAG